>NW_028261387.1:77804992-78121242 GCF_051295495.1 Thamnophis sirtalis
TCAACATCACATTCCTTGTTTTACATACATTAGGCAGGAATTATATTAAACCCGGAATTCTATAGTATGCTTAAATTCTCTTAAAATATCTGTAATGCCATCCATGAAATATACAGTACAAAGAAACATTTCAATACAGGTAGTCTTGACTTACAACGGTTCATTTAGTGACTGTTCAAAGTTAAAATGGCACTGAAAAGTGACTTATGACCATTTTTCACAATTGCGGCATCCCCATGGTCAGTCATGTAATCAAAATTCAGACACTTGGCAATTGGCTCATATTTATAATTATATCTCCCGGGGTCACATGATCACCTTTTACAACCTTCTGACAAGCAACATCAATGAAGAAGCTGGATTCACTTAACAACCATGTTACGAACTTAAGAACTGCAGCAATTCATTTAACCAGTTTGGCAAGAAAAGTCATAAAATGGGGTAAAAGTCACTTAAAACTCACTTATCAACAGACATTTTGGGCTCAATTATGGTCATAAGTCAAGGATTACTTGTAATATACTTGTTTTGAAAAAAGAACCAAATGTTTACAATGAAAATGCATCACTGGAGCACATAGCATTTATTTTGGCTTTTTGTTCACCAAGTCAGAGAATCACTAATAGAAGACAGGAGAACCAGACAGATAATTTCATCTCCTGATACTGTCCAGCTTGCCAGAAACTCCAACTTATGATGACCTTGTAACATGGTAGTCTGGATAACTATTTATATAGCTCAACTATAATATTTACTATTATTTCTACTTCCATCTATCTTAAGTTAATTGCAGCATAATTTGGTGCTTTATTCAAACTTCATTTAGAGTCTGACTCTCTAACAAGAATGAGATAGAAATACATCTCTGATTATAACTACCAGTGACAATTTTTCAGAATTTAGCTTGGCTTAACCACACTGTAAACTGCTGGTCATTGCTGGTTGATCATGCTCATTACATTTCCCCTGAAATAAAACATGGTAGTGTTAATGCCTAAACCAAGAACTCCTGCTTTCTTCCTCTAACCAACAAGAGCTGGAAAACAAAACAAATCATTGGTATCAATTCTTGACTTGTGAAGATAGGGACAACCACAATTATTAGTGCAGTCATCTTGCTAAACAATTTATAGAAGGAATTTCCAAGGTTTCTTTTTAATCACTTTGTTTTGGCTTCATGCAGTCAGAATAATGGAACAGTAGTATACCACCATATGGTTAATTTTGCTCCAGAACTTTGGTTCAGCACAACAATGGAATGTGTTTAGTCAATCTACACCAAAATGTGAAAAATAAAGTTTATCAGGCTCCTTGTCCATCCAGCCGATGTCCTTTACAACATGCAGAGCTTTCTAGGCAGATATTTCTAGAATTAATACAGGAAATCCTTCAGTTGAAAAAGTTAAGAATTGACTATGTCACCCTCCAAATGCAAAGCATGTAATCCAGTTCTGAGCGCTCTTTGTTCATGGGATGATAAGACTCTGTTATCATTGAAGTAACAAAAACGTACCTCAACTCATATAAATATACTACAACTTTTGTTTCTGTTCCAAATGTTTCTCTGAGAAATATATTCTATGTGCCTACATTTCCCAATAATTACAAACCTTCATTCCCGGAATAAGAACTCTGCCAGGTAATTTCTCCTTTGCAATGTCTTTGTTAGTTTATAATATTTGCTTTTAACAGTCTTATTATAGCAAATATTGAAAACTCCAGATTTTTTTTACAACTTTCTTGAAAATATGATTTTGACAGTTTGCTGAAACACATGTATGCTTGCAAAACCTTATTTATTCAAAATACATATACGCATACGTTGTAGTAGAAATATTTTACTAGCTGGACAGGTATCTCTCACACATAACCAATACAGCAATATCTTTCAGATGATTTGGTCTCCCATAGATCTTCAACATTGTATTTTTAATGCAGCTCCATAATCTTCCATATTTATAGTTGGATTCAAGATATATGCCTGAATCAATGGCCTGATTCATACATTTTGGTAAGCTACACAACTTACTTTTTCTAAGATAGGCTTTGGTCTGAACAGGGCTGTATAAACTATTATGCACAAACTAGATTACTGCTAGTTCTATAAATGACAAGCAATTAGTTTACCAAGGTACTCTACAATCTCCCTCAAAATGACACAAACCAGTGATATTCAGAAAGGCAGCATGAACATTTGAACCCCAAATTCTATGATTTCTTTAAGATACTCTGATGTCATTGCTTATGATAAGTTGCTGATTGGCCGCAATGCAACTATTTGCTATTTCCTATGAAACCATTTTTGTCATTTTTTCAAAAAGTGAGTAAAATAACTGCATATTTCACAATTTTCATTTTAGCAATTAAATGACTATAGTCGTGTACTTAAATGACCACTTCTGTTCAGATGGTGGAAGTGGTGATTGAGCTCCTGAAGGAAGAAACTGAAGTTGACAGTTTTATAACAATTGCTTCCATATGATCTGATATATAACACAAGGTTTCCATTTTACATATTCTCTTTACTAAATATTGACACTTTGAGAATAAAATTGTCAAAAAACATATTTTAAAGTTTTTAGTATTTTCTATAAATACAAGCCTCTATCAGATAGTAATCACAAAAAATCCTAGTAACCTACTACTAAGTTACCCAGTTATCTAAGCAATATGTAGCTGTCAAAAAAAATCACTGTCTATTTAAAAGCACTACAATGATAGAAACCCTTAATTATCTCTATTGTCATGATGAGGCTCAACCATACAAGTGATATGTTTATCTCCAGTAACAAATTTAAGTGCAGTCTCTTCCTCATCATGGTTTACAAAAGAGACAAGCACTGTGTGCACTGAACCTTATATTCTTCCACCTGAATTAATGTCTCTGGTTTGGGGAACCCAGTATAGCTCCATTTTCTAAACTAGTATTAGATAGCTTTAGTGATACACTGAAGATCAGCTTCACTGAATTTCTGCAACATCTTCAGACAGGTAATGTGGGTCAAGGATGACATAGATTTTAGGTACCACCTTTGGTCAGGAGTTTCCTAGAGAAGGCCAGATTTTTAAAAATCATTGCTCTTGCTCACTAAACCTTTTTTTTTGCCTATGCTGCTGTCAGCTAGTAAGAGCAACTCGGCCTGCAGTGATAGGCCCATTTTCCCAGGCCTATAGAAGGCGCTGTGTAGCAACTCCTATCTGTGCATCTGGGGCCCCTCCCCCCCTCTGCAGCAGCCTTACCCAATGTTGAGAACGCGCCCCCTACTGACTTGCTACACTCATGTCTTCATTCCAAGACTTGGCTGCGGTGCATTTTGGGTGGGGGCTGGTATATTTTTTTTGCCTTCGATGGTCATAAACCCAAGCAACCGCAGCTTTAACATGAAGCCACACACTCATTAGGTAGAAGCCTATGCAAAACTGAACTGAGCTGCAGGGAAAAAAACAAAAACAAAAAGACAACACACACATATATACAAAGCCATAACTCAGAATAGAGAAGACATCCTAGGAGGAAAAGACCTTTTTTTCCCCCGCGATAGATAGAATCAGAAGCAATCCTCTCTCTCTTTTTTCCCCTCTTCTTTGTTTCAGAAATAGGTTAAATACAACTATTTGGCCGGAATGGATGCAGCAAAGAGTTGCAGAGGTGTAGAAGAGGTGCCTTGCTTCTCTCGGAGACCTGGATACTCTGACTGAGTCACGAATCCCGCCTTTTCCAACACCACCCGATACCTCCAGCTAGGGAAAGGTGGGGGGGGGGTGGCATACAGGAGCCTGCTCTCCATTGATTGCACCGCAGCCTGTTCCACATTTCCAGCGCCAACTCTGCAGTCATAACGGGGCTTTCCTCCCTCCCGTCCTTCCTTCCCCCACCCCCGCCGCACATGCTGGGGGGGGAGGGGAGCCTCAAGCATGTCGAAGAGGATGGCAGCATTCGCAATCCGGTCTTCTCCTCCCCCCCTTTCAACCCCGCCACCACCTCCAACGATTCCCTCCTTCTTCCACGACGCAGACCGTGCAATCACAGCTACACTCGAGGGCGCAACATCCATGGGCCACCTCCCTGCAAGGAACGGAAGGAGGGAGGGGGGGGGGAAAGATGCAACGGAGGCACAAGGCAGCATTGAGCCGGAACGCGGTCAGAGAAGCTTTTCCTTCCCCTCTTTTTTCTTTAAAAATGGGGGGAGACCCCCGGGGGGGGGCTTTGAGGTGAAGGAAAGGGAGGCAAGGAGACCGGCTCTCGCGCCGGGACAGCCGGCCTCGGACGCCAGGACGGGAAAAAGACGCTTCTCTTTTTAACATGTGTGAAGAGGGTCCAGGAGCAGCCACCGGGCCCGGCAACCTCAGGAGGAGCCAGGGAAGACGGCGGTGGCGGTGGCGGTGGCAACGAGGAGAGAAGGGAGGAAGGAAAAGGGTTGCGCTGGGCTCCCGCGCGCGCTCAGGCACCTACCTAGCTGCGTTTCGCGCTCCCTCCTCCTCAGCGGCGGGCGCTTCCTCCCCCGGCGGCGGCGCTGCTGGCGGCGGCTTGCGGCTCCCGGCTGGAGGCAGGGCTGGGCGGGCGCGGGGAGCGGAGCCGGCGGTGCGGGGGAGACAAAGGGGCCTGGATGGTGGGAGGGGGGCAGGTTGCGAGGGGCAAGGCGGGGATTCGGCCTGCGCTGGGGCGGAGGGGGACGCGGCGGCTTCGCGGGGCTGAGGTACCGGGCCGAGGGGTGTCGAGCGCCGGGCCGCGGGGAAGGGGAAGGGGGGGGCTCCCTAGGCGCCCTGCAGACAATACAGCCGGGTCCCTCCTGCCCAGAACCTGCCCTGGCCAAGATGGCGGCCGAGAAAGAGCGGAAGTGACGCGGGGTCCTCATTAGCATATGGGACTCATTGTCCGGCCGGAGAGGAGGGGGACGAGCCCCCCGGGGTGAAGGGAAAAAAAGGGGTGACTGAACCCCAAGATTGGAACTTGATTTCCCGTCATCCCTCCTCCTCTTATCCTGTCCTGACAGGAAGCGGGATCTTTAAAGAGAGAGAGAGAGAGACAGGGAGAGATGTAGGGGAGCGGGTTACATAACCCCGACAGAATGGGGGGGATTCTCGCGAGAAGGAGAAACCGGCGGCGGGATCTGCTCCGGCTCCGCTAGGAGGCGCCGCGCCCTGCGGCTGGGGCCGGAGAGAAGAGCGCGGAGCGGTTATCCCTCCGCCGCCCCAGCCGGGACTACAACTTTCCCAGAGGGGAGGAGAAGGGGTCACTGGGGAAGGGGGGACTGAAGGGAGGGAGAGGAGAGAGAATGAGCCTTCTCCACGTGACCCGGCATGGAGCACACCACGTGACCCAAGCTTCACCTGAGTGAGCATCATAACACCTCGTGCCGTTAAGCTGATGATCACACGGCTTGCACTCGTGCATGGAGTGAGTGGCATCTGCAGGGCAGGTCAAGCCAAGCATCCCTTGTGCCCCAGCCTTGGCCAGCTGGACCTCCAGAAGGACATTCTTTCATTGGGCATTGCCAGGGTCCTGCCTGGCTTTGGACCCCTCTCTGTTGTGCCATGGATGGATCAGTTGCAAGTTTGGAGCCATTGGCGCCCTGAGCAACGTTGTCAAGGTAGTGCAGGTGCCCATTGCAAAAAAATGTGATTTATAAGGCAGGGCTGCAGAAAGGCCTTGAGTGCTCCACTGTGTTGCGTTTAGGGTGTGGAAATAGGTAACTGCTGGAGCCCAACAATCCTCGAGTGTGTCCATCAAACTGAATTGGAGACTTAACAGTGGCTTTCCATTCCATTTAGTGACTCCTCAAGAGGTCTGGATTACAGATGTCACAAGCCCTGGAAATGCCCAGAAGCAGGAGCCTGCTCCAATATGTATTTAATTAGTGTAATAAAATGTTTAATAGTTAAAGCAAATGACTAGAATTAACTTGGCTTATTTCTTGTCTCACTTTTTAACCATCTAAGATTGGAAGGAAGCTGAAACTTTCTCCAGTTCTTGAGCGGTTAGGTGACAGGCCCTGAACAATGCTAGTTGTGACCAATGGATAATGCAGGTAGAACTTCCAAAAGTGTTAAGTGACAAAACCCATATTTTCCAGTTAGGATGGACAACTCAAGTTGTGTAAGTTAATAGTTCATCCTATCTGAATGGTATCAAGTCGGAGGAAAATTTCCACAGTGGAATTTTTTTGTTACGAAGTTGAAAATGACTCTAATTCAAGTTGGATGAATAATTACTACATGAGCACTTGTTTGCAAATCCTAACAATTGCATCTTTGGTAATAGATAAAGACAGGTTATGTATTTCAAACTACCAAGATTACAAACTACCAACCATATACAAGTAGTAATTGATTTAAGACCACAATAGAGCCCAAGTTTCTGTTGTTAAGTGAGACAGTTGAGTTTTGCCCCATTTATGACCTTTTCTGCCACAGTTGTTAAGTGAATCACTCACTGCAATTGTTAAGTTAGTAATAATATTGTTAAGTGAATCTGACTTCTCCATTAACTTTACTTATCAGAAGATCGCAAAAGGTGATCATAGGGCCCAAGGACACTGCAACTGTCATAAATATAAACTAGTTGCCCAGCATCTGAATTTTGATCATGTGACCAGTAGTAAATGTGAAAAACTTATAAGTTATTTTTTTCAGTGCCATTGTAACTTCGAACGGTCACTAAACAAATGGTTGTAAGTCGAGGACTGTATTGGTATAGCAATGGCATAGTCTGATCATCAGGTCTTATAACTAACAAAATATGTGACTTCACTGCATGCAAATATCCTGCAGTACACACAAAAATGCAAATCAAACTAGAATTGCTGAAATACACGTGTCCAGCCACAGCATTCGAGTAGAGCCACCGGCAGAAGTTTTCATTCTGCCTATCAGCATTATAATAATCGGGTTTAGTTTTGTATCCGTCTGCCTATATATCTGAAAGTAAGTTTATAATACTTCATCTCATCCCAACAAAATATTATATTCTAGTTAGGAATATTAAGGATCACATATGCAATGGAAGCTATGTACAAGTAATGTTCGATTCACAACAATTTGTTTAATAATCATTCAACGTTATAAAGGCACTGGAAAAAATGACTTATGACCATTTTTCACATGACCATTGCAGCATCCCCATAGTCATGTGATCAAAATTCAGATGCTTGGCAATTGACATGTATTTATGATGGTTGTGAGGTCTCAGGGTCAGGTGGTCACTTTTTGTGACTTTCTGACAAGCAAAGTGAATGGGGAAGCCACAAGGCTAACTTAACAACTGCAGTGATTTACTTAAGAGCTGTGATAAGAAAGGTCATAAAATGGGGCAAAACTCCACTTAATTGTTTTGCTCAGCAATGGATATTTTGGGTTTAATTGTGGCTGTAAGTCAAGGACTATCTTTAAAGTTATAAATGGTATTTAATCTAAATCATCTATTCCCTGAATTAAACCCAAGACAGGTTTGGCATCCAATCCAGGGCATTGAGGCTACCATTTTAATTTTATTCAGCTTCCTATCTAGTGCATCCTTATACAGTTCATGATATTTTAGAAAATTTAAAACAGTTGTTTGTAACAGAGCCAATGGGAAAGCCAGCAGGAAATCACAAATGGCGGCCACTTGTAAGACAGCATGGTCACATGATGTCATGCTTTACAACCATGTTGTTTAGAGATGTGATTCCTAATCCCAGTTATTGAAGTTTAGTTAGCGTTAAAACATGTTCATTGCTGTGATTTTAGGTAGCCTGGTCTCTACTGAATGAATGAATGAATGAGCTAGGAATATGCTATGCACCTCTATTTAGAGAGGGCACATTACCCCCTGCAGAAACTTTCACTGCATGGATGCCTCCCTCAATAGAACATACCCTAATAATAATGAATATTTTATTAGTAATAGTAATTTTGAACTAATAATCTAATTATATATAATACAATAGCAGAGTTAGAAGGGACCTTCGAGCTATTCTAGTCCAACACCTGCCTAGGCAGGAAACCCTTCACCATTTCAGACAAATGGCTATCCAACATCATCTTAAAGACTTCCAGTGTTGGGGCATTCACAACTTCTGGAGACAAGCTATTCCACTGATTAATTGTTCTAACTGTCAGGAAATTTCTCCTCAGTTCTACGTTGCTTCTGTCCTTGATATATATTGCATTTCAATTGTTCAGAGTGCTTCATTAATGTTAGCTATTCCAAAAGCCCTGAATTTTATGATTGTACAATTATTTAGGATTTTGACTTGTAACAATCAGCCTAAAATCATGTTCGGATTATTAATATGACTTTAGGCTGATTGTTACATGCCAAGAATGCATCTGTTCTTTTTGGCTATATCCCCAATATTTGGAATCTTTCAAAATATCAAGAATTACAGAGTTACTACGCACAGACCATGGCCTGAGGAATTATTGTACAATACTAGAAAGTTAAATTGACATTTGATTTGTGGTAATGGATTGTTGATACACATTGTTTGTCAACATTTGAGTGGTTTGTTTTTTCCAACAGAGATGAAGAGGATTCTGAAGCAATTTGACCAATGTTTTTGTTCATATTACATCTTTCCAGGTCTTTCCCCCTATCTTTTTCCTTATTTTAAATGTTACAGGGATGATGTTAATGCAGCTACATATCTATAATTTGATTGCAAGATTAAAATTATTACATTCGAAAGAATCATTTATGTTACTCCTATCTAATTCCAGCTTTATCTTGGAGAGATGAAACAGCTGACATGCAGAGATACAATGAATGGTCTAAAGCCTCCTGTTGTGTTTGTGGCTGATATTTTAAGTAGAAAACCTGTTGTGTGCACTGCATAAAGTACAGTGTGAGTATGAATATGTATGACACTATCTTGAAGATTCTGAGCTGCAGCTGGCACAAACTCAAGTGACAACGTTTAAATGAATCGTCACCTTCTGAAGTACAATTTTCATTACTGACAGGCCAGCTGAAAATTCACATAAATTTTGAGTATGGTTCAAATACTGTCAAGTATGTATTCCCTTTAATCTGGGGTGTTGTAAACTGTAAAATAACAGTAACGTATTTATTTAAAACGTTTCATGGTGCATTCACTCCAGGTAGCGTTCACTTATTGTCATAAGAAGAGTTATTGATAATATTATTGCAGTTCAACAGAGATATGACTAGTCCTTGACTTACGACCATAATACAGACCAGAATTTTATAGCCCTTTTTGCCATAGTTGTTAAGTGAATCATTTGGTCATTAAACAAACCCAGCTTCCCCCATGGACTTTTCTTGTCAGAAGCTGACTGGGAAGTTACATGTGATCTGTTGACATTGTAAATACATGCCCATTGTCAGGTGTATCCAACTTTTGATCATGTGACTCTGAGGATGTTGTGACAGTCGTAAGTGTGAGACCTGGTCCTAAATCATTTTTTTCCAGTGGTGGTGTAACTTTGAACAGTTGCAAAACAACTGGTTTCACCTCGAAGACTACCAATGTAGTAAAAAAATAACAATCTCTTGGCTAACCTGCTTCCAAGTTGCTTAGAGCTTTGCGTATGAGAACATTCTGCATTACAAAATTCAGATTATAACCTGGTGCTGTTCTTTCAACCACTTCAATAGGCTAGCCACAGCATCAAGCTGTATTTCAAATGGCTTCATCTACTAGTTGCATGTGAAGATGACCTTCATGGAAACATCTGTGTACTTCAAATAAAAAACAGAATTTATGCATACACAGTCTCTCTCATAGATAGATAGATAGATAGATGGATGGATGGATGGATGGATGGATGGATGGATGGATGGATGATAGACAGACAGACAGACATTCCCTCCAGTGAATGAATTAAAAGAGATCATCTGGATTAGAGGACTGATATACTTTATGTTTCTCTATTGAAATAAAGTGCATTCCTTCCTGTATGCTAACTGCATGTAACAAATACTTGGACGTCACTGGAGTAGAGTGTATTTCAAATGTAGTATCGGTTGTATCCCCTCCATAACCATGTACAATGACTCCTCCATTTAAAACAGTTGGAGACACTGGGAATCACAAGGTGCAGTCTTGAAGATTGTTATTTATTTCATTAATACTTAAATTTATATTAATTTATATCAAAACATAAAAATAGTAACTCCAATCATCACATAATAAACACCACGATGAAATCTACTTATCTATCAGTAAAAAACATTTTAAAATCAAATAATCTATGGACCACTTCCCATAAATTACATAGTGTCCTGTGTCCCAAAGCATAAGGGATGGTCTTAATATTAACAGAGAGAAGCTCTCTGAGGAGTTGTGACTGTTGACCCTGACACATCTCACAACCCAAGAAACGATATCTGTTGCATACTATTTTGGCTATTTCATTCTAGATGTGTGTATTCTACAAGCCAATAGTTTCAAATGTAACTAGAACTTAGTCAGATTTTATAAGGAACTAGTTGATAACCCAGCATGGCCCGGGTATATATTTATCCCAAACCTGTATTAGAGGGAGCCCCTTTGTGAAATACTGTGAAGCCATTACCATGGCAACTCCACTGTGCTGTACAGTAGAAGTCATTTTAAGGCACAACAGTCTGTATCTTAACACAACTTGAATCCAAAATGCACACCATCACTGTGAAAAGTACTGTGACTTGACACTATAGATATAATTCAGTCCTTTTCATTTCAGCAGCCCAGGCATTCCGGAGTTATGCTCGGACACACACACACTCCCGATCTCCCACAGTATTTGTTTCCAGAGAGTAAGTCATATGTGTACCAAGTTTGGTTGAAATTGCTCGAGGCGTTCCAGAGTTATGCTGGAACATACACACACAGCCATTTATATATGTATATATAGAAAGAATAAAGCAACCTGATTTGACCAGTCAATGCAGTTCTTGCAGGAAAAGTGTTCTGATCTCACCGAGAACATGCCTGAGTGGACAGGTGGAGGGTAAATGTTAACACACTTTCCAGATCAATCACATTTCAATGGATTAACAAAAATATGAAAATTTCTAACTATTTCCATCTGTTTGGTCTTGCAACGTACAGAGGCTTTTGCTACATCTCCCCTAAGTTATATAATTAATGTAAATTGCCTGAGAAGATGCTTTGATGGAAATCTTTCAGCTTTGATATGTAAATTTCCCTGGTACAAGTTTGAAAAAGCAAACTTCTCAGATGCAATTTATTGTTCAAAATAAAATCATCAGTGTTTGCAAGGAAGATTTTTGAGAGTGGGGAGAAGGTAAGACAAATGCTAATACACAGGCATACCTCATTTTATTGTGCTTCGCTTTATTGCTATTTGCAGATATTGCATTTTATTTACAAAATTGCCCACCAGCAAAAATACCTACAATTCACTTAAGGCTCAGAAGATGATGATTAGCATTTTTTAAGCAATAAAATATTTTTAATTAAGGTATGTAGCTTGGTTTTTTCAGACATGCTATTGCACACTGACAGTATAGTATAAACATAACTTTGATATGCACCAGGAAACAAAAAAATGTGTGTGACTCCCTTTTTGCAATATTTGCTTTGTTGTCGTGGTCAGGAACTGAAGTCGCAACATCTCAAAAGTAGGCCTGTATTATTTTGTTTGCTACTTCTCCTAAGCCCCCTGCTGGTATTTCAAAGGGTCTTGAAGGCCTGGCTCTTCACCCAGGCTTGACAAAAGTGGCAAAGCCCCCTTGAGTTTATATGGACATCTCTTTCATTACTGATTTTTATCCTGTAGGAAGTTAGCACCCACCCCTTTTCTAGAAAAATGAAATATCCTGGGAAATATTGAAAAAGCAGAATATTATATTTCCCTGGATAAGAAATGGAGAAACATGTTTTTAGGCCCCATGGGAGTCTGACAACCAATCAGAATACAAGATCAAGATCAAGGTGCACTGTTACCTTTTCACCAAAGTGGTAGCCATTTATTTACTTCCATTTGCATGCTTTTGAACTGTTAGGTTTTCAGGAGCCGAGACAAATAACAGGTGCTCACCCCAACCCACAGTGCTCAGGTCTCAAACCTGGGCTACCAGCTTTCCAATACTTTATTAACTTGTGAACCACCCAAAGTTGTTGGGAATTGGATCATCCATACATTTAATAAATACATAGTTCAATGAGAGTGGGATACCAAAATAACCTTCAAGAAGTTAAGATCTGTCAGAGATTGGCTTTTTTGAGGGACACAACTCTTCTTTTGTTCTCGGCAAAATGTATTTCCTTTATTATGATGGATCTCCTCTTCCTTCGCTTTCCAAAAGAATTTCAGAATGGATCTTTTTAATGTTTTTATTATTAGGTATTGTATTTATTTTATTTTTAGATGATGCTATTGTTTGATATTTTAATGGTTTTTTTGAACAAGTTATGGGTCAAAATGATTCCGTTCAAATAGCTCTGAACATCATGGAAATATTTCAAGCACAAAGCAGTGTTTTGAAATGTCCATTTCACAATTGGAACAAAGTCTATTAAATTCAAATTGACTTATTTTGATAAGATGCAATTTGAATTGAGATACTTTGCATGGCCCAAATTCTAACTGGGTTGTTTTTTTGTGTCGAGGTTTTTGTTTTTGCATTGTATTTTTCTTTAAATTATCTGACTTGAGCACTATGGTGGAAAGTTTAAACAGAAATCCGATCAGCTAATTGTAATTACAGTCCATGTATTAACTCCACTAGGAGAAACATCACTATTCTTAATGTCTATTGCTAATATAAACAAAGAGGAACATATTGTTATAATCTGGTTCATCTTGCAGGCTTTCCTTAGACCTTTGGATGTCTTTTCTAGAAACAAATTTCTGCAGTAATTAAGCCTATTTGTCTGCTGCCTTGTAGCAAGCTGAATATTTTCTTTCTCAATTTGTGGAGTTCATGGTTACCATCACTTCCTAAGTTGATTTTTTTTTCTATGCCTTTTGATGGAATTTTTAGTGTGTTAATGTAACCCCATCCTCCAAAGATTTCTATGTATTTTAGTACTGTAATTCATAATGACAAATCATTGTACCATTAAAATAAATCCTATATAATTTAAATATGTAATAAATTATATCATATTGATCTCAGATGTCTCTTGGAGCAATTCATTTCGCAAAGGTAACGTGAGAATATGGGACTTCTGGAGGGGACAAATGGTGAACTAATCATCTTGAAGGAGTGGAAACTGTACTGCAATGGAGATTGGCACTCAAGAGAGCCACTGCTGGATGTCAAAATCCCTGCATATAAAGGAATGTGTGTGAAATAACCCACTTATTCTCTGGATAATCACGCCCTGTAAGTAAATTCCAGGAACAGAACTCTTCAGAATTAGCATACAAAATGAGAGGTGGGAGGTACAAGATTCTATCCACATTCATAGCTGCAATACAACCCATAAGTGCAAGATCTGCCAAGCCTCATTTCTTAACTACATTTGGAAATAATTATTCCACAGTCAGAAAGCAATTTTTGCTTTTACTACAGATAAGTACTCCTCTTGGTGGGTCTTATTTTTTTTCTGGATTACACAATTAAAAGATTTAAAGACTCAAAGTATATAGACTACTTGTCAAAAAGCTTAACAAGGAGTGATATGAGAAAGCTTAAAATGGATAAAGGGGAATTTTTTTTAAAGAAAAGATGTTTTTCCCCCCTATGAAACTGCATGGAAAAACTAACTGAATTAGGCAACTCAGACCTGGGATTATGTTTTTGGGGGGGCGGGGTGGGTGGGTTTACTAAAGTCAGTAGATACTTGGTGGAATTTACAAAACAAAAGATAAAGGCAACTTGAGTAGACTAAGTTCTTAATTGTAACCATGGAAATGCAGATGTGACATGTACCAGCAATCACATCATCAAAAGTACCAGAAAAAAGGAGATGAAGCTTGGGGGGGGGATATGTTTTTCCCCTTGCTTAACCCTTTCACTTTTGGAATCTAGCATAATGATAAGGCTGTGCAACTGGAAGTCAGAAGAGGTCCTTACAACAGCCTGCAGAAAAATCAATTTCATTAGATTTACAGTACTTCAGAAAATTTTGATCAATTTAGCACCAAACTGCCTGTTGTACTTGAAACTAAATTTGCAGCTCCCCCACCAGAAAAAAAAGTGGATAAAATGGAAAATACTCTTTATCCATATATCTAAATCTATATCTTAGATAGATAGATAGATAGATAGATAGATAGATAGATAGATAGATAGATGATAGATAGATAGATAGATAGATAGATAGATAGATAGATAGATAGATAGATAGATAGATAGATGATAGACAGACAGACAGACAGACAGACAAAGTTATAAAATGTTGATGACAAGATGAAAAATTTGGAAAGTTAAAACACACACACTAGATAAAGAATTGAACAGAGAGCTGGATAATTTAGCTCTATTGAAATTTAGAGAGAGAGAGAAATTGTCTGAAATTTAGAATTATTCCAGAGAACTTGTATGAAAGTATTAGAGAAAGAATTATATAAGCTTTAACAGGCTTGTGGGGAGAGGGATTGGGAAGATGAAGATACAGAGGTAGTCTCTGATAAAATCTGGGGACTAAATCCAAGATTTTCAGGAGCATAAAATGTTCCAAGGGATGTGTGAGGAAAAAGATGAGGAATAAAGTTCTGCGACAGGATTTCAGTGCAAGATTGAAGATTGATAATATAGATAGAATTATCCTAAAATGAATGCTCTCTACAAAAGAAAAAATAATACTTCTTTTAGACTGAAAGATTAAAGCTAAATTAGAAGATTTGATTTTTACTTTTAAACATCTGAGATTTTAACTAAATTCTGTTCAGAGGTGAGATGATTTTTCAAAAAAATAAAATAAAGGAAAGTTGGAAGAGGTCCAAATGACATTCACAGAAGAGGCTGTATAAAAACCACAACAGTTGTAAATGGATTTTGAAAGAGATGATACTGAATTAAGTGTTACAGGTATGGACATTTCTAAATTTTATCTTGACTATGGATTATAAATGTTCAATATGGAATATAAATAGAGCCAATGCTCTCCAAAAAAGAAAAAAGGCATTATTTAAAAAATAAATTAAAAAAAAAACATAATGTCTATGATAGACTCATACTAAGAAAAATAAAATGCAATATTTGATTTATAAAAATTTGGGTGAAGATTTCAGCAAGCACTAAAATAAGCAACTGGAGTTGTCATGTATATGTCCTGTATAAGATTACAGAGAAGCAAAAAAAAAGATTGTGAATGAATTAATAACAATAAGGGGGAGGAGGATCCAATGTCGCGATGATACAGATGTGCGGTCTCGATGCTCTGAGACCGCAGACGATACTTTTGCCGCTGGGTGGTCCAATTGGACCTAAACCATCCCCAAGAGATGTTGAACAGGAAGAATATGTCTTTCTGACCTCAGGGACATCACAAAGTCCCTGATCGATGCAAGAGAAGTTCTTCAAGCCGACGACAAAAAATCCAGCCAAGACTGACGAAGTCAGGACAGCTCCAAAACGGAAGGATATGGAAAGAGAAAATGTTTCCAGCTGGTGAGGAACTTTTACTATTTTAAAAAGAGACTGCCTATAAAAAACTTAAAATTAATTGAAACTGGAGAACAGAAGAATCAAGCGGCGGAATTAAATTTGGAATGGTTTTGGACAGTGGTTATCTTATTTTTAAATGCTATCTTCATGGATGGAATTTATGCAAGCCTTTTAAAACGAATGGATTAAGTTTTCTTCTTCTATTTTTTCTTTTATTATTCTCTGTAACCTATGGTCTAAAATTTTCCTCTTTCATTACTGTGGGTGTTTTTCTAACCCATTTAAAAATTGGATTCTTTTTTCTAACTTGAAATAGAAAAAAGATACAAAAGAAATAAGAAAATTTGCAACAATAACACTACTACTCGGAGGCTGGAAGATTTGTGTATTGGAGTTTGTGTATTGGAAATGGAACACTTTTTTTTCTTTACTGATTGTTTTGGCTTGGCAGTACAAGGTCTCACTGCTTGGTTTTAGAGAGTGATAAGAAGGGAAGCATACAGGTGTCCCTTTGAAGTATATCTTAACCAGAGTTAAGATATACTTCAAACAAACAAACAAACAAACAGAGTTTGTTTTAAAAGTAAAAACAAAACGTTTCTGTGAATCTATGTTTAATTTATTAACCTTTCAAGCTAGAGCAGCTTGTTTGTTAGCTGGAGAGAATGGCGCAAGTTCAAAAGCAAACAGAAATCTTAAGCTTGCAAAAGATATTTTCAGAAATACAGAAATTATCAAATACATATGAGAGTATAGAGAAGAAGCTGGATGACTTAGAGCATATAACAGCAAAATATGATGAAGAAGTTGAGGATGTATATCAAATGCAAAAGGTGGTGATTAAAACTCAAAAAATTGAAGTGGAAAATGAATATAAAGAGATTAAATTTGCTGATATTTATGGTGATTGGTTTGTCTCTGAAAATGGAAAGAGTAGAATACTGAAAGAGAAATTAAATGGAGGGGAAATTTATCCCAGAGGGCAAGATACAGAGGAAGAAAAATACCAAAGAATCTATGGATTTAAAGAGAGAAATTTTATTAGCAATAGCATTGAAAACACTACTGACAATCAAAGAAAAGCTGATTAAGGAAACAGAAGAAGAGCATCAAGATTACATGAGAGATCTTATAAGCAAGGAGTTGCTAAGAGGAGTCCATACAAAGTTGATCAAGGAGATGATTAGAGGACTGGCACCACAAATGGCAGAAGATATAAGACTATTTTGCTATTGGAAAGATACAGGTTGATAGATGGAAGAATATAATTTAAAACTAGTTAAACTTAATGAAATTTATTGACAAAAGATATAGTTTAAATAAATAATTGATAATGTTACTTGTGTAGTGTTATGATGAGTATAATTGCATATGAATATTGAATGGTACCCATGTAAGGAAGATTAGAAATCCCTTTGGATTATACATAAAGGTTAATAAAAAAAAGAATCAAGTTAGATACAGTTAAAGTTTTGATTATTATGGGAAAATGTTATGATACAGGATAATGTCAAATAAAGGAGGGATAAGAATAACAACGTATATATAGATATGGGTATAAGGAAACTGGATGTAAATTTTAAACAGTGATTTGGAAAGCAGGATTAGAAAATTTTGTTATTAAATATTATGGATATTTGTTTGTTTGTTTGTTTGTAGTTTATTTATAGGCCGCCCTTTTCCCTGAGGGGACTCAGGGCGGCTTACAATCAAAAAAGGAAGGGGAGTGTAGGACAATACAAGAAAAGAAATGTGCACAAAGTAAATTAAACAATAAAACTCAACATTCACTCAGCATTCGGGAGGGGCAAAATAAGATTATCCCCAGGCCTGACGGGTTAGCCAGTTCTTGAGGGCTGTACGGAAGGTCTGGACGGTGGTGAGGGTACGAATCTCCACGGGGAGATTGTTCCATAGTGTCGGAGCCGCAACAGAGAATATTTAGCTAGAATAGGACATAAGTATTTATTTAGTGTTAGTGGAGGATTTTTGAAATAGTAATTGAAAGGCCAGTATGTGGTTATGTATTAAATTTTGGTATACTTTATGATGAAGGACGCTTAAACAATTATAGTCAAATGAAAATGGAGATATGATGATGATATGTGTAAATATTTGAGTTAAAATGTGTGAGTTAATATGAATTATGTTTGTTGTTGAAGAGATGCACAAGTCTTTTTGTAACCAACCAATACACTTTCTACAGCATATAAAGAAGGATGTTGTATTTCTTTTAAATTAAAAATAATTTTTAATTAAAACAATAATAAGGGAAGTTTCTGAAGCTATAAAAAAGATCAAATCATAAAAAGTACGAGGATAAGATGGATTATTAGTGTCTTATTGCAAATGTTTTGAGAATGAACTTTTACAACTTCTGCAAAATATGATAACTCCATTTTACTGGAAAGAAAGATTGCAGAGACTTGGAAATAGCAGTAATATATAGAAACAAATAAGATTTGATTATAATGAGAAATTATCGATCAATGTCATCATTGAATAAGTTGTTCACAACAATCCTAGTGTTGGAAGAAATGCCCTTCTGGATTCAGTTCTAAGTGGGGGAAAAGACACTGGAAACACGGAGGCTGCTTGGAAAAATAGTTTACTGGTGGACAGGATCACAGGGCTTGAGTTCCTGAGCAGACAAAGGGCAGAGATGCTGAAATTCTGTGGTTTTATGCCCTCTCTGGGCTTTGAACTTGAGCTTGTATTCTGATTGGTTGTCAGATTCCCATGGGGCCATGCAGGGGCAACTCTGTAGGCTGTCTCTGAGACTTGCTTGACTTGCTGGGTGATGATGTAATCTTCCCAGGTGTCATGTGGTGAGATGGGTAAAGGGTTAATACTATCATGTCCTGAGGCCCATGCCTTAATCCCATCACCCTGGAGCTGAAGGGGGAGATCTTTGTTATATAGAATAGACTGGCTAGGTCTTAATGGCTCATTCACAAAGGTGGGGGGCGGTTGAGTTTCTGCCCCTCTTGAGTTTCTATTTCTCTTTTTTGAGGACATATTCTGCTTTTTCAAATATTTCATTTCTCTAGGAGAGGGGTGGGTTTTAACTTCCAACACTAGTCAATAGACAGAAAGTAATCTTGCAATAATTTATTCATGAAGATCAGTGTGTGTGTGTGTGTGTGTGTGTGTGTGTGTGTGTGTGTGTGTGTGTGTGTGTGTGTGCGGGCGTGTTTTAATTTAAAAGAAGTTTAGAGAGTCATGGAGTCTTCTAATCCAAAACTTGCCCAAGGCAAGAATCCTCAGAACATCTCAAATGATTGTCCAATCTTTTTTCGAAAACCTCCAGTAATGGAGGACTCACAGCTACAGGATGTAAGCTGTTCCGTTGCTTAATAATTCTGTCAGGAAATTCCTCATTTCCAGGTTGACTCTCTCTCTGATGAACTTCTCTACATGTTCTCATATTATCTTCAGGTGCTGGTGGAGATTAAATCAACCCCCTCTTCCCTTTGGCAACCCTTCAAGTGCTATCATGTTTCAGACTTCTTTTCATAAAGCTTAACATACCTAGTTCCTTTAGCCATTCTTCATAGCATTTAGCCTCCAGATCCTTTATCAACCTAATTATTCTTCTCTGCACTCTTTCTAGGATCTCAGCATATCTTTTGTATTTTGATTACCAAAACTGGTAATCACAGGGCAGTATAGAGTGGAACTGTCCCCTCCCCTAATCTTGATGCTATCCCTCTTTTGATGTAACCCATGACTGTGTTGGCGCTTTTTTTTTTTGACAGCTGCAGCATATTGCTGACTCATAGTTAAGCAGTTGTTCACCAGTTAAAAGAGAATGTCAGAAGTGGATATTCTAGCATGTTTAGAACAGTGAAATAAAAATCAAGCTGCATCAGTGTTGTTGTTTTAGATGCAGAGAAAGCTTTTGATAATCTGATATGATTTTTTTCAAATTAAAGCTTTAGGAGATATGATGTTCAAAGAAAACTTTATAAATTGAGTAGAGTTGATCTGCATGTCATAAAAGGCACCAATTATTGTTAATGGAGAAACTATATAAAGGAACAAGACAGGGCTACCCACTGCCTCTTTTGGTTTTGAATAGAGACAATACAAGATGATAGGATAGTGGTAATAAAAATTTAAGAAGAAACACCCAGTTGAGAGCTTTTGCAGATGATTTGGTGCTGGTTTTGGAAGATCCCTTAAAAGAAATTGAATTATTAAATAGGAAAATTAAAAGAATTTGGTGCATTAGCTGATTTCAAAATTAACAAACAGAAGACAAAAGATATTACCAAGAAATCAGTAGATCCAGATCAAATAGACACGATGAATAAAATAGGCTTTAAAATCAAGAAGATAAAATACTTGTATATCAACAAGTATGAAATGCTAGTTTAAACTAAGTCCCCTGAAGATATGAAGTTAAAAAGATATGTGAAAATGGGCGATATTGAAGAGAATTTCTATGATTAAGAAGAATTTACGTCTAGAATACTATTTTTGTTTCAGAAAATATCCATTTTAACAACTGATGTACCATTTAAACAATGGCAGAAAGATACATTTTTGTGGCATGGAAATATCAGGTATGGCAGGATGCAAACGAAAGAAGAGGATTGAGTCTGATCTAAAATTATACTTTGCAGCTAACTGTTTCGTTTGGAAGGAAGTAAATGATGCTATGAAAGTTAGAAGGGCATGATTTGGGATTTGGGTAGCAAGGATGCTTATGGTACAACAAAGCTAAGGTTAATGTAGATTTTAAAATATTTTTTTAGGCATTTCATATTGACAATATGAAATAGTTGTAAACTCAGGTTGTGTTTGAAAATACCTTTGTGACTCTCAGCACAAGAAATATTTCATAGATGAGAAATTATAAATAAATACAAATGGTTAACTTATTTTTCACAGGTTAGAATTTTGTCAGGGAGACTGTAAAATAAAAACAAGAGAACGAGTGGCAAGGTATACTTTCTACGGTACCAGCATTGTGGGAAATACAGGGTTCTATCAAATCTTACTAATAAACAGCAGTACTTCTTACATTATTTAAACAATAGGAACACACACCAATTAGTATCAATTATGTAATAATATTGTGATTATATTAGTGCAATCAGTTACTTTCGCACAATGCCATAACAAGCAATAACTTCCTCACATAACAACAGCAGCAACCAGAGAATTCTCAGAAGTTATTCCACTGTGTTTACTTTGAACAGGTGCAGCAGCCAGTGAGTTCACATAGCATGCAAAGTCAGTTCCAAGCAAACAATATTACTGCTGAGCATAATTCATGAATCAGATTAGAGCTGAAATTGTTTTATCCATGGCTGAATCCCGTGTCATTCCATTAATATTCAAATAATTGAATTCTGCAAAAGATGCCAAATTAATATTTGCAAAGGCTGACACATGGATTATCTTGCCTTAATTCTAGGAAAGGGTAGAAGAGACCAGGAAGATGATAGGCCGGTGTGCACTGTTTGCCCCCCTCCCCACCTCTCTGCATCCATACATGCTCTTAAAGCGCTACCCAGTAAAAATTAGCAGCAAAAATAACATATTTTAGCAGCTTATTTTTATTTTATTTTTAAAAGTAGACAATAGCAAAAAGCATGACTTAAATTAAAAAAAAACCTTCCTGGAGGAAAAAAAGAGCCAAGCATTTTAGTTCTACCTTTTCTAAAGTTTTTGTTTCTTAGTTAAAAAATAAATTGCAGGTTCCAGTCAAATCAGGTGCCCACCATTAAAATCAGTTTACATTGCTCAATATTTTTGTGTATTTACCGTAGATCTTCTAGTAAGGATAAGTAGTGATACACAAACAATTGAACTGCAGGCTTATTGTCTTTATTCCATTAACAAGTAGTCCACATTTAGTGTCTGCCTCAGACAGCAACCATTTGCAGTGACGACAGAGATGAAAAAATAACTTTTTAAGCAATAGCAATAGCACTTTATATACTTTATATATAATAGATTTATATACTGCTTCATAGGTCTTTACAGCCCTATCTTAGTGGTTTACAGAGTCAGCGTATTACGCCCAACAATCTGGGTCCTCATTTTACCAACCTCGGAAGAATGGAAGGCTGAGTCAACCCAATTCTTCATTTATAATTTTTGGAGGTCTGTAACACATAGCTGAAGCTAGATCTTATCAAGTTGCCAGTCCCATTGGTAGATGCTAAAAAACCACTTCCTGTACAGAATATTGACAATATATTGAAGGAGTCACTCTTAATAAGCTTGATAAAGGCCAGGCAATGCCCATATCAGGGGTAGGATTCAGCTGGTTCGGATCGGTTTGGGCGAACTCCCTGAACCAGTAGTTGCAAGAACTGGCTCTCCCCACTCACCCTGACCCTCCCTGGAGTCTCCATGTGGCCTATTCATCATGCCAGGTAAATGCAAGGCCTGTGTGGAGGCTCTGGGAGGGTGAAAAACAGGCCTCCTGGAAGTTCTGGGGTGTGTGTGCGCTCCAGAGCTTGGGGAGGGCAAAAATGCCCCCTCCCCGGGGCAGGAGGCCGAGTAGGCCACGCCCACCGAGCAACCGGGCAAAGAGCCGGTTGCTAACATTTTTCAATCCCACACCTGGTCCATATGTAAGACCCTTGATACTAGTCTGCATATTTTGAGTTTCTGGATACTATCTACCTATCCCTAATAGAAGTGCCAGCAGAGATGGCTAAAATAAGTGGATCCAACTCACTTACAACTGTAGATAAAATAGATGAGATCATTGTTACTCTTGACTTATGATGGACAATGATTTCTATTAAGTTTTTTTCACTACGTAAAGGTAAAGCTGGTCTCAAGTTGAGTTTGACTCATGATTCTGCAGATACAATCATAATTTCCTGCTAATATAGAAGTATTTTTTTTCAAGCTATTTTTCTACACTCCTACACCTTTAGTATTCCCTAGTGGAGTCCCATTCAACTATTAACCAGATCTGGCCCTGCTTAGCTTCAAGCAAAATGCTGCCATCTGGTGATACTGTTGCTGCTCTGCATGTCATGAATTTGGTCTTGACATCTATATTAGCCATAATGGTTTATCATACAAAGATATAGGAGACAAAAATGTATTTCATAATTAATTTATTCAGAATTAATGTCCTCAAATAAATTACCTATATTTTACAAAAAAAGAAAAACAACTGACATAAACAGTACAAGGAAATTTGAGAAAATAAAGACAACCAGGACTAAATGGAAAAGGGAGTCAGTTCAACATGAGATAAAAGCAGGGGTTTAAAGAACATACTTTGCTTCTATGAGAAAGTTACCATTTAAACTTCAAACTTTCTGAACAAGACAATTTATCATAGTAACTATCTGAACCATTTGAAATAATATGAAATTACACACACACACAGATAAATCAGTCTTCCAGTAATGAGTGTTCAGAAAGTTATGGCCTCAAAATCAAAAGGTTCCAATTAGATAATATATTTATAATTATCTGTTAAGTACACATACATATATTTGAAATATTTTTAAAGATCACATTACATGAATAGTTTTAATCATGTTTTAACAAGCAATTTTATCATGACTTGTCATCTGATATCATTGATGATCCTAACTTCTATCAAATAGAGGTATTTCCTTCTTTATACTATGCATACTTTTATAGATTTAGATTGTCCATTTTATTTTGTAAAATAAAATAAAATCCCACTATTCTATCTTTTTTGCGTATAAAAGATGTGGTACTTTGATCATTTAGGTACTGTTTTTACTTGTTTCCCCCCCTACCCAAATTTTACAGAATGATTAGAATATTTTTTTTAATTAAAACAAATGACTGAAAACTCCTTCCCCCTAAACTGATATTTGTAATAGGATTTATATTTTATTTATGCATTTAAATTGCAAATAACGGCTGAAGCACAAAACTATATTCCACAATAATTATAACTAATGATTGGAATGTAAATTTTGATCCCTGCCAAATAGTCTGCAAGTGGAATATTAATATCATTTTCCAAAATAGACGAATGTAGTATATGCAAATGTACCATCAGAAATATATCATTGTACTAGTCCTCTTAATTGCTTCATGACCTGCTATATAAATCTTTCCATATATTATTATTTCCAGATAATTACCTGTAGATCATTTAAAATGCAAAACCTTTTTTTAACTAAAAGTGTTGAAGAAATTTAAAACTTTAGCTTTTACATTCTCAGATATGAAGTACAGGTAGCCCTCGACTTGCAACCAAAGTTGGGGCTGGAACTCCTGCTGCCAAGTGAGGCAGTTATTAAGTTATGCCCAATTTTATAACCTTTTCCCATGGTCTTTAAGTGAAACATGTGATTGTTAAATAAAACTGGCGTCCCCATGAACATCGCTTGTCAGAAGCCAGTTGGGCAGATCCCAAAGTTGATCATGTGATCACAAAAGGATCTTGGTACTGTTGTAAATACATGTCAGTTGTCAAGTATCCAAATTTTGAACACGTGAATGCTCTGACATCATAAGTGTGACATAAGTAACTTTTTTCAGCGCTGTCATAACCTTGAATGGAAGAGACCTTGAAATTTTGATCTCTAGAGCCATAATGAATTTTTGTCATATTCCAATATAAATTATTCAGTTAAACTATAGAAATGCTGGCATAGTACTGAATCTCTTTATTATGTAGTGGCAAATAGAGTCAACAATCCTTTCAGAAAGGAAACTATTTCATTGCCTCCTAGCTTGGATTCTCCGTAGACTCGATCCACAAATGATATTGGAACCTATTAAATGAAAAAATAAAATCATTTCAGTTATAAGAACCAATAAAAATATAAATAGGAACACTTCACCTCAAGATTCAATGTTTATCTACCAACATGTAACGGAATGTCTTTTGATGCAGAATATGAAGTGATAGCTGTCTCACATTTAAATATGCTTAGAGAACATTTCTTACAAAATCATTGTTACAAAACAGCCTACCCAGAACCTGAATATGAAGATGGTATGCACTAGAAGTCTAAAAAAATCCACCATATTCGGGACTGTTTCTCTCTCTCTGATTATTATGATCTTTCAAACACTGCCAACAACTCTTTGTTTACTCAAGTTGCAAATCATTTAATTTTGATAATTGCTTCGCTATAATCTGTACTGCTTGTTTTAGTACTGTTTTATGATGTGATATAATTGTAAACTTTTAAATAAATTAGACAAAATAACCAGGTTCCCTTTAAATCTATTAAAGTATCTGTATCTTCCTTATGCTGAAATGAAATCCATCTTTCTTATTTTGAAATGAAATTCATTATTGTTGCTACAATACAGCATAACAACTTCCCACTTTTCAAAAGTACCCAGTATATATCTTACTGAATACAGTATCCCTGTGTATAATAGAACAAAGGTATATATTTTAGTATTATGGTGGCTAGTATATCTATCTTAAAGAAGTATAGATTCCCAATTTAGTGGTAAATTCATATAAACTTATGGAAATTACTCTTTTTCTGATTTTTGCAGAACAAGGTCGTATAATGTCTCAAAGGGCCAAAACTATAAAATATTCTTACTCTCAAGGGATATTGACTTGCATTGCTTTCTTTTTATAGCAAATATCTGAAGTAATGCTTTTGTAAAATTACACAGGGTTTCAATTCACTAACTGTTCATTAAATACAGACAACACTGTTTTTGTAATATTTTAAACTACAGTTTATTTTCAGTACAGCAAAACAAGAATGGTAACATTTCAGTATGTAATATGTTAAAATTCTCCAAAGCCCAAATTGAGCCTTTGGGATTCACAGGAAAATCCAATTAGGAATTTTCAGTAAGCATACACCACTAGAAATCAACTGGCAACAGAAACAGAGAAAAAAATTCCTACACCCAAATTTTTCTGCCAAACATATATTATATTTCTATGCATATTTATTTTTAGCAGTGGAAATTCTGATGAAGAATGCTTTGTAAATCTTCTGTTGACACACAGCAGACATTGGCATAAATTCATGAACAAGCATGGCTAAAGGATTCAAGAATCCCAGGGGCATCTCTCAAATTGGAATGAAAGGTATAGAATTTTTACACTAAATAGGATACCCAGACATTGCTAATTTAACTACTAGCAAAGTAATCTACAATATGTAATACAGATGAAGCCCAAGATACTAAACATCTTGATGGACTTCAGCCAGTTGGGCAGACGTAAGGAAGGAACTGTGTTTCACTGCTGGTTATGGGGCAAATCAGAGAACCACGAACTCCTTAGAACAATTTTTTACACTTTCCCAAACTGGTAAAAAAATCTGGCTGCTTTAAAAAGTTAAGTTTTATTGCTTTTGCTTTTTCACTCTACATTGCTAAGAGTCTAACAAATGCAAAAATGATATAAGAATTTTTAATAAATAAAGATATCTTCTCTATAGAAGCAGTACCCACTTCTTTTGTGACCTGAAACTTGGTGAAATTTAACAAGTGATAAAATATTAGACAAAGATTTATTAGGCACAATACTAGGGCCTTGGTAATTAAAATATAGGCCCTTAGAAATTATGCTTTTTTTAATATACCATGGCAAAGACATGAATAACTTTCACCTTCACTACATGACTAGAAATGAAGCCATTCGACCAAATTTACCCTGATGCCAGAATATTAGGGAGGATGTATTAGTTAATTGTAGAAGCTATGGTGGCATGAGCCATGGTGGCGTAATGGTTACAGTACAGTACTGCAGGGCTATTTTTGCTGCCTCCTGGTTACCTGCAATTTGGCAGTTTGAATCTCATCAAGCTCAAGGTTGACTCATCCTTCCAAGGTTGGTAAAATGAGGACCCAAATTGTGGGGGCAATATACTGACTCTGTAAACCGCTTAGAGTGGACTGTAAAGCACTGTGAAGCAGTATATAAGTCTAAGTGCTATTGCTATTAAGCTTTTCTTTGAATTTAAGTGGATACCTTTCTCATCCCCTGCATCTTTAAATGATAGAAGAAATGTTCACATTATAACAGCACCTCTTACTTGATCATAGTCATTAACAGTCAGGTTCATCATCTGATTAACTTTGTGATGCTATGGCCAATTAGCAGTTGTGTTTAAACTACTGAGTAAATCAGTAATTAAGATGTTAATATAAGCTATTCATGCTATAAGATCTTATCTGAATCCTCAGTGTTTTTACTTGTCAATCAATTCACTCTAATAACCAGAAGGTAAACTTTGAGCACAAAAATGTAAATATAGTATGTTCTTTATGCTTTAGATTTTTAGCATACCTCTCCAATAGAATAACCCAACTGTCTGGCCCGGACAATCATTTCCATTTGGAAAACATATCCTTTTGAAACACATTTCTCCATCAGTTTCTGTAGAACCTCTTTTCTATATAACCTGAAATTTAGTGCACATAAATGAAAATGTTTACAACAGCTCAGTTACAGGTACACACATTTTCAAGTAATAAATTAGTAGTAAAAAAAGAATAAATAATAGCAATAATCTATATGCAGGTGCCTCCCAGATGTTATCTAAATTTTACAAGTTCAGTAGATCTCTTTATCAATCTCAGACTGGCCGTTATCCTGAAGCATTCTTGCTGATCATGAATTATTATGTGCCATTTAGAAACCAGCTTACCTGAAGCTTCCTGTTAAATCTGATGCACCTGGCCGTAACAGAACTTGGGTTAAAAAGTTGGCACCTCGGCTGCAAAGTAAGATACAATGTTTTAATATGCAAATCAGAATTTTAAAATGATCAATTGAACCATGTTTTAAAGATGTTTTATTAAAGGATCAGAGTAACACAGTGATAGTTTACATTAACAAAATATTTTTAAGCCCAACTCTGCTGGATACCTGAAATAAATGGCCCAAGGCTAGTTCAATGTTTTGTTTCTTCCAAACGGGATGGAGACATAAATGTCTCCTACCATTATTTTCTGCAATTAGTATATTAGTATTTTGAGGTAAGATGTCTCCAATCTAGATAATATTGATAATATTTTCAAGAATGTTTGAAAAATGTGGTGTTCAGTTTCAGAATATCCCATGTGGAGAATACGTTTATGAAATAAAAATGGATAAAAAGATGTGTAAGATGTGTAGCTGGGCTGGATAGAAATAAGAATTTTTTCTTCAATGTTCTCAGAATTAAAGAAATCTTTTTAGAATCTGTGTCTGGCAATGATTCAGAGAAAGAAAATGGACAGTTTCATGAGATGATTTTTGCTAGTGGTACAGGGCTATAGATGAAACACTGACCTGATCAATTTCCGTTTTAGATCCCATCCATGCACACCTCCATTTCCTTTATATCGAGTCCCAGACACAATATCAAAATTTCCTTCTTTCTGTTTTCTACAGAAATAATAATTGGATAGAGAAAAGAAAGTGTTTTTTCCCTGAATTACAAACTCACATATTTAGTACATCAATAATCCAGAAACAGGTAAATACACCAATGATACTAAAAAATTTAATGTGCAATACAAAAATAAAACAAACTAAAAATTAATACTTTTTCATCTTCAAAGTATGGTTAGAGCTAGAGAATAAAACTATGATATACTTTGAGCAATGCAGGTATTTGATAAGCAATTTAAATGAGCACAAAGTAAATAAATAGCAGAAATCTACAAGCAAATACACAGAATATTAGGGAATTATGTTTGTAAATAATGTTATTTTTATTATGACCTATTTATCAAACTAGTTCAGGTATGGCATGCCACCTCATACTCCATAATTAAGATTACAGTAGTGTGTAGATTGAGATATTACACATTCATACATTTTTCCTTTGACTATTTCATTAGCTGTGGTGACCAAACATCCAAATGAATGGCAGCATCTTTTCTGATGAACCATTTTATTGAAAGGCCAAAATTCTGATGAACTGTAATTCACTTCATCAGATGTATGACATAGTTAAATTGATGTAGGATTTGAAAAAGGCTGTGCAGTAGGTGAGGAGAGAACAAGCAGTTATTCACATATAGATTACATGGAAATCACTTTACAAGAACCTTGCCAATTATATGTCGCATTAAAGTGACATGAACATAGTAAATTATAACAACAAATAAGAAACAGAAGAAACAATGTATTTTCAAAATTCCTAGTATTCCAACAGGTCCAAAGTGTTTGTGAACCTTCCTTAGATTTTTGAAACAAATGACTTATTTCCAAAACTCTCTCATGAAACAGTTCAGCCAAAATCTCTTGAATGGGAAGTAATACATCATATTATGTTGAAAAGCTATGCAACACAACTGCATTATCTTCTACAGTACAGTTTTGTAACAGCGTGGTGTATATTTCCTCTGGTATTCAATCTTATTGTCTATCCCTACCAAAAATAAACACCACAAAGGGCTAATAAACTATAAGGCCTGGCCTTAAATATTAAAAATGCTACTCACTTGATAAACTCTGGAATAAATTTGGGCTGCAAGGAGAAAAAAAAAGGTATGAGGAAAAGCAATAAAAACAAAAATAATAAAATAAATGATTTTTTTTAGAACATAATAAATAGTACCGAGACCATCAGATTGAGAAAGTTTGGGAAAATGAGCGAGTTAAGATCTTATGGGAAGTTAAATTCAAAGAGACAGGCATCTTATTCATAACCTAATATTGGCCTGTACCACTCAATCTAGCAGAAGGGACATGCTGTGAGCTCCGTTAGTCAAAAGGTTTCAGCTGGCAGGGTCTTAGAAGGAGAGCTTTTTCGGCTCTTTGAAATAGGTCTTCCCCCACCCTATTAGCCTTCTGGAAGGACATTAAAACCTAGCTCTGTCTGTTCGCCTGGGGTCCTGGTGGGGGTGGTCTTTGCTGGAGGTGAAGGATACTATTGTACTGATTTTGCCTTTTGCCTCTTATTTTCTGCATCTGTTTTTATATGTAAGATTTTAATTGTAAGTCTCCCAGAGTTACTTTGCAGTGAAATGGGCAGCATATTAATTCACTTTGTGATGGATTAATTAATTAAAAGTTATTAAAAAGAATAAAATCTGATTCATTCATGCTGCTAGGTTATGCTAGGATTGATTATGCTAGATTATACTAGGATTGAGGAAAAACAATCAGAAAAAAATAGAAAATATTAGAATTTGCAGATTGTAGTTGAACACCTATGGAACAAGTAATCCCTTGTTATTAATTTTAATTGGAGTTCTCAAAGTAATACCTAAACAACTTCTGTGATATCTGGAAGTACTAAATTTTCTAGGCCTGAACACCCTAATTTTGAAAACAGAAACAACTGCTTGGACCTCCCTATAGTCTTAGATGCCACTTTAATCACTCTTGGGCCCTTGGTTAGGACTTGAATTTTAAGTTTCCACTTGTCCTAGATGGTGAGTCTAACCGTAGATTACCCATGCATAATAATAATTTATTAAATTTATATCCCATTATATTTCCAAAGATTCAGGATGGTTTACAATTCTAAAACATTTAAAAACAAATAAAAGAAAATAAACCCATAGGGTTTCCATAGAAAGGAAGAAAGAGCCATCAGTTGTCCTTTCCAAAGGCTTGAAGAAAGAGCCAGATCTTTAAAACACTTCAAAATACAGGCGGGTGAATAATCAAGGTGAATGAAATAAAGAAAATGTTTAGGAAGTAAAAAATAGAGGAGAGCAATCTTACATGGTGTGAGAGATCAGCATCCATAATAATAATGAAGTTTCCTGTGGCATGTTTCATTCCATGAATGTAAGCAGTTCCTGATGTAAACAATATAAAAGCCATGACTCCCCTCTCCTTTAACAATCATGTACATGCATAAAATGTTTCTGACATTAAGTCAAATAATTTCATTTCTATGTATCAAATATGATAGTTTCTTCCCATCTCATAAATTCTGACAAGATCTGGGTCCCATTGATTAAACAGCTTGGTAGGCGCCTTGTCTGTCTTGGGCATCTGCCGTCTGGAGTATCCTCCCACCAGAGATTCATATAGTTCCAATCCTAGTCCAGTTAGAACAAATGGTAGATCTCTTGTGGAAAAAATTGTTTTTGTGTACAGACTTTTAAAAATGAAATATTCCGTTTTTATTTTTGTTGTAAGCCAGCCAGCTCATACAGAGGGGCTGGGGGGTGGTAGAGACCTATAAACTCCATAAAAATATTTTAAAAAATATATTCCACTATGTAAGAATCCCATTATGCCTCTCTTCTGTTTATATATCTACAAAATTAACACTTGCTACTTTTCATGTGACTATTAATTTCTTACATGACAGTGTCATTAATTCTGAGTAGCAACAAAACTAATTTTGTACGTTGCCAAATGAGTGTGTATATTTTCTGCTTTTCTGGTTCTCAAAAAACAATGCATGGAATTAGCAGCAAAATTAGATTCTGATTTAAATTCATTTTTGAAAAATAAAGTCGACTGAAGGTTAATGTACAAGGGTAGATTAATACAATATTGTTAGTCATCTCATTACTGACTACTTACCCAATCCAAGTTTCTTTGCTCTGGGTCTCAACAGCTGTAAAGTATAAGTAAACACACAAAAAAGATGAACCATACTAAACTCTGATTAATGATCATGTACTTCCAATAAAATTTCATTATTGCTCTTTTGCTCTTCCTCAAATAGAACTACTATATAATTTTAATCTTTATTTCCCCCACATTTAATTTCCTTAAAGTAAACCTACATATTTACCCACATATTTTATATGATTCCCTGAATTTAGAATGTATAAGAAATACTTTTATCTTAACCTTATAATAATAATAATCTCTCTGTATTTAAATATAGGTAGACATATTTAGGACTAGTTGTCTTCCACTTCCAGTTCCTGCAAGTGAAGTACCTATTCCAAAGAAGACTGTCCGGATAATAACCATGACATATGCAATCAATAGGTAGCCTTCAACTTACGACCATAATTGAATTGGAAATATGATCATTAAGTCATGCTGGTCATTAAGCAGGTTATCCTGTGACTGACCTGATTTTACAACATTTTTGCAGCAGTGAACACAGTGGTTATTAAGTGAACATGATGGTCATTAAGTGAACAGCACACAAATTAAGCAAACCCATTGCCTACCAGGGGTGTTCTTTTTTAAAGAAACTGGAAGTAAGTGAGGGATGACAAAGGGGGGAAAAGTAACTTACAATTTTGTCTGATCCATAAATCTTTATTAACTGGTCAGCAACTTCCTGCGTCCCATCTGGGCTTCCATCATCTATAATTATAATTTCGAACTCATTCCCACTGAAAAAAAGAATTATTTTGTAAAGTCTGATCCAAAATGAAGCCAATTTCTAAAGGTGGAAAGAATAGAATAGGAATAGAAATAGAATAGAATTTTTTATTGGTCAAGTGTAATTGGATACACAAGGAATTTGTCTTTGTGCATATGCTGCTCTCAAGTGTACATAAAAAGGCAAGATACATTCATCAAGAATCATAAGGGAGAAGAATCCCTAATGGTGTCCCATTGAAAGCAACTGTAGTCATGAATCCTATTACATTTATTTGGAAAGTCACATTTACTGTAACGTATTGTTTAATATCATGTTTTTTCTTGGCAATAGTATCATGACAACAGTACTGGACCTAGACTCGAGGCTCTCGGCTCCAAGCCCTCCCCACCCCAAACCAACAGCTTCCCTGTTCCGATACAAAGGCCAAGGAAATATCAATTTTAACAGTAACAGCGTTGGAAGGGACCTTGGAGGTCATCTAACCCAACCCCCGGCTCACGCAGAAGACCTGTACTAGGGATTCGAACCGCCGACCTTCGGATCGTCGAGCTCAACGTCTTAAGCTACTGAGCCATCAACCCATAATGTTCGAGGACCTGGGAACACACTTAGCAAAGGCTACCCCTCCCACAGGCCGCTCTCCCGCTTCTCCAGTCACCTCTCCTTGAAGCTGTTCACCAACAGCCAGACCACCAGGGGAAGATTCTCGCGCTCGTTGTAGGTGGGCAGCAGCACCGAGTACTTGCGGGCCGCGGTCGCCATGACGGAGCACGCGCGCGCGCGCCCGCTCAACCGCCGATCGCCCCTGCGCATTAACCGCCAGTCGGTGGGCGGGGAGGAGGGGGCGTGTCCACGGCGTGTCCCTCGGAGTCGGAAACGGAAGGAGGCCACGCTCGCCGGCGGAGGAAGAAAGCCGCTGCGATGCAAGCCGAGAAGGCCGCTCAGTTTTCCCGCGAGGAGGACTCGGCGGATGACGGAGGCGGCGATAGGCCGGATTCTTCCGCCCTCCAGGCGGGACTGAGCCGGCTGGATATCCAGCGCTACTCGCGGCAGTTGGTGTTGCCGGAGCTGGGCGTGCGCGGGCAGCTGCGGCTTTCCTCGTGCGGGGTGCTGGTGGTGGGCTGCGGAGGGCTGGGCTGCCCGCTGGCGCAGTACCTGGCCGCGGCGGGCGTGGGCCGCCTGGGGCTGGTGGACCACGACGTGGTGGAGCTGAACAACCTGCACAGGCAGGTGCTGCACCGGGAGAGCCGCCTGGGCCGCTCCAAAGCGCAATCGGCCGCCGCCGCGCTGAAAGAGCTGAATTCCGCCGGGAGGTACGAGCCTTACGAGCTGGCGCTCAGCCCCGCCACCGCCTTGGATCTGATCCGCACTTACGACATCGTGGCCGACTGCTCCGACAACGTGCCCACCCGCTATCTGGTCAACGACGCCTGTGTGCTGGCTGGCAAGCCCTTGGTCTCCGCCAGCGCCTTGCGCTTGGAGGGCCAGCTGGCTGTGTACAACTTCCAGGGGGGCCCATGCTACCGCTGCCTCTTCCCCAAGCCCCCTCCTCCTGAAACGGTCACCAACTGCGCCGACGGCGGGGTTTTGGGCGTGGTGCCCGGCATCCTCGGCTCCCTGCAGGCCTTGGAGGTGCTCAAGATTGCCTCCGGGATGGGATCCTCCTTCAGCCGGTCGATGCTGCTCTTCGATGCGCTTGAAGGACGGTTTCGCCACATCCAGCTCAGGCCCAGGGATCCTAAGTGCGCTGTGTGTGGGGACCGACCCTCCATGACTACCTTGCAGGATTATGAAACTTTCTGTGGGTCTTCAGCCACCGATAAGTGTCGCACCTTGCGCTTACTGTCCAGCGAGGAGAGGATTTCTGTAGAGGAATACAAGAAGATTCTAGAAAACCAGGTTGCTCATGTGCTGGTGGATGTGCGTCCCGAAGTCGAAGTGGAGATCTGTCGCTTGCCCAAATCCCTCCAGGTGCCTTTAAATAAACTAGAAAGAAAAGATGAAGAATGTTTGAAGTCTCTGTACCGGAAGATACACGAAGAGAAGGAGAGGACCAATGGCAGTGTGGCTTTCCCAGTTTATGTTGTCTGTAAATTAGGAAATGACTCTCAGAAAGCTGTGAAAATATTGCAGGAACTGCTTTATGATGAACTAGGCTTAATTTCAGTTAAGGATATCAAAGGAGGACTCATGGCATGGGCTGACAAAATTGACCAAGATTTTCCTCAGTATTAATGTTTTTTTTAAATGCATTTTAATAATAATAATAAAAATACCTTGGTTTTTGGAAAGGGGGTTATTGTTATAACAAGGTAATACGTTTATATGTTCATTTGGTTATCTCTGGAAATCTCATTTAGTTCTTTGAATAAATACTTTTTAAAAAGTATTTCTCAAGAGTCCTAGGTTCCACAAGAATTTGAGAGATTAATGGTTGATTTGGATATAGCCAAATCTGTTGAAGAAAAGGCAGGGCTTGTACTGCGAAAATGCACTACAGCTGCTATTTTGTTGCAAGGAGTTCCAGGAACATTTTAAAAAATATGTTCTTTGGCCTGAAAAGGTTTTAGAATTCTTGCTTTAAGTAAGTCACCCGAAGCAACTTGGGTGGGAGAGAAAATAACCCTCTCTGTGTAAAGAGGAAGGAATATGAAAGGGGGAAAAAAGTTGTGGATCAGTTCTTCAAGTTCTTAAATAATGAACAAATGAATGCAATACATGCTAAAGAGAAGGCTGGATGGAATGACCCTGTTTCACATTTCATTTTCCTTTTGTAGCTTGACCAGTAATTATATTGTACTATAGTACATACAAACCATACAAAAGATGTATTTGTATAAATGCATTGTCCAATATTCCCAGGACCAAATACTGCTGATTTAATTGTATCCTTCCTTGATTTCCTGTTGAATCCAAAGGGACCATTATGTGTCTTTTAATGTTGTCACTTTATATTATTAAATTATACCATAACTTTCATTAGCACATTAAGTTATAGTCCTTGAGTACTTCCTTTTTTTAAAAAAAAAATCTGCATTGATATGAGAACTCATCAGCAGGATTGGAAGACCGGTAAACCATCTCATGAATTACTCCTTAGCAGTTCTTCGTTAAGAGATGCTGGGGCTTCAGATATCAAAATCTCTTCAAAACAAAAAGCAATTGATAGCCTCTATAGAATTTGACCAGTCCTCTTCCGAAACAATTAGAGAATAGAATAGAATCTTAATTATTGTCACTTTACATGTACACTAATCAGCAAACATTAAAATGAAATTTTGTTGCATTAATCTCTGCAAAGATAACCATTATGCGCACACACACGCACACACAATAGAGAAACATCAAAGTTTAGTTCGACTATATAGATATACATGGTTGGGGAAAAAACCTGAGCATACAAGATGGCATAAGGAACAAAGCTGTTATAGAATCTAGTACTACTTCAAAATGATCTAAACCCAATTCACTGATGAATAAATAAATGAGTATACTCTGTTGGCACTAAATTCTATACTTTTTTAACTATACTAAATGTTTTAGAGAAGTACCTGCCTTATAGTGCCTTTTATATAGGGAAAGGGGTACAATTTTACTTCAGCAATTAATATTTAACTAGGATCAAGTGATTTTGAGTTCAAGTCTATAATTGAATTATTCTCACTATATAAGTGACTTTTGCCATCCTTATTTTTCTTGTGTTTGTGAAAAATAATCATTTTGTGGAGGGGAAAGGAAACATTATTCTCTTGTCCTGAGCTTGTTGGAAAAAACTGATGTGGTTTTAAAAAATGTGAATGTCACCATTTCCCGTTTTGAGTAAAGGTGTGTCTGCTAGTTTCTTGTTTATTAGCTTTCCAAAACCCAAAGCAGAAACTTCCCTTTGAGATTCTGTCCTTTTATTCTTCACTGAAGGGATCAGTCTTTGCTCCCAAAATGTACACCAATAGTCACATATTTCATTCACAATGCACCACAAAAATAAAGACAGCAGAGAGCCTTGTCCCTTTCTCTCTGCTTTTCTAACTTTCTCTATTACAGATTAGTTCCAATTTTATTCCCAAAAAGTCATAGCTGCTAGAGAGCTACATCTATTTTGGGGCAGGAAGGTTATATTCTAATTTAAAATTCTTGATCTCATGATTGTAATTTAAAATATTAATGATTCCAACTACCAACTGAAGCCTATCCAGGGAATTGAAGCAATGCCTTAAATCCTAAAAAGCTAAAGTAAATCTTTTATTACAAAGTTGCTTTGCTTTATTTTCTGTTAAGAGGACTTTGAAAAGCATGACAAGGATTTAGCTTTTTATTTGATGTCAATGCAAAACTACACTGAAGATTGTGGTATTTCATTGTAAACTAAAGAATTGAGGAATTATTGATGGAGAATGATTGTTATTTAGATGTTCAACAGATGCATTCGAGATAGGGATTCTGCTGTTGTTTCCATTCTATCTACCTACACAAATGCTGCAAAAATGTTTACAACAGTGCTTCCAAATTACTCATGTGTGACTCATCTGTGTGATTAAGAGAGCCTGTGTTTTCAAAAGTTCTGAATGTAGGAATAGAACATTAGCATATGCACAGTCTTCATGCAGAAAGTATTTTTTAGGCATATGTTAGATTTGAAAAAAGAATCAGGAGCACTGGGAAAATCTCTGGTACATTTTGAGCAAGATAGAATGTCAAAATGCAGCTGACATCATCTATTTAATTTAAATGGCTAATTTTATAGTCATTTTTAAGAAGTCTTTTTAAGGAGTTACTAACAAAGCTGAAATTATTCAAGATAATGTGAGACATAAGAGAGCTAGTAAAAGAGTTTGAAGGTGGTTTGTACATTTGAAAAACAGCAACAATGCTTATCTTTGTTCCTGAGAATATCCTAAGAAAACAATGGAAGGATCATTGGAAAAAAAAACACAATTCAACGTTCTCACTCAAGGCACAAATGATCAGGTTCAAACTATCCTTATTGTTGATACATTATCCAGGAGTAGCAAACTGGCAGCCCAGGGGCTGGATGTGTCACACAGGCCACGCCCACCCTAATTATGTGAAGGGAAAAACAATACGTCATGTGATGGCAACATGACACCACGAGTTTGACATCTGTGCATTATACAAAGGCTGGAGAAAGCGCTAGTGCCTGAAGAGTATGGAAGAAAAGATAGAGGACAATAGCAATAGCAATAGCAGTTAGACTTATATACCGCTTCATAGGGCTTTCAGCCCTCTCTAGGCGGTTTACAGAGTCAGCATATTGCCCCCAACAACAATCGAGGTCCACATTTTACCCACGTCGGAAGGATGGAAGGCTGAGTCAACCCTGAGCCGGTGAGATTTGAACAGCCGAACTGCAGAACTGCAATCAGCTGAAGTAGCCTGCAGTGCTGCATTTAACCACTGCGCCACCTCGACAGCAAGGTGGAAATATTGGTAGAGCAGCAATGAGATTACCACTGGAAGACCAGCCTAGAGATAGATCATCGTGGGGAAAATCTGTTGGTTGGCTGAGAGTTAACAATGACTCAATGGCAAATAATCAATCTTAACAAACTTCCGGTTACTGTAGCTTTTTAACATAAGTCTTAGAAAGTATTCTGTGATATCCTTGGTCTTTGCTTCCAACACTCTGCATACTTCACAAGCCTATGCATTTCTTTCAGTTCTGAATAGTAATGAATCTCCAATTACAGTGACACTTTTCTTTTGTCTTAAAAGATTATACTTTGGCTTTGAGCTTTATGTATCATTTATCTTGTCTCCCATTCTGCAGTGTCTCACTCCTAGCATGCTGCATCTGGAGAACCCTAAAAAACGTTTCTGAATTCCAGTGCAGAATTTCTTCTGGAGGTTACTGTCATCCACAGGGTTTATTGTTCTCTTTAATTCTCTCCCTTAGAGAGAGATGCTTCCATTGTCAATTTATGTTAAAATCTAATGTCATATTTTTTTTTCTTTAGGATTCTTGTTGATGAAAACTTTTGAAAAATAGCAAATTCACTTTATATCTGGGTTTGGTAAAAATCCCTGTGTGGAATGAAAATACAAGCATGATCATTGAGCTTTGCCTAAGATTGTATTACAAGATGGCCAATTGCACTTCCCAGTGATTTTTATGGAGCTATTGGCAGCCATAATTGCTGATATCAAGCCACTATCAGCATATGATCAGGCTTAAGTGATAAAATGAGAGTTTCAAAGGGAATGTTTACCCTGTCTGAATAGCCTCATGCCTCCAACTTTGTGTGATTAGCTGGCTATATGATCTCCGGAGTGCAGCAGCTTTTGTTATTTACAAGTATCACTGTCCAACCTAAGCTTCTGATCTGGCACTGCCTCTAAACCAGGGGTGTCAAAGTCAAGGCCTGTGGGCAGTATCCGGCCCATGGGGTGCTTAGATCTGGATTGTGGGGCCACCCTAGAAACAGCGAAGGACTGGCCCATGGTGCCTCTGCCAGTGAAAATGGAGCTTGTGAGAGCCTCCCAAGCTGTTTTCACTGGCAGAGGGTTGCAGGAGGCCATTGCAGCTGAAAACAGCTTGCGAGAGCCACGCACAGCCTCCTGAGCTCCATTTTTGCTGGAAGTGGGTTGGAGGAGACTGTCACAGATGAAAACAGAGCTCAGGAGTGCTCAGGCTACCACAGGTGCCCCTGACACAAGTGATGTTGAGCTGACCACATCCACCCTGGCCACTTCAACCCCGGTCCCCCAAGGTCAAACACAACCCTGATACGGCCCTCAATGAAATCGAGTTTGACACCCCTGCTCTAAACAGGCTGAAATATTTGCCCACTTTCTCAGGCTTTTAGCAACCAAACCTTACAATCTTGCAAGATTTCATGAAATTAAAATAACTTTACAATATTCAGTTATTTTAATTTTTTTTAAATTTAATTGGGCTTTTCAAGTACCATACAGCTAATAGGTGGCTTATATACTGTAGATTTAAGGAAGTCACTCCGGATTTCTTTATTTATCACATTCATGCAGTTGAACAGCATGTTCTCTTCAACCCTTTTCTTTCAAGTGGAAAGGAAAAACATTCTTATCTGATGAAAATACTAATATGACTTTTGTATAAACAGGTTGTAGAATTGTGGTGTATATGGATTTTTAAAAGGTCAAAGTTTTGATTTACCAAGCTAGATCAGATTTTGCTGTTTTCCCTTAAATGAACACAGAGAAAAATGTAGATATTTTATCTTCTCTGTTTTGTGATGTTACAAAAAGTTACATTCACTGGCTTAATGTTCTATAATATCTAGGGGCATTTGTCATTTCTGGCTTAGATGTTGTCTGGGTTGCAGGTTTCTTAATTGAAAAAGCAAAATAAACAACTCAAAAAGGGAAGGTATATACTGTATATCTGTGTGTGTGTGTGTGTGTGTGTGTGTGTTCGTTCCAGCATAACTCTGGAATGCCTCAATCAATTTACTCTCTGGAAACAAAATCTGTGGGGGTAAAACACCCCTCGGGTTGCGTGTTCTGTTATGATACTGCCTGTTGTGCCTTCAAATGGCTTCTACTATACTGTTGTAAAATGACTTCTACTGTACAGTGCAGTGGAGTTGCCATGGTAACGGCTTCACAGTAGTTGACAAGGGGGCTCCCTCTGGTAAGGGGGAAAATCCAACATTAGAAATTATGTTTGGTCCAGACATTTTCCCCCTATAAGTAAATACTCGGACAACACTGGGTTATCAGCTGGTTTATTATAAAAAAGACAGCCAAATATACTTTCTTCCAGTGTGACAGGTCATATTGCTTTGTTTTTCCACAGAATGCTAAAATAAAATCATTTTTTATTTATAACTGGTGAAGATTCATTTTAAATCAAACTTTGGAACACTAAAGTTCAAAATAGATATATCAGTAATATTTTTATTTGTGGACTTCATAAAGCTGTAGCATCTCATTATGGAAATTCATTTACCATGTCAATCTTAACAATACAGCGATTATCAGCTGATAAATATCCAGCCAAATTATACAGAAAGGTAGCAAAGTACTGAGTTTGCTTGTAATTAGAATAGTCTACCTAAGTAAGAGTGAATAGATATAGAAATAGAACCTTTTAAATAGATTTATGGGTACTGACTACCCATTTTGCAAGATTTTATAACTTTTATAACCTTCTGCAACCTTTAGCTGCAGAAGAAATTGAGATAATACAAAAATACTCTTAAAGAGGCTGTAGATGGCAGTGTAAGATACACAATGAAGAAGTTACTGAAGCTCCTCTGGCAGCTGGAAAATAATAGAAGGGGAAAATGCCTATAAGACTGAAATTTCAGGAAGCTGTGCAAGCTTCAAGCTATGTCATGCAATACCTTGTAAGTCTTTAAGAATCTCCCTTTAGAGACAATAGTGATAGGCTAATTATTTTAGTACACATGCATCCATATTTAAGGGAGATGTTAATTTAGGTTTTCAATGATTTTATAGCAGGGTTAGAGATTCCCAAGTCATCTAGTGCAAGAGCTTTATGACAGATTGAGAATTTAAAATTGTTGCTCCAGAAATTATTGAGTCTATCATCTTCACCTCTATAACTGTCTGGTTTGGTTCTGCAACCCAACAAGACAGACACAAACTTCAGAGGATAATTAGAACTGCAGAAAAAACAATTACTACCAACCTGCCTTCCGTTGAGGACCTGTACACTGTACGAGTCAAAAAGAGCCGTGAAAATATAGATCCCTCGCATCCTGGACATAAATTGTTTCAACTTCTACCCTCAAAATGATACTATAGAGCACTGCACACCAAGACAACAAGACACAAGAACAGTTTTTTCCTGAACACCATCAATCTGCTAAACAAATAATTCCCTCACCACTGTCAAACTACCGGTATTCACTAAGGCTGCATTATTTTTACTATTAGTCTTCTCATTGTTCCTATCACCCATCTCCTCCCACTTATGACTGCAGGACTGTAACTTTGTTGCTTGTATCCTTACAATTTATATTGAATGATTCCTGATCGCTTATTTGTACCCTATGACTATCATTAAGTGTTGTACCTTATGATTCTTGACAAATATATCTTGTCTTTTTATGTACACAGAGCATATGCATCAAAGACAAATTCCTTGTGTGTCCAATCACACTTGGTCAATAAAGATTTCTATTCTATTCCTATTCATTTCTACCCTAATATTGAAACATTATATTCTTGACTTTATCTGTGTTATTCTAAGCAGGTATCTACAGAAGCCTCTAGACCATGGGTGTCAAACTCATGGTTGTCATGTGATTTTTCACGATTCCCATTCGTGGAGCTGAGGTGGGTGTGGCCTGTGCATGATGTATCCGGCCTGTGGGCCGCCAGTTTGACACCTCTGCTCTAGTCCCCACTCAAACCAGGAGATAAAGCAACATTCTATTACTTATCTCTCAAATTTCTTGCATTTTCTGTATCAGAGAATTATAGCTACATGATTTTTATAATTGTATTGTATAATCCTATTATTAATAGGATTAGTAATATAATATTAATATATAAGTAATCCTAACCTATTAATATATCAGGTTGATAATGCATCTCTCAGACATTTTGAAGGGCAACTCTAAAAGGGATGATGTTTTGATGAATCAGGCCATGTTTTGATGGAGTCAGGCCATTGCTTCATAGCGGCCAATTCTTTCTTACATTAACTTCGCATTCATTCTCTGTGCTAATAGTTAAGCTGTGGATGAAATTACATTTGGACGTGCTGACACAATCTGTTATGCCAAAAACAAACCAAAGACATTATGGGTTCTGTAGGTTGTCTAGCTTGGCTTTTGATTACCTTCACTGTTGTCTTCCTTGTGTGGAATTGACTTGTCCACCACATGTTATTTGCAAAAAAATATGTCAACAGCCCCCCCCCCCCCGCATTATTGAAGAGTTAAGGGAAGAGGGATACTGCAGACAGTGTGCCCCTTAAGTCTTATGTCCCTTGTGTGGTAGATTTGCCTCCCATCTAAGGTCAGAGTAGAATGACTCTAGTGGCTTTCTAAAGCTAGTAAATCAGTCTCCTTGAAGATCATGAGAACTATGAGCCAAGGTGGCGCAGTGGTTAAATGCAGCACTGCAGGCTACTGCTAGATCAGCAGGTCAGCGGTTCAAATCTCACCGGCTCAGGGTTGACTCAGCCTTCCATCCTTCCGAGGTGGGTAAAATGAGGACCCGGATTGTTGGGGGCAATATGCTGACTCTCTGTAAACCGCTTAGAGAGGCCTGAAAGGCCTATGAAGCGGTATATAAGTCCACTGCTATTGCTATTGCTATTGCTATCATATGGAGGAATGCACTTCTTTCTCTGAATTACAATATGTTCCACTGGGTGAAGGATGTAGTATTAGATATCCCAATGATTGAACAATACCAGGCTTTATTTGCACCTTCCTTATCAGGAGCAAACCCAATTATGTAAAATAAGCAAAAGTGCATAGAAATTTGAATAATTTGAATAATTTTACAAGCATAAGAGTCACCTTTTCCACTTTATTTTTACAGTATATATTTCCATCTTCTAAATATAGATTTTCCTCTGTAAGTTGCCCTTTTTTGATTTGGGTCAATTCTCTTTAGTATTGCTTATTTATTTGAAAGAGTTTCTCTGTAAAAGACCTTCAAATATTTCAATTTTGTGAATGTGGTATCTGCTGCTCTCTGTTCATTCTATCAAGTGACAGTTGGCTGGGTATTTATATGGCTTGGCTAGCACCTCTTTCATTGGTGCTGACCAAATTCTGCAGACATGTTCTTCCCATACTTGGAAATCTGTCTAACTGGATTCACACATTTTACTATACTATATTTTACTATATAGTTTGGGTGTTGTGGTGGAATGTAATATGTATTCCCAGAAAAGAGGAGTTGCATTCTGGACTACCAAGAGACAGCAAAATTTAGATAATTTGATTGGGAGGAAGAGCATCAAGATCAGAGGTGGTATTCAGCAGGTTCTGACCAGTTCTGGGGAACTGGTAAATAACACCTCTTACTGGCCCCACCCCCATCTATTCTCTGCCTCCTGAGTTCCAGTTGATTGGGAGGAAATGGGGATTTTGCAGTAACCTTCCTCTGGAATGGGGAGGGAATGGAGATTTTATAGTATTCTTCCCCTGCCATGCCCACTAAACCACACCCACCAAACCACACCACGCCCACAGAATCGGTAGTAAAAAAAATTAATCCCACTACTGGTCAAGATAGCTCTTCCCTAGAAGTTCTCAGAATTTATTTTTAATGATGCAAGCAGTTGCTTTTTTAAAAAAGGTGAGGAGCAATAAAGGAAGCTGCCTTGAACTAATTCAGTGTTTCTTTCTTGGTTTTTGGAGTCTGACATGTTTTGATATAACATAACCATTATGGTTAGCAGACCACAAATTATTTACAACATGTATGAGCTCAGTCAATTGTGAATATTAAACCAGCGGTGGTTAACCAAACTATAGTTTAGTATAGGACAATTTGTAAGAGAAGCCTCCAGGTATTTACAATACCTGGGCTGCCTGTTATGTATCTATTGACTAGCATAGAATAGAACAATTTTGAGTGCATCTGATCTATTTTGTTCTTCATGAGAACTGAAGATCCAGCAGGCAGAGATGAGTTGAAAAGATACAGCTCTTATAAATCAACATGAGAGTATTTCTATCTAAATCTGAACTTAGCAACTTGCTTGCAATATTAGAACTACTTTTCACATACTGATCCATTTCTAATTTGCACTAGTTTACACAATTTCCACAAGAAGTTTAGGTTAAAAATGTGAAAATAAATATCCTCAATGCTGATCTGCATCGGTGGGTGAGTGTGTCAAAAAGTAAAGAGGGCCGCCACAAGTCTATGCTCCAAGTTCTTTCTAATGTACCCGTGTCCCTATTGTGAATGTTCCTGTCTCTGCAAGTTACTCAGAAATAGGTTTTGTTTCTTCTTCTACTAAATTAGCAGATACCTACCAGATTATCTTGTAGTTCAGGGCTGTCAAACTCTTGGCCCGCAGGCCAGATGTGTCATGTGCTGGCCACGTCCATGCCCAGTTTAGTGAAGGAAAAAAAGTCCCAATATGTCATGTGACACCGCCGTGACGACATGAGTTTGACTCCCCTGATGTAGTTGGAAGGGAAATTCAGTTGCTTATTATCTGTTTACTAGGATGACAGAAAAGAGACAGGAGAACATTAATTCCAAATAGTTCACATTATTTATTTGAATACATTTAAACATAACAATTAAAAGTCATTTGATTGTTCTTTGTTCAGAAGGCTCTTCTAATTTTATGTTCAGGAGGCTCTTCTAATTTTATGTTCAGGAGGCTATTCTAATTTTATGAATTTAATCATGAGCATATTCAGACATTACTGACAACAATATGTGCTATCTATAAGTCAAAGCTGGATAAGCAATATTGTTTTCATCCCTCTACTATAGATTTTTCAACACAGAACAGCTTCATTACTATGCACAGTGGATGATCCTGCGGCCTCTTGGGTGTAATTTCTTTTCAAACGATTATTTACAGTCATCTTGGTCCTTATATACATACAGAGGAAATGATGGATAACAACAGAAAGCTTTGCTTGAAAGCATGCTCGTAGTTCTGAGCTTGACTCATGAATGCAAATTACATGAGTATAATGGATAGGAGCAAAGTTGAGCTGTTTATTTCTATTTAGTTTTTATTAAAGAGAAGAACCCAGTCACTGCTGCTATGCTGCTCTCACTCGAACACAAATTCGGTCTCTCAAGTTTCTCTTTTCCGTCTGCACTTGATTAGGATGTCTCCAACTTTGGCCCTGATGGTGAGAGCTTTGGATAGTTCTGCCTTATGCTGAATGTAGAAAGATGAATGAAGTAAATGGAATGCCAGAGAAAGAGTCAGATCTTAAGCCTGCTAATAATATTCAAAACTCTTTTTAACCTTTAGCGGAAGTATCACCCGGAGAGGATCTGGAATTGCCAACTGACCAGAAGCAGTCAGTTCTTGTGCTTTTAACAGTTAACAGCAGACTGAACTACACAACTCAAGCTGTTTTTCCAGAACCAACAGGGATGCTCTTTAAGTTCTGTCTGGGAGTTTCAGTGATAAATTTTTACTTCAGTTCTGTTTTCACATATGTTAACATGTATCACGGTATGTATATGTGGCCATTTACATAGATAATCTCACCACAAAATGAGAAATGCATGTGGGATTTCTTTGCAATTATGTATGTATGTATGTATGTATGTATGTGTCTCTGTGTGTGTAAAGGTTCCCCTCGTACATATGTGTTAGTTGTTCCCAACTCTAGGGGGCGGTGTTCAGCTCTGTTTCAAAGCTGAAGAGCCAGCGCTGTCCGAAGACGTCTCTGTGGTCATGTGGCCGGCATGACTAAATGTCGAAGGCACACGGAACGCTGTTATCTTCCCCACAAAGGTGGTTCCTAATTTTCTACTTGCATTTTTACATGGTTTCAATCTGCTAGGTTGGCAGAAGCTGGGACAAGTAACAGGAGCTCACTACATCATGCGGCGCTAGGGATTCGAACTGCTGAACTGCCGACCTTCTGATCGACAAGCTCAGCGTCTTAGCCACTGAGCCACTGCATCCGTATATATAGTGTATTCTATGTCATATATGTACAGTGCAATTCTGTGCACCTCTACATGGAATGAATCCCATGAATCCCATTGGGGGTAAACCTTTACCTGTGATGAAATTTGCCTAGATTCTGTCTATCTCCTGAGGACATTTAAAAGGGTCTTGTGAAGATGAGAACCATGCAAAAGACAGGGAGGATGGAATAACGGTAGGCATTCTTTCATGTTCCTCAATGTTATGGACCATATTCTCTCCAGAGATTCATATAGCTTCTTTGCTCTTGATGTTTAGGAAGATGCTAAAAACTTTTCCTTTTAAATCAGGGATGTCAAAATTGCAGCCTCGCGGCAGCATCACATGACATATCACAATTTCCCCCCTTCGCTAAGCCAGGTCTGGGTATGGCCAGCATGTGATGCAACCAGCCTGTGGGCCGTGAGTTTGACACTCCTTTTTTAAATGGACATTTGACATCTACCGCTGGTTGATTATTATTAGGTGATATATTTTAGCATTTGTTTTGTAATTATGATATGTCTGGAGCAATGAAGCCAGTGATTACCCAGACTCTAAGTTACCTTAGTAGAGAAAATAGTCCGTGGGACAGGGAGGGGGGAATGAATATAAAATTATTAGTTAAATTTGGGAGACGGCCATTGGAAGATGCAACAGTTTTGGTGTGGAAGAATGAAGGGTGGTTCCAGGGCTTTCCCCCTTTTAAAAATAGTCTGTTTAATTTAATCAAAGGTTGCTGGAGGCCACAGTCTGATCAACGTGAGGTAATTCAGCTCCGATTTATTTTGCATAACATGTAAAACAAAATAAGAGGTTGAAGTGATTTTCTTCCATGTCTTCAAAATGATCAAAGCTGGCAGAAATCCACCACAGCACTTAAGATTTGTCACAAAAGAGTAGATTTATTTCTCTGTGACAAGGTAATGTGGTCTGCTGGGATCTATAATAGGAGATTTACTTTTGCTCAGTAAGCCACTTGTAGTTTTAAAAATGCTAAGCAAAGCTATTAGCTGCTTGTAGGTATCTGATTTCATCTTTGCGGAATGAATCAATAGAAGAAGAGAGCTGACAGGAGTTTGCCAATCGAATTTGATGGTGGTGGAAGTGATGGTGGTAAAGGTCTCAAGGGAGCCTTTCTCCACAGCTGAGCTGAAGTGCTATTCATCCATATTTGGGTCAGCAGAAAACTACAGTGGCTCCAAAATTGCTCCCTTCATTGCCAATCCCTGCCTTTCCTCGGTTGCTTCTATTTTAAGTCATCATAGCCAACTGACTTCCTTCCAAGGTAATGAATGGTAAAGCTTAACGGATTTTATATACAGTGAAGCTACACCTGGTCAATGTCAGAATGAGGAGACAATATTTCTCCATGGACAATTTAAACTTGCCTCAATCTTGAGCGGGAGACAAGATGGAGGCAATGTCAAGGCCCCTTGGCAGAAAGACATTGACAGACATACTTTGTTAGGGTCAAGCTTTAAGTAAGAATCTGTGCTTAACTAACCTGAGAGAATGAAAAAGAAAGCTCTAAAAAAAACAGGAGGATTGCGGTAGTCAGGTTCATCCAAAAAAATATCTTGATAGAAAATTGGATATTGTCTCATGAAATTTGTGACATTTATTGTCTGTATACTTTGCTCAGAGCATGAGGAATAAGGAGTGCTATGATAGGAGTGTTCCAATACCTAAGGGGATGCCACAATGAAGCGGTTTTCAATCTACTCTCCAAACCAGAGCTCCCAAATCTTTCCTGCTTTGCGGACTGGTGGGGGGAGGATGGTTCTGCATGAACAGCTGGCAAATGTGCGCGCGCACATGCAGCTCCATTTGCACATGCAGACATGCTCATGCAAATGGAGCACATACACATGGACTCACCTGCTGCTCGTGCAAGTGCGGATGTGCATGTGCGTTTGTGCACCGCTTCCGTGGCCCCATTGCGAATGGCTCATATCTCATGCCAGGAACAGAAGCAATGGAAACTAACTAATGGAAACTAACGAAGGAGGGAAGTAACCTAGTACTAAGGAGGAACATTAGAGAGAACAATTAATCAGTAGAATGACTTGCCTCCAGATGATGTGGGTGCTCCAAAACTGAAGGATTTTAAGAAGATATTGGACAACCACTTGTCTGAAATGGTATAGGGCCGTGATGGTGAACCTATAGCACACATGGCCAAAGTGGCAAACAAAGCCATGTCACCCGACACGCGTGGCCTTGCCTGTTTGTCTTTTAGCAATAGCAATAGCAGTAGACTTATATACCGCTTCATAGGCCTTCAGGTCTCTCTAAGCGGTTTACAGAGAGTCAGCATATTGCCCCCAACAATCTGGGTCCTCATTTTACCCACCTCGGAAGGATGGAAGGCTGAGTCAACCCTGAGCCGGTGAGATTTGAACCGCTGACCTGCTGATCTAGCAGTAGCCTGCAGTGCTGCATTTAACCACTGTGCCACCTCGGCTCTTTTGGATTTCTGGCCCGCATGCGTGCACAATGATCAGCTGTCCTTCATGAGCACGGCAGTGCCAAAAAATGGTGTGCACATGTACACCAGGCAGCTGATTGTCAGGTGCACATGCACACCAGAACATGGAAGTTTGGCTTTTCCGAGTGTGGCCCCAACAAGCATGTGAAAGTTTCCGCGTGACCTTTTCTGCACTCAGTGCCAAAAAGGTTAGCTATCACCGGTATAAGGTTTCTGCCTGAGCAGGGGATTTGACTAGAAGACCTCCAAGATCCCTTCCAACTATTAATAAGCAAGATGAGTTTAAATATGAGAGCCAAGGTGGCGCAGTGGTTAAATGCAGCACTGCAGGCTACTGCTAGATCAGCAGGTCAGCGGTTCAAATCTCACCGGCTCAGGGTTGACTCAGCCTTCCATCCTTCCAAGGTGGGTAAAATGAGGACCCAGATTGTTGGGGGCAATATGCTGACTCTCTGTAAACCGCTTAGAGAGGCCTGAAAGGCCTATGAAGCGGTATATAAGTCTACTGCTAAATAAAGCAAATGTGTATTTGTAGGTATAGTATATTCTCATCATATGTATGTTTATAATTTGAGTATCTGTTATAATTTTTTCACATATCAATTTGACTCACCTGATCACCAAGATGTAAGCATCTATGAAATCTAGAAACAACCACAAGAGATGATGCAAACATGTATCTCTTTTCCGCAAAAGCTATTGGGAAAGCAACCATCTTATGTGATTGTATTCTTTCTTAGTTTGTACTATGTACTGATAACTATTGTACTTACCATGTCTAATTTTCTATACATGTAATTTGCATTGGCCCTTGAAAGTTATAAATACTTGTTGGTACAAATATGTATTAAGTGACAATAATTTTTTAAAAATCATTTAATTAATTAATTAGAATAGTTCCCAATCATATGCTTTAAAGTGAAGAACTATGTACTGTTAAGTGCCCTAGGTTTATGGCAATTTTGGAAGAAAAAAACAAGTAAGTTTCATGAAAGACTAAATAAGAATACTGTTGATTATTTTGGGTAAACAAATCTGCAATTTGTATGATTAAGAAGAATTAGTGAAAAATGATGCCACTTAAGGACTTATCCAGGAGGAATCACAGCCAGAAGACACTTCCAACTTTTTGTAGCCACTACTTAACGCAGATTTGATATGCTAAGAGCAATCATTCTATGGTAAGAGAAGGAATTCAAAAAATTTGAATGCTTCAAATAAAGTTGCATAGTACATATAAGATAAAACCCCAAGAAATAAGAAAAAAAAATGGCAGGTGTCATCTAGAGTGCTACAGCAGAGTTGAGAAGAAAAGTCCTGTCAAGATTTATAGCTGCAACTATTCAAATGACTTATATATAGTGCAGGAATGTTCCTTTAGAAGGAGTGAATAAAGATCGAAGAATCTAATACTTTATTAGGTATTTTCGTCAGTATTCTGTCATTGTGACCAAACCAGCTGCTTCCCCTGTATCTGATTCAGAGGTCTACCAGCCCAAAGAAGTAACCTAGGAAGATAAAGGATGTTAAGATCAGGGGAGGAAAGGGAAAGCCATATTCTGGATGACAGATTGACACTGATGTACATTCTTGGCGTGACCCGTCAAAACCGCGGACGACAAAAGCGCGCTCGATGAAAGCGCGCATTTGACGTCATCACAGCGTGACGAAAAAAAATAAAAATTGAAATAAAAATAAAATTAAAGCAAGCCAACTCACATAAAGGTAAGGGTTAGGTTTAGGGTTAGGGTTAGGTTAAGGGTTAGGATTAGGTTTAGAGCGTTAGGGTTACGTTTAGCGTTAGGTTAAGGGTTAGCGTTAGGTTTAGCGTTAGGTTAAGGGTTAGGTTTAGGGTTAGATTTAGGGTTAGGTTAAGGGTTAGGTTTAGGGTTAGGTTTGGGGGGGTTAGGGTAAGGTTTTTGCTTTATTTTTACATTTATCGATCACAGCGCGATGTTTTCGTCGCGCTGTGATGACGTCACGTCCGCGCTTTCGTCGAGCGCGATTTTGTCGTCCGCGGTTTTGTGGTGGAACCCATTCTTGGAGAGCACTAGCTCCTTTGGCTATTTGCAATATTTGCATCTAGTCCAATTTAGTAAGTGACTTTTGTTAGCAGAGATGCAAATTCCACAATATATGATCAAAACTTCACTGTTCCTTTATTTTTCAAGTTTAGTCTGCATTTCATAGGTTGTGTTCTAATTGGCTTGATTTATGCAATGCACCAATTTAATTATGATTTGTGGACCAAGACAAAATTGGCTGCATTTCTATATCAAAAAGGAAATAAGCTAACACAACTAAGTGTGGTAAAAGAATCTAGTCATTGGATGAAAGAGAAACTGCCAAAAGAGCATGCCTAGGTCTCTCAGGGAATTTTGGGGAGATATATATTGGGGTTCAGCAGATCTGAAGTATCATTGCAGCAAGTTAAGCCATTCTGGTCTTTGAAGTGGTCTTTGGTCACTTAGGCCACCCCCTCCATTGGTCATGTTGACAGTATGGCCTAAAATAAAAGATAGTGTTGAAGTAGAAAATAATTTAACAATTAATTACTCTCATACCCAAGGTATGTCTCAAGGGTTATCACTACTCATAACCTATAGCTTTTTGCACAGAGAAAGACATATCTATGAGAAACTATACAAAGAACAAAAGTGACCAATTGCTGTAGGACAGAAGAAATGTGTTTGTGTACTGTAATAGTTGAAATTTTGTATGATGGATGGATTTTCTGTGGAAGTCAGTTGCTATAAACAACCCTAGGATTCATCTGTGTGTATTGTGGTAGAAAAAAGAAACTTGGTGTATCTTTTAATGCAGCATGGATTCTATAATGGAAAAACTCCACAGAATGACTTCTATAAAAAGCGCTTTTTAAAAGCAGGATGTACAACTTGTACAGAGGCATTGTTCTCCTTGGTCTTGCTTGGTTTACACATCAACTAAATCTGCCCACACAAGAATCAGTATCCAGAATTCATGCCACAATTTATACCAGCTTTCTTTCACTGTCATATGAACTGAGTGAGGCGTGCAGTTATGACTCAACCACACACAGATGCTATGTATTTGGGCAGATGTAAGTAAAAGATTGTATCTTGTTTGAGATGGCTGGCTATAGAAATTGAATGAATAAATATAAATAACAGACATAAAAATCAGAGGCAATATAAAGAAGACCAAATACTTGACGTAATGTTCTCTGAACTGCATTAAGCAAGTTGCATTTCAGCCTAATATTAGCTTTTCCATAATGCCAAGCTAGGCAGGTAGATTCAGTTAGTGTGTTTAGAAGAACAGAGAATTAAATAAAGCCCAATTTTAATATATTCTTATTTCAAAGTTTGAATAATGGCACTAATGTTGACCCAACGTGCCCTCTGCAAGTTCCATTCTTCAACTCAAAGCAGATTAGAAATTATCTGAAAGTAAGAGTTTATTAAACTGCATCTGGACATTAACCAATATCTATGGAGAGTCTCAGTCATCCAGGTCAGATTGTCCCAAAGGTGCTTTCTTTCAAAAGGCAACTGATCTTTCTTTGTTTTGCTTGAAGTTTCTTGGATGAGAAGTGAAACATCTTCAAGCAAAACAAAAAGGAAGTATCTTTGGGACATTATCCAAATGTATTTCAAAATCCAGAGATGGCAAAAAGGATAATGCATGGCCATGCTAATTTGAAAAGCAAGAGATTTGAAATAAAAGGCATTCAGATTGGAGAAAGTTGCCAGTGCAGTATTAGTTTAACGCCAATTGTCCCACTGTGGCCATTAGATGCTTTTAGCAAGAGACAATGGCTACCTTCAATTGTGGCTCTCCAGCAACTGCGACTCAACATACTTTAAATCTGTATATTATCCTGGGGTCTACTTGTGTAATCTATCTATTGTAGAAATCTTGTTTTAAAAACATCTACATGTAGTCCTCGAGTTACGACCACAATTGAGTCCAAAATTTAAGTTGCTAATGAAACATTTGTTAAGTGAGCTTTCCCATTTTATGACTTTTCTTTCCACAATTGTTAAGTCAATCATTGCATTTGTTAAATTAGTGAATCTGGCTTCCCCATTGACTTTGCTTGTCAGAAGTGCCAAAAGTGAACACATGACCCTGGGACACTGCAATCATAAATATGAACCAATTGCCAAACATCTGAATTTTGATCATGACTATGGGGATGCTGCAAGAGTTGTGTGAAAAATGATCGTGTCACCTTTTCTCAGTGCCATTGTAACTTTGAATGGTCACTAAATGAATTGCTGTTAAGACAAGGACTATCTGTACTGTTTACAACAGGGATCCAGAGTAAGGTGACCACTAGAAGGTTGTAATTGGTTGGCCATATAGTAAATAGGAATGCAGCAAAGTTGCAAAAATTATCATATTCAGAAATGAGGGAGGGAAATCTTGCAGAGCAGTTTCCATGATTTGTTCTATCCCTTAATAATTGCTCCACCTAGAGTCACATGATCAGGAAGTAGGCTCAGCTCAGCCCAGAACAGATGAACTGACAGCATCCTGAGTCTTTTGAATTGGGGAATATTTTCCCTGGACCCCCCCCCCCCTTTCACAGCCATTTGAACACCGATCTTTTTTGGGGGGTGGCTTTTCCTGCCCCTCCAGATCCAGTTTTTGGAGAATTAATCTGCTGACAAAGAAACAATCCCAGGCCCCTTCATATATTTATTTTCCAACATTCTATTATGTTGGACAAAAAAGAAAGAACAGCCGAGGTGGCGCAGTGGTTAAATGCAGCACTGCAGGCTACTTCAGCTGACTGCAGTTCTGCAGTTCAGCTGTTCAAATCTCACTGGCTCAGGGTTGACTCAGCCTTCCATCCTTCCAAGGTGGGTAAAATGAGGACCTGGATTGTTGTTGGGGGCAATATGCTGACTCTGTAAACCGCCTAGAGAGGGCTGAAAGCCCTATGAAGCGGTATATAAGTCTAACTGCTATTGCTATTGCTTTTCTTAGCATCCTCCAAAACCCATTCCCCAAATATAAAATACCAACGGAATCTTGAAATAGTAATTGGCACAGAGGCATGGATGTTTTGTAGTCATCCCAAAACCCACCCAGATGATTGTATAGCATAAATCAGCCTACTGCCTGCTCTACCTAATTGTCTCTGTGTGTGTGTGTGTTTGTTTGTGTGTGTCAGAGGTGGCATTCAGCAGGTTCTCTTCAGTTATGGAGAACCGGCAGCGGAAATTTTGAGTAGTTTGGAGAACCGGTAAATGCCACATCTGTTTGGCCCCACCCCTATCTATTCTCTGCCTCCCGAGTCCCATCCGATCGGGAGGGAATGGGGATTTTGTAGTAACCTTCCCCCGCCTTGCCCACAAAGCCACACTCACAGAATCGGTAGTAAACATTTTTGAATCCCACCACTGGTGTGTGTGTTTGTACCTCCCACTCAGAATTGACTCCTGGTGACTGCCTGAACGAGCCCCTGCAGTTTTCTTGGCACGATTTCAGAAGTGGTTTGCCATTGCCTCCTTCCTACAGCTGACAGAAATGACTATTCTTTATACCTAAGGTGGGACACTAGAACTCACATTCTCCTGGTTTCTAGCCTGGTTCCTTAACCACTATACCAAACTGGCTTGCTCTATAATAATGTCCAATAAGACCTAAATATAACTTATATAAAAACAATCTGGGTCACTAATATCCTCCAACTTCCAATTTACTTGCCGTTTCACCAACATTTGTTATATTAGTTCATAATGTCATAGAAGTACAAGGATGAACAGAGATGCTAAGCAATCCAAAGGGAAAATGGGGCATAAGTACAAGACAACGAATAAAAATGAAAATCAAATATCCTTTTTATTAAAATCAACTACAACATAAGTTGAAAATATCCACACTATGGCAAGACACAAATGCACACAAGGTAATGAAACAAAATAGCAGGCTTTAATTGCCACTGATAAAAATGATTTTTATGTGATGTCACATAATTCATGTTTCTATTTCACACTTACCTCACTTTACCTGATGGCAATTCCAGGCATGCTGTTGTAATTTCTAAAACAACATTGCTTTTTCATAGATGGTATTATTTTAAATATCCAATGATATTTTTTTTTTTAAAAACCGAGGTGCTTTTTTATTTAAAAAAAAAAAACTGGGCACGTCAAGATGGAGAAATTCATTCATTCTTTTTAATAATCTTAATACAGCATAATAGACTTTGAAAATCAAGTAAGTTTAAATTCAGGTTAGAGCGAATGTTAAATCTCCAAGGTTGGAAGTGGGGATAATATGGGGCTTCAGTGCTAATGTTAATGATTTTTGGGTCAGATATGCAGTACTAATTTAGCATAAACCATATCATACCAACTTTGAAGTTCTGAAAATAGAAAAAAATAGTAATTTATTACAGATTGATGAATGGTCATCTTTTAAGTAATTTAATTACAAGGTACAAGACCAAAACAAGCTAAATAATATTTTAGAAGGTCCAGTCCTTTGCAGTTTTACAAGGGACAAATATTTGTACTCCGTTCAAGATGATTTTATACGAAATTAAAATGAGCAAGATATACAGCCTTATTAGTAACTACTGCTACTGGTTCTCCATCTGTTGAGATAACAGAGGGGAGATGGTGACATCATCATCCAAGATAAATGATGGACTCATTAGAATGCCCCAGCTGCCAAAGTGCTGGTACATTTCTTCTTGCCCCATTTTATACCAACTTCCAGTTTTGTGCCAGATTCCTGGCCTAAAAAGAAGTCTACTTCTTTGGCAAATGAAAATGGCATCTAGTATTGTGCAAAACGTGCCTTAATCCCAGTTCATCCTGGATTCTGACTGTTGGCTAATTAAACTTGCAATTCTATGTGTGCCTGCAAGCCCCAAAGACTTAATTTTGAATAAACAGGCAGATGACTGGCTTGCAGGGTGCACATTTGAAATACTGCAGAATATGTCAAATTCTTGCTGTTGTAAACAAACAATCCACCCAGTTCCGATATGCATTGTAAATTAATATTGTCTGTTCCAATGCATCGTGGTTCCTATGCATCATAATGGTGTCTGGTTCCTTGTCTTTCAGATTTACATGCATTTCCATTTGAGGGCTTGATTTTCCATGTAAACACCACTGAGCTAAAACCACTGTTAAAAGAAAAACTCCCGCTTTTTGCCCCAGCTAACTGACAGAAAATATAAACCACAATATAAACCAGCACTTTCCTTCCACAACAAGAAATCAAGTTCATTTGGGAAATACGAATAGTTTTGTCTGGACTATATTTTTCAGGAAAACATAACGTATTATTTTCTAAACTAATATATATACACCTTTCTCCTACTTTCCTGTACCTTCTTCTACATACTCCGCTGTGGTTGTTAGTGCATTCAAAAACAGATACACTTACATCCCAACAGGTATTTTAGAAAGACATACAAAATGCATAACATTTAGGGAAAGTTGTGTACAAAAATAAATGTGAATTATAGAACAGTTTTTAAGAAGAAACGAGGAGTAGAAAAATCGGATGGATGGTTAATAAACTGTTATTATGGGTGTTTTTAAATAGTTTTTGAATTTACAAAGTTGATGAGGGCTTTGTAAACTTTATTGGAATTGTACATTGTAAGTGATCCATCACAGAAGACCAATTTTATTTCAAGGTTCAGGCCCATCTGATCTTATTAATCTTACCATTGCATATTCTCTAGTAAACTTCCCATCTTTGCCAAAATACAGTTCATCATCCATCCATTACAGTGCAACACCTTCTTCAGTACTAAAAATTGCTGATTTTTTTAAAAAAAGGCATAATTTTAGATCTTTTGTCAGTCTGGGTAATCATTATTACCTGCCTAGTTTGACAAAACTGCACAAGACCTTTGTTCCATGGTTCTTTTTAATACTAATTTGTTCAGTAAGTAATGATGGCTGCATTCACATAGAATACCAAAGCATAAATTGTGGTTCGTAGACCAAAACGATGGGCTCCATAGATCACATTAAGCCACAATATTATTACTTTATGCATCATGCATAAAAAACCAGCCCTAGGGCATCAGCTAGGCTATCTGAGCAGAAATAGTTTATTGAATGCAAAGTCTGCATTGCAAAGGCACATGTGATGAAGTCATGTGAATTTTCTCACTGGAACCATATCCAGCTTTAGGGGAAGGGGGTTTGCGGGTGTGTGGAGAGGAAGGAAGTATTTTGCTTGTGGCCAAGTCATGCTACAGGTTTCACCAAGCACATAGTTTAATTCAGGCCAAGAAAAACGCTGTTTCACATTATTGGAAATCAAGCTGCTTTATGCTGGTGTGCATTACACCCAAATGAAAAAGCGTATTGCCCTAGGAAAGATCCTTAGCTGCTTTTTAGAGTTCTATATGTTTTGTTTATTTTGAAGCTTATTGTACTAGGAGAAGGCAAAGCATACAGCAGAAGCCGTTATGTCTTATTAATGGGAAAACCACTGCATTTCAGAGTACTCATCCCCCCTCCCTCTCTGTGTATAGATATGAAATGCTTCTAGTAATTATTACTTCTGCTCCTCTAAAGGAGTTCTCATTAGTGACAAGCTAATATTTTTGGCAACTAACCTAGATTTGATATTTTCTTCTACTAATTTTTAAAAAAAAATACCCAACATCCATGAGATGATAGCTAGGAAAGTATAATATTTCAATATTTGCTGGTTTTACAAATTCCTACTTTTTCTTTACTATGAACACTAGAGGCAACAGCAGGAAACCATTTCTGGCTACTCCAGCATCTTCAGTATCCAAGAGACAGTGAATGAGAAACTCTACAGCACATTCATTCATAGGCTGATGAACACGAAGGGCACTGAAAGGTTTAAAGGGCTCTAGTTCCAACCAATCCAAAAGGAAATTGTGCAAATAGAAAAACTAAGTTCCAGTGGCAGACATGATGGAACTTGTAACTTGGTTATACAACATCTCAATGAAACACTCCCCCCACCCTCTTGAAGGAAAGAGAAGTCTCCCATTTAAAAAAAAAACAGGCTGCAAATAATCATGTGGCTGTTTAGGAACAAGCAGCTTTCTGCTCTTATTTAAATTATGCCTGGGAAAAAAAAGAGAAACACAGTAAAATGATTTATTCTCATGATCTGTATCTGTTTAATGGGTCCTGCGTTTGAAATGAAGGATGTCAGCAACTGAATGAGAGAAGGAGATGGAGAGATTGCTCTACACTCTGGAGCAAACACCAGCTATTTACTTAAAAATAATAATACAGAAATTACTTTCTCTTGAGTGCAACGCAAACTGTTCCACTCCACTACAAACGATGGAGTTATATACCCAAGAAATTCATTTGGATCTCTGAAAGGTTAAAGTTTACCTGTCTGGACAGAAGTGAACAACAAAACTCAATGAACCAAATGACCAAACTGTTACATTCACCGTCGTTTTCTAGGGAAATGGCTCATTTCGTTATATTACAAATGGAATATTTTGCAGCCTGCATGTAACTCTATACTCTTCTCCTTCTGGCCAACAATGCTCATTTTCTTTTCCCTTTCAAATGGCTTTGTGATCTTACGTAGAAGTCCTTTCTCCTTTGTAGACTCTGCCAAAAGCAGTAATCTTATTTCAAGTCCTAATAGTAGCGTGAATATGCATAATGGTTAAAGTTCTCACTGTCATCATGGCTATAAGCCCTTTGCACATTATTTGTGCAATAGGTTTCCCAAGTGCCTCCAGACACAAATGCCAAGAGGAAAGCTATTCCTGCTTCCCAGCAACAGGCAGACATGGAAACTTCCGTTATCAGACATTGTCTCTGGTCTCTGAAGGCATATTCGGAAATACGTCGCTCCCTTGTGATGCGTTGCTTAACTGGGATTTGGTTTTCATTAAGAACTGCGCCCTCCTGTACATAATTCTCTCTTGCTCTTGCTTCAGCTCAATGTATGAACGGGAAAACGTGTGGAAAATGGAAGTGACAGGAAAAGCCATGAGAAGGATGCCACTCAAGATGCTGCTCAGAGCCACCACCTGGCCTGGGATGCTTCTGGGTACCATATCGCCGTAGCCCACTGTTGTCATAGTGATGACGGCCCACCAATAGCAAGCAGGGATACTGGTGAACTCCTGAGAGTCTGCCATCTCGTTTTCAATCACATACAAGAGGGGAGCAAAAAGTGCAATGGCTACACAAAGGAACAGTAGCAACAGTCCAAATTCACGTGTGCACCTACGAGCTGTGAGTCCCAAGGTCTGCAGACCTAGTGAATGCCTGGCGAGCCGCATGACGTAGAGAATCCTCAAGGCACGGAGTATACGGAGCACCAGGCCTACCTTATCCAGGTAAATGTTGCCAGAGCTTGGCTTTTTGTTGCTACTCACTGAAGCACTATCTAGTAGTAAAGTGATATAATAGGGCAGGATGGCAACTATGTCAATTAATGTCAGAGGGTGCCGCAGAAATATAAATTTGCTTGGTGCCTGGATGAATCTCAAGAGGAACTCCAAGGAAAACCATCCGACACAAACAGATTCCACAATGAAAATGTTGTAGCACATCTGAGAACACTCGCCCTGGAGTAGGAGGGAAGGTTACACCATATGAGAATCATGTCACTTGGCAAATGTTACAGAAACAGTTCACAAAGAACAGAAAAATTATCCAACTGTCGCAAACCAAGCCATACTTAGATCAGTGGAGTGACACTTATTTCTTACATGGTCAGTGGAAAATAACAATAGCAAATTTGTTGCAAAAAAAATGAGGGACATATGATCACTCTCCTCCCTTCCCTCTGGTTAGCAGAATAGGGACCAGGCAACCTATAATATAGGACAGGAATTACAAGAAGTATAAAAGGGTTTGACTATTATTTCTACATAGGCAACTTGCTCTTAAAACAAAGGAGTTGCTAGAATTCTTTCTCACTTTTCTTGATTGCAGAAAATCCCACTTCAGCAACAGAGTGGTCAATGCCTGGAATGCACTACCTGACTTTGTGGTTTCTTCTCCTAACTCCCAGAACTTTAACTTTAGGCTGTCTACTGTTGACCTCACCTCATTCCTAAGGGATCTGTAGGGGGCGTGCATAAGAGCACCCAAGTGCCTACCGTCCCTATCTCCTAATGTCCCCATTTATTTGTATCCATTTCATGTATTCATAATCATGTTTATACTTATATCTATTATCTTATGCACGCTTGACAAATAAATAAATAAATAAATAAAAACATTATATACCAGCAATGAATGTCTCTGTAGTAAGAGAAGCAGTTCATGTCATCATGTTTTCCAGAAGCTGCTTTGGAAAATAAGTTGTCTCCCCCTCCTTTCTGTGACAGCCCCTCAAATATTGGAACACTGCTATCATGACACCCCTGGTCCTTCTCTTCACTAGATTAGCCATGACCTGTAACTGTTCTTCATATGTCTCCAGGGCCCCTAATCATCTTCGTTGCTTTCCTCTGCACTCTTTCCAAGGATTCTACATTATTTTTATAGTGTGGTGACCAAACCTGGGTGTAATATTCCAGGTATAGCCTTAATAAGGTTTTATTGAGTGGTATTAATATCTCACGTGATCTTGATTATATCCTGCTGTTAATGCAACCTAGGATTGCATTGGCTTTTTGGGCTGCTGACACACACACTCCTGGCTCATATTTAACTGATTATCCACTAGGAATCCAAGATCCCTCTCACAATGACTGTGACCAAAGTGGTGGTTTGCACAAAAAGCTCACCAAAAGGGTGAGCAACACTTGTATTCCCCTCAAAGAAAATAAATTCCAGATAATTAGATAACTTCAGATAATCCCCCCACCATCACCACTTACTCGTTCCTCTTCTTCTCGTAACCCAGGCATGGTACTGATAGACAGATTAACTGCTGTGACTGTTACAAAGAGGACAGACAAACAGGCAAACACTTTTCCAGGGATCCCTGACTGAGGCTTCTCCACCATGTCCTGTAACTTTTTCATGCATAGGCTGCCTTTTGTCTCTGTTCCTGTTGCTTCAGAAGGGTTTTCGCAGTCCAAAAACTCATCCTCTATTTCGTTCATTTCTGCAAATTCCTCCATCTTCTGGAGGTATCTCCTCTTGCAGCACCACTCTAGGCTGTCCTCCTCTATGCCCCAGTAGAGCAGCTCTTCTTGGAAGGAGAGAGCGCACACCTCTCTCAAGAGCCGGAGCTTCCCTGCCCGCAGAAAAGTCAAGATGGTCCTAAATGCTCCCGGGTTGCGATCAAAGAAGAACTCATTGCAAGTCACGTCGTAATCGTCACAAATATTGAGGATGTCGTCAAAATTGTTGCAGAATTTCAGCTGTCCCAAGCGAGTCATGGGGAACTCGTCCAGGGTGGTCCAGGGGAGCAAGTATTTAAAGCCACCCACGTTAATGATGATATAGTGTTTCCTTTCTTCTGGGCGGACGCTTTCGTAGAGGTCTTTGCCAGGATGAAGACGCTTGGCTCTTTGGTAGAAGACCCCCTTCAGAGTTTCTCTTTCAGCAAATAAAGGGTGGTTGAAGGAGGCATCTGAAGCACAGCTGAGGGCACTGTAGTCATAGTCTGAATTTTCTCCTGGGAGAAGAGTCATCTTGATCACTGGCTTACTTCACATCACTTTTGATCCAGTTACAAATTTCTAAAACGAAGGGGGAAAACAAAGTATCAGTTCATGTGTGTATCTCACACCCTATTGACTGTCATCTGCACCTCCATAACTGGCTGGTTTGGCTCTGAAACCAAACAAGACAAACATAGGCTTCGACAGGTAATTAGAATTGCAGAAAAAAGGATTGCTACCAATCTGCCTTCCATTGAGGACCTGTATACTGCACGAGTCAAAAAGAGGGCTGTGAAAATATCTACAGATTGCTCACATCCTGGACATACATTATTTCAACATCCACCCTCAAAATGACACTGTAAAGCACTGCATACAGAACAACTAGACACAAGAACAGTTTTTCCCTGAAAGCCATCATTCTGCAAAACAAATAATTCCCACAACACTGTCAATAATTTACTAAGAATGTATTACTATTCCTCTTCTCTTCCTTCCTACTATCTATCTCTCCATACTTATGACTATAACCATGTTGCTTGTTTGTTTGTTTGATTTATTTATTTGTATCTTTCAATTTATATTGTTTTTGTTTCCTAGTACGATTTGATAGTTTATTAGTAAGCTTGACTATCACTAAGTGTCGTATCTTTTTATTCTTGATGAATGTATTTTATTCTCCTTATGTACAGAGAGCATATGCACCAAAGACAAATTCCTTGTGTGTCCAATCACACTTGGCCAATAAAGTAGTCTATTCTATTCTATTCTATTGGGGAATGGGGTGCGAATAATTTGCATAGGATTTGCACAACAACACAAGAATAAAAAAATATTAAACAATGGAAACAGCCAACAGTTGGGAAATTTCTACATCCTCCTTCCAGTTATTATTATTGCTTACCAAATCTCACAAGGCCTTATGAGATTCCACCTATTTTTATTGTTTTATTTGGAGTTCATGGATACTTTGGGGAAATATGGAAATTTTGGCACTGCCATTGCAATCTGTCAGGTCTCTGACATATGCATACTATGAAATGGAAATAATTTATAGGTTAAAAGAAGTCCTCACAGACTTTACTCCACTACTTGTTGGTGGGGGGGGGAGTTCATGTCACTTGCAAGGCCCTTGAGCCAGCGCTGTCTCTGAAGACATGTTTTGATCATGTGGCCAGCAGGATATCGTGGAGTGCTGCTAGCTTCCCATTGAAATGATACCTATTTATCTACTCACATTTGCATGCTTTTGAAACTGCTAGGTTGGCAGGAGCTGGGGTGACGATGGGAGCTCACCCCTTCATGTGGCGTTTGGGTCTCAAACCTGGGCTGTCAGCTTTTTAGCTGACAAGCCCAATGTCTTAAGCACTGAGCCAGCTTGCCGCTCCAATATAGGAGTCTGAAGATAAAATTATATAAAATAGTTGATATTTATGGATCTAGGGGGAAAAAAGAATGCTGGAAAAGTAGCAATTATATGCTGGAATCAAATCTACATTCTTTGTGGAACATCTATTATTATAAGATGTAATCTGAGGCTGTATCAGGCAGATGCCAGGCTAGGGGAATAGCTAATAGCACCTAGAAGAGATATGTCACTAATAAATCTTGTTTCTAGATTTAGAGCCCATAATTGATGTTATAATGAATGAAGTCACTAATACAGGCTCATTAATAATATAAGATTATATTACTCATTAATTCTTGCTAGGTTTACTGTCTGGGGGAGAAGTCTCTTTGCAGAACTCTTTCCCTCAATCACACAATTTCTTATGGAGAAATTTACTGTTTAGTATTGTAAATTAAGGTGTGGTGCTACTTTCCACTCTACAATTTCCTATGTGTGGAAACTAATTCTATTGGGGGGTGGGGAGTGGAATCTAGGACAAAGTGTTATTGGTCCTAAAACAATAAATTGATAATGGTGGTGCACGGTTATTCAAATTCTGTAATCAGCATACACCCTCCTTTTTAGATAAAACTACATAAAGTAAGTTGACTTTGCAAATCTTATTATGATACATCATTTGTTCTGTCTGTCATGAGGAGGGAGAAGAATACTGATTGACCCTTAAAAATCTCATTTAATGGTTCTTCTGACATTTTACTAAGTGTTGCTTCCATAATTTAAAATACATCTCTGTAAAAATTCTAATTTCTGAGGTAAACAAAGAGTATTAGAAAGATAAATTGTGTGATTATTAACATTTCTTGTAGCTCTTCTGTACAAATGCAGACTTAGACTGTAAAATGAGAAATGTGGGCATATTATATGAAAGATGCTTTTTAATTTTTCAGACTAGCCTTGGCCCTGTCATTTCTTCAGCCTGGTGGCTAGGTGAAACAGCAATTTTTCCTGGTAATCCATCTTGCTGGCATTTTTTCCTGAAAGAAACATATGATTCTTATCTCCACTAGCTTCTAAATGAGCGTGAGAAGTATTTCCTTCTTGATCTGTACTTTCATGAGATCTGAGGTACTTTTCTTGGATCCAAAGTACTTTTTTCCCTGTTTTCTATTGGCTGCTCTCCATGCAACAAAATTATGTTCTTTAAAGTATATTTATAAGGCATAAATCACCTATAACAGATAACAGGACCAAGCTGACCAAAACTAGATGCAGTATTCTAAGCGTGGCTGTACTAAGGCTTTATAAAGCGGTATTAATACTTCACGTTAACGCAGCCTATAACATATTTATAATCATATTATAAATATTATAGATCATACTTCTAACAACAAAGCTAACCTTATTTTGGATTTTATTTATTTTATCAACCCCTATTTTTTTTTTTAATAAGGCCAACCATAAACCTTAATTTTGCTTTCTGAGTGCTTATACAAGGTTACATTTCCATGCCCATCTTCTCAACACATGGGAGCTCAGTTCAATTTCAATTCTGGCTTGATTTAAGACTCTTGATAATTAAGTGAATGGATGTTCTTACAGGCCATATGTTTCCATACATTTCGTGCTCTAAAAATAGCAATTGGGTGGCAAGGCTACCAATGATGCATTCTCTATGGTTTGTCTATAACAGTGCAGCTCATTGGGCAATTCTGTTTCTGATATCCTCTTAATTTTGTATGCTGCCAGCGAGTCCTCAATTCAATGTAATCAATTCTGCCAGTGAGGAGTCAATGCAGAGTTTGCCTTGGAGTTTCAAGAAACACGATAAAGAATTGATGCTTCTGAACCTTGATGTTAGAGATGGCTTCTGACAAAGCAAACGATGGATAATGAAACAAATCAATCCAGCGTTTTCACTTCAAGCAGAACCATAATTGGAACAGAGCTCAAAGGGACCTTGGAAGTCTTCTAGTCCAGCCTCCTGCTCAAGCAGGAGATCCTATACCATTTCAGACAAGTAACTGCCCAGTCTCTCTTTAAAAACCTCCAATGATGGAGCACCCACAACTTCTGAAGGCAAGCTGTTCCACTGGTTAATTGTCCTCACATTTAAGAAGTTCCTCCTCAATTTCAGGTTGCTTTTCTCCTTTATTAGTTTCCATCCATTTTCTTGCACACATAACCAAAGTCCAATTATCCTATTTTGAACCCCTTAAAATTTAAAGCTGTTGCACTGGGTTTTTAAAAAAATCATTTCTGCCAACTTTCTCTTTAAAGATTGACAGGGATATATTTTAAAATGATATTGTATTAAAACCCTTGAAAGTTTTCAAAACAAACTTGGCAGTTTTAAAGTCTTTGGTTGGGTCTACCATTTTTGCTACGGTTATCCTCATCTGCCAGAAACGAAGCAGCTTCAGACATGTTGAAGTTTCCCCATCACAGCCTATGGATAGATCTTTTTTTAAAAAATTGAATCTCGAAGGCAGGTAAACTAAATCAGGGGGATACTGAATCCCAAATCCCAAACCTGAATAGAGCCATGCTCTTGTAGCATAAGCTCCCAACAGGAATCAGCTCACGATTAATTCATCCAGGCCTATCCTGCTCAATTTGAGGATATATTTACTATGAAGGTAAAAGACACTGAAAGACAGCGTATAGATTTCTTAAATAAGTACATTAAATAGTAATGTACTCAAAAACAGCAGAGGTTTTTTTTTAGACCTCAAGCCACATATGAACTTTTTGCTGAAAATGACATGGATTTGGGATTTAGGATTTAGGAGGGAGACACAGGGATGCGGTGGCTCAGTGGCTAAGACACTGAGCTTGTTGATCAGAAAGTTTAGCAGTTTGACGATTTGAATCCCTAGTGCTGTGTAATGGAGTGAGATACCGTTACTTGTCCAAGCTTCTGCCAACCCAGCAATTCGAAAGCATGTAAAAATGCAAGTAGAAAAATAGGGAGCACTTTGGTGGGAAGATAACAGCGTTCCGTGCGCCTTTGGCATTTAGACATGCCGGCCACATGATCACGGAGACATCTTCGGACATTGCTAGCTCTTCAGCTTTGAAACGGAGATGAGCACTGCCTCCTAGAGTTGAGAACGACTAGCACATATGTGCGAGGGGAACCTTTATCTTAGGAGGGAGACAAAAAAAGACGGCAATAACTCAATAAAAAGAAAGGCAGAATTCAAAATTCTATAGGCTTTTTTTCTTTTCATTTTCTTTTTTTCTTATATCTTTTTCTTTTTATACATTTATTGTACTGTAAAATTCTAGTAAAACATTAAAAAAGGAAAAGTATTATTCTCAGCCTTTCCATGTTTGTCAACATCATTTGGAAATGGTGCAGAATAACAAAGCAATTGATCAAACAGGATTCTTCGTGTTATATTATGTATGAATATACATTCCCCATTTATTTGTTAAATTTATTTGCTGCCTAACTTACTATGGAGCTACTTTAGGCAGATATATAGGCAACATGCCTATATATCACATGCAGCATGAAGGCACTATTTGCCATGCATCTCCTGTTACTTGTCAGTTTTTAGGTACACTTGACATTCAACTTAGATTATAGTTTGTGGAAGAGATCCAAAAAAGTAAAGTCTAGAAAACCTGTAACATGCAGAGTTGCTTCCAGTTCAGCTATGACCTTTCCCTTCTCTCAAAACCAGCAAGGATTCTTCTCAAGTGCCATTTAAACTTAATGAATCAAGAACTCCTGGTGTGAGGTAGGTCAGCAAGAATGAAGACATACTATATATTTATAGCTAATTAATATTTGAAGATAGTACTGCACTGTCTCTTGACCATACTATGCTCCAGTGTTTCTCTGATTTGGTCTCTGGGACCCTCTTCAGCTTTTTCCAACCTCTTGTGGTCAATTTTGTTAGCATCCTTCTTATAAAGTGGCATCTTAAACTGGTTATTAGTCCTGGTGGACTGACCAAGGCAGAAGAGAAGTAGAGTAGAAGTAGAGTATTTTACAGAAGAGAGAGCAAGAGATATGAGATGCATATTTCTATTATGGCAGAAGGTAAATGAATGTTGTGGGATAGACATTGGGCCAGAGTTTTAGAGTCTGCTAGAACTGAGGAGGGGGAGGATGCATGTGTCTCCCCCTCTTTTCTGTCCTTCTGTCCATAGTTCACAGCCTGCTTCGCTCCATGGTCCACAGACCAACTCTTGAGGAAGTATTTTTCCCTTTGGATCACACTGCCAAGTAGGTTCTTAGCAAAATTTGGAAAGGACTCACTATTGTATCTGGTACTTGGATGTAATAACTCCTGCCCCCACTCAGATTTAGAAAACACTCAACTCTCTGCTGGTTTTCCAGACATGTCCAATGTGGTTTTCTTGGCAACAATATGGCGGTGTTTTACCACCAAAATGTTCAAGATGTTCTTCCTACTTTCTGATCTAGCCTACCTATCAAATCCAAACCCAATTCAGTTTTTCCAAAGACAGCCAGGATCGGCTAGATAGGAGGAGGAAATGGCAAATCCATAATGCTGCCAAGAAAATTCTATGAGTATAATCATTAGGAATTTAGCTCAAGGTCCCCATTTTGCTATTATTACTTCTCCACTTGATTTTATTTGTGGCTACTGTCATATCCACTGAATCTTTTCTAGGAAGCAATACATCTGTTTTTTTTTAAAAAAACAATGTCTTTTAGATATATTACAATATGATGTGAACAACATGGCTCAATCTACATAGTGCACACAGCAGGCTTTATTCCTTCAAGAAAAAAGATGCATGATCCAGGAACCATTGGATAGCTGTTTTACTGCTTCCTGTTCATTTTTAATTTCTCAAGGTGCACCAGATCTTCACTTTGAAAACAAAGAAAGGGAAAAACTAGAGACAAAAGTCAGCCTTCTACCACCTTCTGCCTGATGATTTAGCTCCAAACTTATGCAGGAACAAGGTGATGATATAGATCAACCAATCTTCTGGAGCATGGACATTTGGGGATGGAGAAATGCTGGCCAGTAAATACAAATGTTTCTGAAACACTAGCCAAAATAAGGGACATTGGCAGACCATAGCCAGGTGTGGTTTGCTGGAGTCCCTATCCTAGATTAGCTTTAATATTAAGCCATATTTACTAAGTCATTACTCCCTTCATATGATGAATAACAGAATTGTGAAATGGTCAATTTCTTTCATGCTGGTTGGGAGTACTCATCCATATTTAGCCAGAAGGACATATATTTATGTGTGAAAAAGGATGGCTGGAGTTTCCCTTGACACCATCTGGAGGAAGAGTTGCCAGGATCTCTCTCCACATATTTGCATTACTGGCTTTTACTTTCATGAGGGAATGGACAAAAGTTCTCCAGGACATTGATTTTCTGATCTCTATACGATTCTCGATCAAATTACATAGGAAGAACCGCCCATCCGTGACAAACGAACACCAACATTTAGCTTCTAATCTTTGCCACCTTGTTGAAGTGAAGGTTTTTCTGCGTTCACCATGACTCTTATCTGACAAAAGGAGCTTTGTGGAATGAAACAGTCAGATAAGGAAAGGATCTTTGCAGACTTCAAGGAAAAAGGGATAACTTCTAGGTCAGCTTGTAAATATTATGTGCTTAGACTGGACAGAGCTTTGTAAAAATAGATAGACAATTTCTGTGCTATCCTGCTGAGAAATAAATAAGTAAAAAATGTGCTTCACATTCTGCAGCCTCTGTCCAGCAGCTAGCAGAAGATATTTATAAGAGCAATATGATATAGATTGATCAGGTTCACAAACTATATTTAAGACCTAATGGCTATATTTACTGTGCCTGATAAATTTGATTACTTTCTTGGGGTATTAATGTGTTGGGATATCATAGCCCCTTTGCTTGCTGGGAAACCATGTATTATGCAAGTCCAGGAAATACGTCTGTTTATTAATTCATTTAAGCATCTTTTGCAAACCCCAGCTATAATGTATGGGAGCTTTCTCTTAATCTGGCACCTTCTAACTGGGCTGGATCCCAAATACTCTTTTCTTTAGCCATGATATCCAGAAGACTAGAACTACAGCCCAGACCAGCCGCAGGATGCCAATTTAAGAAAAGTTGATGTTCAATAACTATTTGTGATTTTGGGAAAAAAATACTACTGAATGATGCTCATGTTCCATTCCGCGCTGTAACATTTTTCTGTCGTTATGTATGCAAAAGAACGGGTGACATTCAGAGACCCTATTAAAACCATAAAGTTGAAAAATATATAGGATAAAATCCAATATACATCAAATTAAGTTAAATCCCATCCAATAGAATTACCTTTTCAGTTAAGTATGCATAGAATTGGGCAAAATATCTCCTAAGCAACTGAACTCATTCTGGATAATAAATGGAAAAAAAAGCCCCACCCTCACTATATTCACAAAATCAAATTTAGGAAGCTGTATGATTAGTTCTCTCTCTGCCAGAGGTAGGAAGACCTTGTCAAGCTAAATGGAACAGAGATTTTTGTCCTTGTCAAAGGAGGGAACAGAAGCAGCAACTTCAGTGTTAAAATGCCACTTTGGGTTGTTTCTCTCCACCACCACCCTTTGCAAATTTCCTCTGCAGCAATTCTGATTTCTGCAATGCATCTCTGATGTAATCAGTGATCCTGTGAAAAGAACTTGCTACCATTTTGTGTTGCAGGCAACTGCAGAGCAGTTTCTTGGATGAAAATGATAATGTGCTATAAAATGCTATAAACCATGAAAGTCTGAGCAGGCTACTGAGGGCTGGGGAAGCTTAACTGCCATTTATTATCTCTCCCTATAGTAAAATGTGCTCATGTCCCAACGTAATGAATGGCCTTTCCAAAAAGACATTACCATGAGAAATTAAAAGTACTTGTCGTTTTTTATGGAAGAAATATCTGCTGACAGCTGAAAGTTGTGATGCCCTTATACAACTTCCACAGGCCAGAATCTCTGGATATCGGTTCTGATCAGAAGAGTGGAAGGCACTGAGTAGCTATTGGAAACAAGTACTAGACTAATCATTATTGCTGATCCAGTATTTTTCCCCCTAATCTACTTTATAGCAATAAAGTGAAGCAAAAAAGCTCAACATTTCAAAAGATCTATCTCCACTGCATAAACAAAGATAGCACTTCTTTGACGAGCTTTCTCCAATGACTATCTCTGTGCGTTGTCAAATCCAACACATAGAGAAGGGATTGTGAGATAAAAAGCCTTAAAAACCAGCTAGAGAGATATTATGTATCTGTCATTCAAAATACTTTCCAAATTCTGATCTGCTAGCTTTAAAACCCATATAATGTTAAAGTTTAGCTCTGCGCTGATAAAAGTGAGTTATGGAAGCTGTAGCAAAAATGACAGCAGTGGCATACCTGAGTTTTCACCAACATCAGACAAGAATTTTGCTTAATGATCTAATTTGCAGCTATTAAGTTGTCCAATTTTATCCCAAGGACTCTGGGAAAAGCAATCCAGAAATTCAATACTACCTCAATGTTTCAGCTTAGCCTTCTATTTAAAAAAGAAAACAATAACTAACCTCAGGCCCTAACTACTGAAAAGTTAACTTGCTCTTTCTAGAGCAGAACTGTGCAACTAAAACAAATCTATTCACAATTAATTCTACCTATGCTGAGAGAAAATGAAATAGTGATAAAGGAGCAATCCATAATATTCTGAGTAAACAGGTTTCAGATGCATTACAGCCATGGGGAAAATCAAGGAGACTGCAACAGAAAATGCTGCAAAGGAGAAGTAATTGGAATGCATTCCTGATGAAGTCAGTAAGCAGAAAGAAACTCATTCAGAATAAATGAAAGTAATAATAAAAACATTTCCTTCTTAGAACTGCTAATCAGGGGTTATTATAGTGAAAACTTAACTTATCCCTATCCCACAGTTCAAACTGAGAGAACCAGGCATATAAGGAAAAAAAGTAGGGGTAAGCACTGATAACTGTCCAGAACAAACCACAGCCTGAAAATGAAATAAATTATGCTACCATTTGAACATATTTTAACAAAATAAATATGTTTTAGCTGCTTTGATTTATCAGGAGAGCTAGGATCCCACAAAAATGAACTTTCCACATTCAGAATACAAGACAATGTAAAATACTGCTCCGTGCAACCAAACCTTCTCATGTTCGAGTTAGCCCAAACAACCATCTAGTAATTTATTGGGTTTTTACATTAGGGCAATGGCTATGTCACAGATGGAAATGAAAACGAGAAGGGGGGAAATCCTGCAAAATGAAAGCTACAGTTCCAGACACCTCACTAGGAAGTGGGATTTACTGTAGTCTGGAATCAACAGACCCAGATTTATCCCCCCCCCCCAATAAGCATGGAAAGGGAAAAGGTATTTGAAAATGAAACTGCCCCAAAGAGGGACCGGGAAGAGAGAACTGGACGTGTTAGGGAAATAACAGGAATAAATGCACAGACAGACACCCATATACGCACCAGAGGTTTCTCCAAGCTCCCAGGCTCGAATTAAGTAGAAATGGTGCACTGAGCAAAGAAACCATTGTTGCAATAACACGCTCTTATCCGTGAATCCGAATTAGATCCAGACCCTTTTCCTTTCAGCTCCCCGCTTCCAAAACACGGATGAAAAACACGACAATCCCGAAAGTGGAAAACTTGGCGTTTGCAAAACCAAAGTTCAAAAGGATGCAATACTTTTTTTTTGGGGGGGGGGGAGAGAAAGAAGGAAGAAGGGAAGCCCCACGCGCATCAATCCTTTAATCTTTCCCCTTCTCCAGAACCAGACAAGGAAGCCGTTATGGCGGTATCTGCATGAAATCACCGGAGGCGCTCAGTTTCATTCTTTCTGGAAGTGGGGTGTCTCGTTTCGGGGCGCTGCAGAAAGTTTCGCCCGCAACTTGTCCGGCAAGTTTCGGCTGGACAGCTAAGCACAGGAGATCGACTCTGGGAGGGAAGAGGAGCGCAGGAGGAGGAGGAAGAGGGGCACAGACCGCGCATACTTACTTGCCGCCGTTAGCAGCAGCAGCTCCGGGTCTCCGGACTGGGAGCAGCAGCAGGTGAAGAAGAAAAGCGCCGGGCAGAGGGCGAGGGATCGCGCGCGAACCCGGCAGAAGTAGCACCGCGCCCGAGAGCGCAGAAGTGGGTCTCGGCGACGGGGCTCTGCCCGCGGGACCTGCCTTGCTGCTGCCCTGGACGCGGAGAGCGCGCGCTCATGGTAACCGAGGCTCAGGCAGCCGGGGAAGACCGGAGCTGGCACCGGGGCCTGAGCTCGGCTCTCACGCCCGACAGGCGAGGCAGGCGGAACGGCCGTCGAAGAAAGGAGGACGCGCCCCACACACGCCACGGTCGCGGGCAGAACCCTCCCCGCTCACACGTGCCGCGGCGACAGCGGGAGCGCACCCTGCGTGCAACAGGCTCTCAGACGCGCCGCCTCTTAACAAGTACTCCGGCAGCCGGGTGTCCCTCCCCGCCGCCCCGCCAAGGCCGCGTACACTTTTCTTGACGCGGAGCTTGGAATTCAAGGAACCAGGGCGGGCTTGTTACATCCAGACGTTTCCAACGGGGCGTAACAAGTGACCGTGCAACGGACGTCAACATAATCTCGGCCAGCAAGAGGTTCAAAAGCAACTCTGGCGGGAAAGGGGCTTTGCAACTTCCTCGCTTTGCGCATCTCCTTTCTCCCACTTTTGCCATGTTTTCACCCCCGCGGGCTCTGCGCTTCCTACAGTTACGCTTACGCAAATGCGCGCATCGATCCATACCGCAGTGGGGATGACGTGCCTTTTTTCTTTCATGTACACATTTTCCGATTAGGGAGTTTGTCAGTTCCGCGAAATAGAAGGGGACCGTGCAGTAAACACGGATTTTGCCAAGGACGACGGACGATCTGCACGTGGGGAGCGGATGTGGTAGCAGATGCGTGGCTTTTCACGCGCGCCAGGAGCCGATGTGGAAAATTTTAGGCAGTGGCGCGGGTGAACGATGCTCAAAATCATCAATGCCCTTTCTGAGAATGTAGGCTTACCCCCACAAACACCTCTGCTTTCCCCGTATTAATGGAAGGGAAGCGTGCAGAATTCCCACAACGTCCCAGTTAGCATTTTATTAATGGTGAAAATGCAAGAGAGAACATGAAAGATGATTCATGGTTCAATCAGCTTGTTATCTTTTGCACAGTTAGGCACACATAGGAAGTCAGCGTCTGTGTAGTAGCTCATCCTGCTAGTAGGCCATCTTATCTACCTTTACTGAAACTGATCCACTCGGAGGTTCAACTCCCAGAATTCCCAGACATCATGGCTAATCTTGCCTAGCTTTTCCCTCATCTGAGTGGCATAGCAATAGCAGTTAGACTTATATACCGCTTCATAGGGCTTTCAGCCCTCTCTAAGCGGTTTACAGAGTCAGCATATTGCCCCCACAGTCTGGATCCTCATTTTACCCACCTTGGAAGGATGGAAGGCTGAGTCAACTCTGAGCCGGTGAGATTTGACCACCGAGCTGCAGCTAACAGTCAGCTGAAATGGCTGCAGTTCTGCACTCTAATCGCTGCGCCACCTCGGCATGTTAGATTAGGTTAGGTTTATTGGACTTATATGCCGCCCTTCTCCCAAAGGGCGGCGTACAACATAAAAACACATATTACAAAAGTTGAAAGAAATGTCCAGTTAATACCTTTCTGATTTCTTCTGGAAAGGCCGGGGATTATCTTTTGCATGATTAGGGTTGCAAACCAGGGAAATAGAAGAAAGAAGAAGATAAAGTGGACAGGCAATTTAGTAGAATGTCCTTGGATTAGCTATGTTCCTGGGGTCAGATTAATATGGCATTTATTTCTGTTGTCTCCAAGAAATGAAAATCATTCATGGACAACTAGCAATAACAATAGCAATAGCAGTTAGACTTATATACCGCTTCATAGGGCTTTCAGCCCTCTCTAAGCGGTTTACAGAGTCAGCATATTGCCCCCAACAACAATCCGGGTTCTCACTACCCTAAATCCCGAGTCCTATTGCCTGCTGACTACTGTATGCTCTACAGAACATTCTCTCAACCATGAGAGGTCGGATCCTTGAATGTAGTTGGACCTGTTTGGAGGAGCTGTTCTGACTGTACCTCCTCCAAGAGTTTATTGTGGTTATTAATGATTGATTACTTTATTTTGACTATTGTGTTGCTTTCTATGTCAGTTGTTACGTGGTTTAATTTTATTTAATAAGGATTAATTAATTTGAACACTGCCTCTTCATTGTTTTCTTTATGCCATTTCTCAAATTAAGACACATTAGCACTGATTTTTTTTCTTTCCTGAGACGTAGCCTTTCCATACACAGAAACACTAGATGTCGCTGTGTTGCTGTGCGCTGGATCTGAAGGACGGGGGGAGTGGGGTGTCTTATACTCTTGAATCTTCACAAACTCCACAGCAGGCTTTCAGCACATATGCTTCTTACTGTACCCCTCCTACTATTAATCTGACCCTTTATTCAAAGGGGGATTGTAATTTGCCTTTCACTCCTGTTGAGACAATTTAGATCTATATTTCAAAGCCAATATAACTTGTGAGAAATAATCACAATTAAGAATTCTCCAAGGGAACTGGTTCATACTATTAGATCTAAAGCAGACTTTGCTTCTTCACCAGTTCAAAAAAATGGAAAATGAACCAGAGTTACAATTCTCTAATTAAAACGGCATTGAAGCTTTCAAAATTACACATAGTATTATTATTTTTTACTTTCCAAAAATAAATGTCAGAGAATGAGAAGATTGTCATCATCACTGGTTGTTAAATGTTGAGTTGCTATTGTGGTTTTGGACCAGAATTAAAAAAAAAGATTACTTTAGTTCAGGTCCTAGTCGGGACATAAAGGAAGGCATTCATATCTCCCCCCCTCAGTCCCCCCTCCCTCCCCCCTCTTTCTTTTTCTTTCAGTCTCTTTCTCTCTCTTTCTCCCTCCCTCCCTCTCTCCCTTCCCTTCCGTCCTTTCCTTCCTCCCCCCCCCTCAATTTTGTGTAATATAATACAAGGATTTGCCTTGTGTCTGGTTAACCATTGTAGGAAATTAAAACCCACTCCTCTCTTAGAAAAATGAAATATCTTGGGAAATATTGAAAAAGCAGAATATTGTATTTCCCTGGAGAAACACGTTTTAGGCAGGAAGCAGACTCACTCTTAATAGCCCTCACCTTTGTCAATGGGCCATTAAAAGGCCTGAGCCAGTCTATTCTACATAACAAAGATCTCCCCATTCAGCTCCAGGGTGATGGGATTAAGGCATGATACTATTAGCCCTTTACCCATCTCACCATAGGGCACCTGGGAAGAAGCAATGCTCAACCAAACTTGGACTCAAAACACAGCCTAGAGCAGTGTTTTTCAACCACTGTGCCGTGGCACACTAGTGTGCCGTGACATAGTGTAAGGTGTGCCGTGGGAAAATTACTTTATATATAGTCAATATAGGCACAGAGTTAATTTTTTTTAACATTTTCTAATGGTGGTGTGCCTCGTGATTTTTTTCATGAAAAAAGTGTGCCTTTGCACAAAAAAGGTTGAAAAACACTGGCCTAGAGAGTTGCTCCTGCATGGCCCCATGGGAGTCTGACAACCAATCAGAATACATGATCAAGATCAAAGCCAAGAGGGCATAAAACCAGGGACTTTCAGCATCTCGGTCTCTTTTCTTCTTCACCCAACATCTGGAAGCATGTGATCCAGTGGTGGGTTCCGGATCCCGTTCCAACTGATACAGTTGGAACGGGCCCGCCGGCATCCACATGGACACGTGCAGTGCACGCGCACATGGATACACAGCACGCATGCATCTTACCACCTATGTGAGCCTACGTGACACTCCAGCTGCTCAGCGGAGTGGCGTGCAGGTGCTGTACACGCCATGCGTGGAAGCCTTAAAAGACAGGTGAGATCGCGTAGGTGGGTGGGCCCTACGGAGCACTGTACCGGAACGGTATCTGGTGCTCCGGGCAGGCTCCGGTATACCGATACCGGGGCATACCGCCTGCAACCCATCACTACTGTGACCCCCCTTTTCTGTTCAGGAACTCAAGTCGTGATCCTGTCTACCATTAAAACGTCTTTCCAAGCAGCCTCCATGTTTCCAGTGTCTTTTCCCCCCACTTGGAACTGAACCCAGAAGGATATTTCTTCCAACACCATTAAGCCATTGATACAACTGGCCCCATATTGTCTGTTTTGATTTATCTTGGGTTAGGTCATGTTATTGGCCATGCCCATTTCCTGTTTCTTGGTTATTTTAATTGGAGATATCTGGAATTTGATTTAGTGCTTTCAGAAGATCCTATCGCCATCAAACTCGCAATTGCAGTGAATGGCATCATTCATTATCATGTTAGTGTCGGCTGGCAACTACAAGGAGGAGGGCCTTCTCAGCAGTAGCCCCGACCCTTTGGAACGAGCTCCCCGTGGAGATTCGTACCCTCTCCACCGTCCAAGCCTTCCGCATAGCCTTGAAGAACTGGCTCGCCCGTCAGGCCTGGGGATAGGATAGTTACCCCTCCCGAATGATGAATGTATGTTGCTTGCTATTTTATTACATGTTGTGTCCTAATGTCTGTATTCCCCCTTCCCAGTTTTTGTGTGAGCCGCCCTGAGTCCCCTCAGGGAAAAGGGCGGCCTACAAATTCTAATAAAAATTCTAAAAAAAAAAAAAAAAAAAAAATTTATTGATAGTTAACATTTTATATTTTAAAAAAAATCTCCTGGAAGAAAAAGCTAAGCTGGAGGTACATTACCTAATTTACAAGCACTGACTACATAATATTGGTTGTATTATAGCTGTAAGATCCATAAAATCCAGATTTTATGGTTGTTATAATGGGAGAAAGACTTTACTTTACAGCTCAGTTCTCAAAGAGCAGCGGTGTTAATATTTCTCCTGGTTTTAATGTCCTCTGCAGATGCTATCAAATTATATAGTTACGTTCTGATGAAAGCTAATAGTTGCAGTAACCAACTTCCAGGCTATCAAGATCTGTATTAAATGCATTTCTTTTTTTAAATTGTCTACTACAGTAGTTCCCAACCTTGGCAGCTTTAAGATGTGAACTCCATGCATCTTAAAGCTGCCAACGTTGAGAAAGATTCATCTGCTGGGCTGCATATTAGTCACGCCAGCTCAATTGTTGAAGAATTGCTTGACTTCAAAATGTATATTACCCTTGTTTTAAAAAGTTACCCTAGCCTTCAGCCCCTGCCATGAGAATTACAGTCTCAAAACTATCTAAGAATATTAGATTTAAAACTTATACTAAATAGACTGGTTGCAGCCTCTCCGCGGCTTACGGTATTAAGTTGAACTAATAAAGAAAAATTGTGGTGGTGCTAATCATATAATTCCCCAATATACCGCATTGTTATTTATAGTGCATAACAGATGTCTTCATTTTATTAGCTGAATGGCTTAATGAATTGGGTGTACAGTCTGCATATCTTTTGACAAGCTTTGTATCCCATACTCTTATTTTCAAGGCTTTGGAAACAGGATAATTTCTGAAATGTCATGAATTTTTTTCCTGAAGGTTGTGTTTGAAGTCTGAGAAATGATCTTTGACGCTACAGAGTACCACTTCTGTTGATTGTCGCATTGTGCAATATCCAACATCATAGTCACCACCATGATTAAGTTCAGGATTGAAAATATATGCCTATCTTGATATAGAGGGTTTATTAGAATATTTGTTCTCCATATTACTTGATTGCAAAAGATTATCAGTTGATTCTTTTGAGCTACTGGTAGTCTTCAACTTGCAACAGTTCATTTAGTGACCATTCAAAGCTACAATGGTGCTGAAAAAAGGAACTCTTTTTTACACTCTGTATCCCCATAGTCACATGATCATATTTATGAGAGTCGCAGCATCCCAGGGTCATGTGATCCCCTTTTACGACCTTCTGACAAGCAAAGGCAATGGGAAAACCAGGTTCACTTAACCATGAATTGCAGGTGTTAGATAGACTTAGAAAGTAAATGGCAGCAATAAGCTACAATTAGCTGTTGTTTCCTGCGAATAATAAATGGACTCAGAAGCTGAAACATGTCATTTGCTTGTAGTTTTCTTACCCCAAACACTGGAAAGTTTTAGAGTATTCATTTAGAAATCAAGACAAATTTAGAATTAAAGATAAAATTATCCAGTTCAACTCTGTTTTTTACTCTATGAGAAAGAATTAAAGTCCTGTGCAGGTTAGACTGGACTTGATTTTCAAAGATTGAAATTGGGGAAAATATAAATAAATTGCCATCAGATGTGAGTCACCAACATCTGGTAGTTTAATTTCCTGGCACTTTCTGCAAGAAAGTTAGTACTTTCTTCCCATTGAGTGTCTTGATTATTTAACTTGGTTAATTCAGTCTACTCAAACCAGAAGGCACACTGGTTAAAGATTATGGGCACTGAAGACTGAGGAAGTAACTGCTACATAAAGGAAAACTGGCTTAGCTATACTACTGTTTTTTAAAACATCTATAGTATTTAATTTTATTCAGTCTACTGCATCAACCCGAATACAGCATAACATATTGATGGTATAGAATTAACAGCAACTTATCAGCTATGGAGTGCATTTCCTACCACTTACACTGTTCTCCGATGCATGTCCTGAAGATAGGCAAGAGAAAATGTTTTAAAGGAGAAAATTAAACGGTTGTAGTCTCTAGTTACGCAGGATTAGATTCTGCCCAGAAGATTGTATTATATTGACTCGGGTAATATCTAACTACTGTAGTGGGAAGATCCTCTTGAGATCTTGTGCGCAGCTACGCCACTAACTTTTAAAGAAAAAACCCTTAGAGTGGATATTGTCTTTGTCTTATTCCCTTCCTATCATGGAGGCAGATGCTCACATTTAGCTGTTCTTGTTTAGAAATGGTATTTCCTTTTTTCTCCTGACAAAAAGCCTTGCTGTATAAACTTTGGACATCTTGATGTTGCTGGAAATGATACAGATAGGGTCAGGGATATGTTATTTTTTGTTGACAATTTGAAGCCCCTGTTAAGCAGGCTTCAGAAAGCCTTCTGGTCATTCAGCATTGCCTTTTGTGGCTATTTTGGCTTCAAATGGATGAGAAACCTGGTTTCTGGCTTCCACAGGAAGAAATGGAAAAGCAGCTTTGGAAGGATTCTTTTCTGAAACTACAAGGATGCACTATTGGGTTATTTCTCAAACGGCATGCACAAGATTACATAGGAAGAAAAATGTGCTAGCTGTGCTATGATCTTCTCGCTTGGGTCTTGTTTTCATGGCTGAAGCTCATCCACCATGAAATTAATTTTTAAATTTTTAAAATTTGTTTTCAGCCCCTCAGATTAAAAAAAGATACTGAGCAGAGTTGTTTTTAATCTGTTGTGGTTGGAAGGATTGGCTAAAGAATGCCCATTAATAAAACAACAGCTATTTATATTCTTGTGCACAGGTAATGTGTACAATGACTGTTAACGTAAGAACTGTCAAGAATATGGCAACGAAAGTTTGGATAATGGTCAGTTGAAAGAAACATTTACTAATAAGCTTTTTCTTCAGACAACTCAATTTACAGAGATGGAAGCTTATTAAACCATGAGCACTTCAGAGAACATTACTAATCAAGTAAGCATCTGGACTGAAACTAGGAATAGGTAAAGTCTACCAAAATGGAAACTCCCTGATAGATTTTCCAAAAAATCAGGGGTGTCAAACTGGTGGCCTGCAAGCTGGATGTGTGACAGGCAGGCCACGCCCACCCCAGCTCTGCGAAGGGGGAAAACGTTGTGAAATGTCACATGATGGCAACGTGACATGGTGAGTTTGACACATGTCGCCGAAATGGTCTCCAAAGCTTTAGTGAAAGACATGAAAATCCTTCCAATTTGGAGAGTCCTTGAACTTTTCATGATGTGCTAGTGAGACAGCTTGTTTTCCCATTTTTATTTTAGACTACACACCTGAACAGCGCATGAGCTATCCTCAGTGTAATGCGATTTGGTAATCACTTTATAGAACAACTGCCAGATGTCTTCCTGATCCTGAGTAGTTTTCTGAGTAAAACCTGACTGCCAATGTATTTTGTACTGCTGTTTCTTGAATAATTAAAGATGTATATTGATGGGAACTCCCTGTAGTGAGAATATCCTTTCAGTAAAAGAGCAGAAGGCTTATAGGGTCTTCATATTATATGGTTCATTTACAAATGTACTAACAGAACACAATGAAATTATAAAGACCATGTTGTCAGCCAAAAAATCCTCCTTAACTGAATAAGTTCTAACATCCTGTAAGTTACACCTTAATTGAATCAAACTGCACTTAAAAACTCATTTGCCATCGTAATATTAAAACTCACTCTAAACTGCACATGACTTAAGGGTTTTTTTTTGGCCTCCTTTTATCTTTATGCGCAATGAAGAGTCAAGAGTGCTTTAAATATTAGTGTGTTGATTTCTCCTTCCCAGAACTAATCTGTTCCAAACCCCAATTGCTACAAACACCATTACAAGCCCCAGTATTTATTTCTTTTATGTTTAGCATTTTTACCTGGCTTTTTATTTAAAAATCAAAAGCTCTCTGTGTAGCTTCTACTGTAAATTAAGGAATGGGGAGGAAGGAGGAAAAAAAAAATCAATTTTAAAGGTCCTGCACAGATTTCTTTTTTTGAGGAGGGCTGTGTGGCTAAAGGTTGTAGTAGCTGGATATAGATGGACTGGAGGCTACATCACACATGTCCCAGGGCAGAAGCCACAGCAACAGGATCTAACCTTTCTAAAAGACCACTTCAGACATTATACTTGTGTTAAGTTAGACCCTAGAGCTGTGAGGGCGAACCTATGGCACATGTGCACAGGTGGCACACGGAGTCCTCTCTGTGGGCATGTGAGCCATCACCCCAGCTCAGCTCCACCACGCATGCACCCGCACCTCCCACCGGCCAGCTGATTTTCAGGTCCCTGCGCATGTGGGAGACGTATGTGCATGCGCGGAGGGCACAGGGGGCCACACGTGCATGTGCGTGGCATTTGTGGGTATGTGTGGCACGTCCCACATGCCCCGTTTTTGATGCCAGGAAGCTTCAAGAAGCCTGCTAGCCCAAAATGGGCCACAGGGGTGGTGGTGCGCCCTCCGCACTCCATTTTTGGTCTCGGGGGTGGAGGGGGCTGCAGGGAAGCCTGCTAGGCCCAAAATGGGGTGCAGAGGGGGGTGCATGCACATGCATGGGGAGCGTGGGAGCCTGGGAAAGTAATGCACATGCGCAGGGTGGTGGGGAGTGTGGGGGTGTAGTGCGCGCATTACATTATGGGTGTGGGCTCACACACATACGCACACTTTTGGCACCCAAGTACAAAAAAGTTAGCCATCACTGCCCTAGAGAATCGGTTTGGTGTAGTGGTTAAGACATCAGGTTAAAAACCAGGAAATTGGGAGTTCTAGTCTCATCTTTGGTGCCAAGCCAGTCTGATGACCTTGGCTCAACCCTAAGAAAGAGGCAATGGCGGACCACCTTTGAAAAACCTTGCTGAGAAAATTGCAAGAACTTATCCAGGCAGTCTCTGAGAATCAGTCACAATTGAATGGAAGGAAAAAGAAGTGTAGATCTTAGGCAATAAGGTCATGTGTCCATGAAAAACCATTTAGAAGGATTCTTCTGTACCATTCAATCTCCCTGCTGCCTTTTTATTGCTGTTTGACTTTGCAATGTTCTACATGTGGTTGAAAAAGGGTTCCACAGCTTTCAAGGAGTCAAGTTCATATGATTCCCAAACCAGCCATGTATACACTGTATATATATTTCTCAAGCCGATACAGAAGTTTGAAAAAAGACCGGTTTCTTTAATAAATCACAGAGCAGCCTCAATATTCCAGACAACTGTAAACTATTGTGATTAAGTGTCCTTAGGACCTTTAAAAAGAGGAAAACAAGAAGATACTTAGGCTTAGCTAGCTCTCTCTAATGGAATCTCACTAAAGTCTACCATTAGCTCTCCATTGTCCCTGTCAGACCCGGAAGCCATCTTCTGCAGTGGGCCTTCAGGCCTGCCACATTTTCTACTGTGGGAAAATGGGAGGGGGGGATTATATGGAGTGTGGGTGATTTTTAGTCAAAATAACATTCTTTTCTCGTGGAGTCAAGGACACCTTGCCCTGCAGCTGCGATGATGGTGCCTGAATGGATCATGTGATGGACATGTGGATGCTAGGCAGGGACTTAAACTTTCTTTTGGGTGGGGAAACCTGGAGATTTTCAGATTCGTTTTTTTCCTAGTGGGAAATGGATCTTTGAGGAAACTCAAGCCGTGGGAATCTTCTTTGGTTAGGGGTGTTACTTGGAACCCTGAAGACCCACCAGTTACAAACATCAAAAGTCTCTACTGGTGGATTTGGGGCAAGTAGGTAGGTTGCATATCAGACAACAATTTCCACTGATGTTAAAGCATATCTGCAATTCCACATCAAGTGGCATGTTAAATGAAAGCATTGTGATGATGGACTTTCCGAGCAATGAGATGACAGGGTGAGCCCATAGATCTTTTTCACAAAAACACTGCATTTCTGGATGATTTGGGGTATAGGTGCTGGCTGTCCTATTTTGCAAAGAATAATGCCGTTAGTTAATTCAAAGGACTGTCAAATGATACTCCTCTTTTTTTTAAAAGGGCTTTTGTTTCGAATTTGACTTGTATGAAAAGGAGAAAGCATAAAAAGGGAGAATCTCATTCTTGACATTGCTCTTTATAGGTACTTGACACTTTTCCTTTGTGGGTACTTGATCATAGTTTCCCCTATTTTGCTTAAATTATCTAACTTTATGCCTACATCTTATACCCATGATGGCGAAGTGACTTCTGGTTTGCTCATAGGGTCGTTTTTTGCCCCCTGGCACCTTCGGGGAAGCCTCCTGGAGGCTCCTGAAGGCTCCGGAGGACTAAAACTGGCCCTATGAGCAAACCGGAAGTCCGTTCCTGAACTTCTGGTTTCCCTATAGGGCTGGTTTTTCGTGCTCCGGAGGCTTCAGGGAAACTTCTGAAGCCTCTGGAGGGCCTCCGGGAGGGGGTAGAGGGGAGGATGTTTTCCTATGAAGCCCCTGGAGCCTGGGAAAGGCAAAAAAAGCACGCCAAAAATGGGGAGGGGAGAGTGCTGGTCATGCACGCCTGCACTCTGTGGTTGTACGCATAGCATTATGGGTGTGGCACGCCTGTGCGCAACTCCCCCTGCACTCCCTCCGCTTTTGGCACGTGAGCCAAAAAGAGGTTCGCCATCACTGTCTTATACATATGCAATTTGTATGTAAACGGCCTTCTTGATTCCTATTCTTCTTTTAGGGTGATCCATATACCATACAAGAGACCTATTGTCACTTTACTGATCATGTCTACTCAAAGAAATTAGAGATTAGATTTGTTCCTTGAAATGCTGCAGCTCAAGAATTGGCAGCTGCTGGAAGACTTTGTAGGGTCTAAACAGGATCAGTTTGCCAAGATTTCAAGTAATACATCCATCTTTGTCCTGATCCCCAGCTTTAGGATTCAGTTAGTACTTGTTTGGGTTGGTATTCTGCAGGGAATTCCAAGGCTACAAGCTAGTCTAGGAACTAAAAAAAATAAAATAAATCCCAAGGAAAGCAGTGGCAATCATTTGTCAAGGAATCTATATTGATGGACTCATCTAGTTACAAGCAGTTGACTCAAAAGCATTGTTATTTTTCATTATTGCACATGGAAATTCTCTCTGGGAGTTCACATCCTAGAGTTTCAACAGCCCTGGTTCTATGATTTTGAGGAACCATAGATAAAGTTACCCTCTGGCAGTCTGAATGTACAGGTCCTGCAAGCCACAAGCTGTTTTAATGGGTATGTCAGTTATGAGAAGTCCCAGTTGTGTGGACTTCACTTCCCAGAATCACCCACCCCTCAAAACCAATTATGAGCGTTTGAGATTTCACACATCTACAGGACAACTGTAGAAAACCCCCCAACATTTTATCTCTTGAAATCGGCAGCAGCTCTCCAGCATCTCAGGCCAAAAATATTTTCCAATCAATGCTATCTAATCTTTCGAATAAGATATATTGAACATTGTATATGCATGATGGGTACCTATCCTAAAGGAACTATCCTTTTCTTCCAATTTACCAGACCATATCGAGAACTGGAAAATTTGTTCCCGAGTATCCAGGAATTCTGAAAGTAACATAATTATTGCAATATTGTCTTATATCCATAACTCTTCATTGGCTTTCAAGTTGAAATGAGTCATCTTGGGGAAAATTACTGCTAAGATTTTTCAAGTTAACAGGATGGTTTGTTGCGGATGTATGTAAATATATAAGAAAGTTATAACGAGGAAGCTTTTAAAAGCTTTTCATACCAAATCATCTAATGAGGGAAAAAAGCAGAGCACTTTGTAAATATAGCAATTTGGATGGAAGAAATGCTCATTTCAGGGAAGCTGCAGAAAGCATCAGAACTACAGCACCAATTTGTAACGACATTGAGCTTTTAAAGAAAGAGGCAAATAAAATAATAATATAGGAGCTACATCTAGATTGAGCACTTTAGCAGCTGTGCCCCTGAAAACATAAAAGTCTTTGAAGAAGCACTTGGTGATGAGCCCCAGATGCTCAGCCCCCAGCCAAATGTAATTTTCCTTCATTTTCCTATTAAATATCTCCTTCTAAACTCATTTAAATGACTCTCTCCAAGCTAGATGTCCAGGAAAATGTCACCCATATTAGAGGAGAGGGGTATAACTCGAGTTAAAGATTTTTATTAGGTACTCTGAAAAGAGGATGATGTCCAATAGCATCCAGGCCAGGGCATAATTATATTCTATGTTCTTTCCTCTTCTAACTCTGTGAGAAAAAATGTGATCTGGAAGACAATTAAAACTTATTTGTCCAGGCTTAACCAGGAATAGAATGTCTTTAAAGATGGAAGCCGACAGCAATGGCTTTAAACTACTGCCAGGCATATTCCGCACCAGAATTGTAGTATAATCCAGGATATATCATATAATTCTTCTGACTCTATCCTGATTTGAGCCTGGGCTGTTTATAGATTTTCCCGTCTTTCTCCATCTTTCCAACCACATGGAGTTGTTCCAGGCAGGACCTAATTCTTAGGTAATGTGGGTCTCTGGCCTGCCAAATCCAAGATGTTTTATTTTGAAGATGTTCTTATATTTAAGACTACAGCTCTCATTTGCAATCGTACCATGTCTGTTTTTGTTCCCAAGCCAACCATCCCATTTCTAGACATCAATTTCACTGGTGAAGATGAAGTTGTTACAAGGTGGTTTACGGAATGGATTTCAGAATAAACATTTCTCGGGGGGGGGGGTGTTAAAAGAATTATGAACAAAGAAACTGTTCTTAACCCATTAAATGTATACCAAAGCTAGAGATTATTTCTTGACATATACACAATATTAATAGAATATTATCATTTTGCACTACTGTACTTTTTTGAGGGAAAAGAGCAGTGTAGCAATTAAGGCATCTGGGAGATTGTGAGTTCTAGTCTCACCTAAGGCCCAAAGCCAGTTGCATGACCTTGGGTCAGTCCCCCTTTCTCACCTCTTTGGAAAAAGCGATAGCAAGCCACTTTTGAAATCTTGCTATAAAAATACAGGAAGGATTAAGACGAGAAGTCAAGGTTGACTTGAATCAGTGGTGGGATTCAGCCAGTTCGCACCTATTCAGGAGAATCGGTTGTTACCTTTCTAAGCAGTTAGGAGAACCGGTTGTTGGAAGAAATTGCATTTTGTGTTTTTTCCACTTTGCAGCGCTAGGAAGGCAGGAAGGAAACATTCTGGCGTTGGTTCTAGCCTCATCTTTATTGCCCTGCTTACAGAAACTGCCTCTCCATTTAACCCTTATTACATTGTCACAGCTAAGGCGAAGCACCCATCGATCTGAGTGACGTTGAGTTGGCCATGCCCACCCAGTCACATGATCACCGAGCCACGCCTACCCAGCTGGTCATTAGGACAGAGAACCGGTTGTTAAATTATTTGAATCCCACAACTGACTTGAATGCACAAAAACTTTAAAAGGGGAAAATGCGTCCACTCATGTATGGAAACATTTATGTAAATACTTTTGATGTTTGCTTTGGGTATTTTTTTTTGTTTTTATCAACCCTAAACTTCTTAGCTCTACTGACTGAGCTAAAATTCAAGTATTGTGATTTCCAGTGTCTTCCTTATAGTGAAACAGGTTACTTAGGATGGAGCACACATTTCTCTGGAAGAATTCAAATGTTTCCTTCCTTCCTTCCTTCCTTCCTTCCTTCCTTCCTTCCTTCCTTCCTTCCTTCCTTCCTTCCTTCCTCCCTCCCTCCCTCCCTCCCTCCCTCCTTCCCTCCCTCCCTCCTTCTGTCCTTGAAAATTATTCAAGTACAACAATAAAACTAATATGAATGAAAAATAGTTCATATAAAGACAGACATTCAAATGGGGGGGGGGGGGGCTAAAGGAGGAGAAATTACACCCAGAGACTCATTACATTCACACATAGAAATTATGAGTGAAGAGGATGTTTTCAGTAGGTGTCTAAAATACTGTATGTGCTAGGAGGCGTCTTATAGATATTGGTGAGAACGGAGGTGGGGAGAGAACTGCAGACAGAAAGCATATTTTTTCACCTAGAGAGGAAAAACTGCAGGATTTTTCTGAATTAAGAACATATTTCATCATTAAATATATATAAAGCATTCAATATGCTTGTGTTTTATTGCTTAATTGTATATTTGAAGTTTTTTTTCAAATTAATGCATATATATATTAATGTGTATAAAATTAAGCTGAGATTAATAAGTATTTTCTCCTCAAGATCTGTGAAAATGAATATTTTTTACAGACAAGAATACTGTACAAACAAAACTGAAGATAATTCACAATTTCCTGCACACAGCAGGGTCTGTGGAAGGAGGAGGTCAAAGAAAGTCAACATGGCAGCCAGAATCACATGATGGAAGTCCTGTTCAACTGCCTGAAAAAAAGAGCATCTCACGATCTCATGATTCTGGCCACCATCTTGAAATTTTTATACCATTTCTGCAGATAGTCCTACCTGCACAACCAAATTTATTGAGTAACTCTTTGGTTTATATTTTGATAGATTAATTTTAGTGCTTTGAACAAAAAGCTTTAGTCCAACTGATCTAAAATATAGAACTTTATTTCAGTAGGTGTGCCCCAGGGGTGGGTTTCAGCTGGTACGAACCGGTACAGCCGTACCGGATGGTGAAATTTAGCGTGCCTTCCCGTACCCCTTCTTCTGGAGGCCTAGTACCAGAACACTCCCACCCCTGGCATGACCCGCCCCCCTGCTCACTTCCCCCGCCCGCCCAGTTGCCACTCTCTCTCTCTCTCTCTCGCTCTCTCTCTTTCCCCGCCTGTCTGCACCATGCTTGCAAAGAGGGGCAGAAGCCTCTGAACCTAGCGGGGAGCCTAAGCAAAGGAGGAGATGGAGAGCTGGGCAAAGGAAGGGAGAAACCCTAGCGAGGGCTGCCTACCGCCAACTCGACTCCACGCAGAGCGGGCTGTAGAGGGTGCCATAAGGTAGGTTGATCAGGGCAGCATGCAAGAAGCCGCTGTGTTGGGGACTTCTTCCCCTTGTGCGTCACTTTGCAGCTGCTGGATCCCTGCACAGACCTCTTTGGGGTGCTGGGCCACCTAATACCGATCGACCGTCTCTCCAGATCTGGCGGCTTTTTTGAGGTTTTCTTTTTAAAAAACACCTCTCCAGACAATCTTGAAAACCTGCAAGATTGCTTTGGGAGTGGGTAGATGGGCAACATTTCCCCCCTCCCCCATCCCTGGGTGCCTGCAGCCTCGGAGCCTGCAGCCTTAAAGCAAGTCTTTGCACAGTAAAGAAAATCTTCTTGTGAGTGCGAGAAGTTCTTAATTGCCTTTACTGTGCAAGTTGCTGCAAGCTCCGAGGCTGCAGGCACCCAGGGATGGCGGAGGGGGGGGGAATGCTGTCCATCTGCCCCATCCCAAAGCAACCACACAGGTTTTCAAGATCGTCTGGAGAGGTGTTTTCTTTTTAAAAAGAAAATGGTCTTTTTTTGGGGGGGGGGAAATGGAGTGCGCTGCCAAGGACAGACACCAGATGGGATGCTGGCGGTGCTGGGAGCTGGGCTGTACACGGAGGAGCCGGTGACCGGGGCACCCTGAAGCAGTGCCAGGCAGCATGTCCTGCAAGAAGAGCCCCAAGGGCAAGAGTGGCAATGCCAGGCCCTCTTTCTCCCTGCCCGCCACCCAGCAATGCGCCACCTCCTCCTCATCAGCGGGCGGGCCAAACATGGATGCGGGCATGGCCCAGGAGGGGGTGGCCAATGGGGGTGGCGCTGCCCAGCTGGCCCTCCCTCAGCAGCAGCGGCAAGTTCTACGATGTTGCCTTCAAGGTGAGCAGTTGGCGCCACTTGGCCAGGATACCAGAGCTCACGCGGCACCCACCCAGCCACCATTCGGTGGGCGGGTGGGTGGGCAGAGGATTGTCCTGGCCCGACCAGCAGGTAGCGCGACCGAGTCTTGAGGAGGCTTGGTGGGTGCGAAGGGCGCCTGTCTTTCCCGACCGGGCTGGAGCACGGATCAGCCTCGCCACAGGTGTGTCTGCCACTTGCGGAGCGAAGATGCGGTGCTCAGAAGCAGTGGTGGGCTTGTTTTCCAGCTGGTTCCTGGCCCTGCAAAGGTTCTGAAAGTGCCTGGGCTCCAGGGCATCCCACGCTGCGCCCATTGCTGCTGCTGCCGCCTCCGCTCCCAAACGGAACTGTCAGCCATGAGCAGGTGCCTGAAGCTGCTGCTTGTAGGCATTCATGGCTGGAGGTAGACTACGCCTGTAGTGGGAAGCTCTTCGCACTGTGAGAGCTCCTCTCCAGCACTCCCTTTCCCAGCCATCTCCTCCTTCACTTGTTCGGGCAGGCGGAGAACAAAGGAGGTGCATGTAGCAGAGGTCAAAGGAGACTTCCGCTTGCTTCTTTCACATGTTCGGGCAGTGGGGTTGCTTTCTCACATGCCTTCGGAGAACCAAGCCTCCCCAAGATGTGCCACCTCGGTTGCGCCAGTCACCGGTCAGCCAGGGCAACCCTCTGTCTACCCACCCCACTGCCCGAACGTGTGAAGGAAGCAAGCGGCAGGATCCTTTGCCTCAACCACACACACCTCTTTTCTTTCTCTGCCTGCTCAAACGAGTGAAGGAGACACTCACTGGCTACTAAACTGCCCGTTAGCCATCATTCAAACTAGCCTGCTTCCTCTCTCCTGGCATGGGCTCTCTGGAGAGGGAGGGAATGTCCCTCAAAAAACCTTGCTTGTCCTGGTGGCACCCCGGCAACAGCAGCTGAACGAGGGAAGAAGGAATGCTGGGAGTTGAAGTCCACAAGTCTTAAAGCTGTCAGGTTTGAACACCCCTGGTTTTTTTTTATAAAGGGTTAGGAGTGCAAGGATCTTGTAACTTGACAGCTTTAAGACTTGCACACTTCAATGCCAGAGTTCCTGAGCCAACATTTTGGTTGCTAAGCAAGAGCATTAAGTGAGTTTCACCACATTTTACAAGTTGGCCATGCCCACCTAGTCACATGACCGCCAAGCCACACCCACCCAGTTACATGACTGCCAAGCCACTCCCACAAAACAGGTCACACCTACAGAATAGGTTCTAAAAAAATTTGAAACCCACCACTGGTGTACCCCAAGGCAATTGTCTCTTTTAAAAAGGGCCTGAGGTGAATGTCAGTGACTAGAATTCTCAGGCAACATAATGTACTGTATTTATTTATTTATTTATAAAATTCATTTGCCATCCATCTTGTATCCAACAACATAATATCTTATGGTCACCACACTGGAGAAAGTTGCCATAAACTTTCTTTATCCTGGACTTTATCCTGTTTTTCTTTATTAGCATTCTCCTATTCTCTTTTCAAGGAAACCAGATTATTTCAGTTTGCTAAATCTATATTTCCTCCCTGTCCTTCTGAACAGTTTGTTTGTTTGTTTCCTTTAGTAACTTTCCCTTTTTTAATCTGTAACTTTCACCAGCAGGCATGTGGATCTGCTCATTTCCCTTCTGTTCTTTGAAAAAAAAATTCTTGCTGTTTTTTTGTGTTTTGCTCCATTCGTTAACCATGGCTGCGTGAATGAGCATTTCATTATACCTTTCAGATTGTGCTGCTCTGCTGTTGTTGTTTTTTACTGGTTTGATTAGATTGAAGGCTGCACAGAGAAATAATTACCATCATTTTGAGAGCGGCAAAACTCCTTAGAAGGTTATGGTTAGAGAATAATGCTGCTGTTAAGAGAATAATCCTTCTCCTGGCCTAAGTCAATCAGGATAACTTTTCAGTGCTATTACTTCCTCTGGGAAGGACTTGGATTGGGAATTTAGATCTGATTGTAATATAATGGCAGGCCATGCTTTCCGGCTGGATCTGAATTCCCTCATCAGTGAAACTCTGTCCTTCTCCCTAGTTAAGATCAAAAACATCCCTCTGCGTAAGCATAATCATGGTTTCTGCATATTTCAATCAGAGGTGGTATTCAGCAGGTTCTCACCGGTTCTGGAGAACCAGTAGCAGAAATTTTGAGTAGTTCGGAGTATCGGTAAATACCACCTCTGGCTGGCTCTGCCCCCATATATTCTCTGCCTTCTGAGTCCCAGCTGATCGGGAGGAAATAGGGATTGTCAGGTGCTGCTTCATTTAATAATCAGGAAAGAAACCACTCAACTCCATTTGTTTGAAATTAAGTGTACTTTTACTAATTACAAATGAATAGTAGCAAAGCAAAGCTGAGTCTGGTTAATTGGGAGCGAAAGCAATGAATATCATGTATAGTTCAACCTCTTCCCCTTGGCACCCCAGTCCATAGTCCAATAATAATTCCCCCAACTGTCAGGTGGGAGATATCTTCAAAAAAACCTCATCAGGGTGGAATGCTGGACAGTTAACCTTGGCGGGAAACTCTCTTCCTCCACATGCACAATGAGATGGTCAGGACAGCTTCTAGAATATTCCTCCAGCACATAATGATTCCCCTCCCAAATACCATGCCCCCCCTCCCCGTTTCAATGGCAGCCGAAGCAGCAGCAAGGCAGAGGCTGATAGGGATTTTGCAGTAACCTTCCCCTGCCCTGCCCACCAAGCCACACCCACCAAGCCATACTATGCCCACCAAGCCACACCCACAGAAACAGTAGTAATTTTTTTTAAATTCCACCATTGACTTCAATGCACATTTCTACGCATTGAATTATTTAATAAGGATTAGAAAGGGATTTCAAGCTCTTTTTTCAAATGTGGGATAACTGGTAAATACAAATATGCCTCACCTCTAAGGTAATTGTATATTATGATTAACCTTATAAAATGAAAAATGAGGATTAACATCTGTGAACTCTCCATATTAGTGTCCATATTAATTCCTGGTGACTTGATAATTATGTCTATTTTAGAGGGCAATAAGTGAGTAAAAGGCCTATTATTGATCCCCCCTCCAGGATTTCTACCCTAGTGGTTTCCCAATTAAGTATTAATCAAATTGGCCTTGATTAACTTCTTTTGAGATCATCCAAGGTCAGCTGGGTGCTTCTGTAATTGAAGGCTTATTTAGAAGAGCCATGAAAACCTAACTCTTCACCAAGGACCTTGACAAGAGAAAGTGAGATGGTCCAGCAGGTTCTGACCAATTCTGGAGAACCGGTAATGGAAATTTTGAGTAGTTTGGAGAACTGGTAAATACCACTTCTCACTAGCCCCATCTATTCTCTGCCTCCTGAGTCCCAGCTGATTGGGAGGAAATGGGGATTTTGCAGTAACCATCCCCTGGAGGTGGGAAGGAATAGAGATTTTACAGTATCCTTCCCCTAGAGTGGGATGGGAATAGAGATTTTACAATATCCTTCCCCTACCATGCCCACCAAACCACACCCATCAAGCTATGCCACCTCTACCAAGCCATGCCCACAGAACCGGTAGTAAAAACATTTGAATCCCACCACTGGTGAGACCTGTTGCTTAATCTCATCTGGTCCATCATGCTTGCCATCTTTGGATTCCACAAGTCGACTTACAAGAATTTGTTTGGTGACTATTTAAAGTTATAATGGCACTGAAAAAAGCGACTTACGACCTTTTTTGACACTTGCAGCATCCCCATGGTCACATGATTAAAATTCAGATGCTTAGCAACTGGCTCATACTTATGACAGATTCAGTTTCCTGAGATCATGTGATCACCTTTTTTGCAACTTTCTGGCAAGCAAAGTCAATGGGGAAGCCAGATTCACTTAACACGACTGCAGTGATTCACTTAACAATCGTGGCAAGAAAGGTCGTAAATAGGGGCAACATTCACGTAACAAATGTCTCGCTTAGCAAGTGAAATTTTGGGTTTAATTGTGGTCGTAAGTCAAGGACTATCTGTACAAGTTATTATTTTTATTATCAATAAGGCACAAACCTTTTGGTCAAAAAGAGGAACACACAAAGTTACAAAATCCCTGCTTAGGAGTTGAGAAGTGCTACATCTCCACCCAAATGATTTTATAACTATTCATGGACACATAGCAGACTGCAGCTGCTACCGTACCTGATCCTGGAAAAAAGTCTTGAAACAGGTGTTATGTTCATGCCAACAGAGGCTCCCAAACCACGTTTTGGAATAAATCCAAGATGTTGAACAACTTTGCCAGCTTCCCCTGAATAAGCCTGGCGGGCTTGAAATACAAGCATTGCTTCCGCAGGCAGAAACCCCTTTTATTATTCCCTTGTCGGGGATTCTAGCTTTTCTTTCTACCCATGAACTGTTTTGACTGCTGGCAACCATACAAGTGATGGGTTCTTTACATGCTCTCTCTCTCTTTTGTGCTTCCCCCTTTTTTTCAAGCTTAGGTAGGTTTTCTAGTTTATGTATTTGTTAATAAATCAAACTTCTAGTTCAGACAAAGTGAATGTCGGGTAGCATTTCCTGATAGAAGGATTAAGCTCATATTCTGCATCCATGACAACAATGTTATAAGCATTTTATTTCTAAACGGGATCTGCTGCTACTTAATTGTTCAATATTCTGTTAGCACTCTAGATAAATTCAGAAGCACACCCCTTAAGAAGTGTCTGTGCTGAACATCTCAACTCTTCTAAAGTGATTTACGCGCACAAACCATTCCAATTTCAGTTGTTTTCTGAACTTGGTTTCCAGCCCTCATGAAACACATTGCAGAATGGATGGATTAGTAGTCAAGACATTTTAAATGTGGGGCCAAAGACTAAGTTTCAATTTCTTAATGGTTTACTTCTTTGAAAGAGATGTCAATTTGTGGAGTCCTTGGTTTGATCTGTGCTTGGTTATTTCCTTGTAGATGTTTCTGTCGGGCTTCCAAGTAACACCCCTAACCAGGGGTGGGTTCCGGCTGGCTTTACTGCTGATTTGCTCGTGTGCGCGCTTTGTGCACGCGCGCTGGATGCATGCTGGGCACACATGCACAATTCAATTAAAATTGTTTTGTGCATGCACAGAACTAAAAAAAAAAAAGATGGCGGCGGTGACGGTGATGACCGGGGAACTGGTTCAAGGGCGTGGCAGGCCTGGGTCGCTGCCAGTTTCAGTGATTGAGGCCGCCATACCACTACCGGTTTGGCCTAACTGGGCCCAAGTGGTAGGAACTCAGCACTGTCCCTAATGAAAGAAGACTCTGAGGCTTGAGGTTCCTTAAAGTTCCATTTTATTAGAGAGGTCATATTGGCACATCTGGGAAAACCCAAATCTGAAAGTTTCCAGGTTTTTTCCACCAAACAAAAGTTCAAGCCCCTGTCCAGCATCCACATGTCCATCACATGGTCCAACCAGGCACCTCCCAACTGGAGATGCCTCCCAGTCATGCAGGGCAAGATGTCCTTGACTCACTGAGAAAAGAATGTTATTTTGATTAAATGTCACCCATACTCTGTATAATCCCCCCTCCCATTTTCCCACAGTAGAAAATGTGGCAGGCCTGAAGGCCCAGTGCAGAAAATGGCTTCCAGGCCTGACAGTTTCATTACCCAATTAGGTAACATCAACAGTATGAGGGAGTGTGGGGTTTGTTTATATGCAGCAACTTACCCTGCCAACAAGGAAAAAACTACAGATAATCTTTCACTTACAACAGTTCATTTAGTGCATGGGTGTCAAACTCACACCGTCACATTGCCGTCACATGACGATTCGCGATATTTTCCCCATTCACTGAGCTGGGGTGGGCGTGGCCTGTGCGTGATGCATCTGGCCCGCGGGCTGCCAGTTTGACACCCCTGATTTAGTGACTGTTCTAAGTTGCAACAGCACTCAAAAGAATGACTTGTGACTCACACTTATGACTGTTGCAGCATCCTGCATTCAGATCACAGGATGTAAATTCAGACACTTGGCAACTGATTCATATTTATGATGGTGGCATGTCCCAGGGTCACCTTTTGTGACCTTTTGACAAGCAAGTTCAAAGGGGAAAGCAGATTCACTTAACAACTGTGTTACTAACTTAACAACCGCAGTGATTCACTTACCAACTGTGGCAAGAAAGGTTTTAAAATGGGGCAAAATTCACTTAACAGCTGTCTCACTTAACAACAGAAATTTTGGGCTTAATTGTGGTCATAAGTCGAGGACTACCTGTACTCCCCACTCATTCCTTGCTGAGAAATTCTGGGAATTGAAGACCGTACACCTGTTTTCCCCAAAATAAGACAGGGTCTTATTTTCTTTTGACCCCCAAAATAAGCACTTGGCCTTATTTTAGGGGAGGTCTTATTATTTTTGAGGTACAGGAGGCAGCAAGCATGATCACCTCATGGCTGCTTCTATGTTGCAATATTTTCGGGGAGGACTTATTTTCGGGAAAACAGGGTATCTTAAAGTTGATAAGATTGAGAAAAACTACCCCTACCTATTCTTTTAGATTTTCTTGCCAATGTTCGTTGCTCCCATAAAATAAGATTCTGGTATAAGTGTAGAGCTTGGGACGCTAAAGCAATATCTATTGCAGTAACTATTCATGTGTTATTTTGGCATTGTAAGAATAATAGCATATTTTAAAATAGGAACACACGTTTGAAATGTAAAATTGACAAGATAATTCCCTAGGTATCATGGAAAGTGTAGATGCCTCACATCAGTACAAATCAGTATTTCAGCTCTGCTTGGATACCAATCCCATCAGCTATTTATAGTGAACCAACCGTATCTTTTAACTGTCTTTGCTTTGGTGGTCATAGAAATGCATATGGATTTATCAGAGGATTCTGAAGCACTGGAAACGCTAAGAAATCTGAAGATTGGTTAGATTGATGGTTATGCTCACAGGTGGTATTCAGCAAGTTCTGACCAGTTCTGGAGAACCAGTAGCAGAAACCTTGAGTAGTTTGGAGAACTGGTAAATATGACCTCTCACTGGCTCCGCCCGCATGTATTCTCTGCCTCCCGAGTCCAAGCTGATCGGGAGAAAATGGGGATTTTGCAGTATCCTTCCCCTGGAGTTGGGAGGGGATGGAGATTTTACAGTATCCTTCACCTGCCATGCCCACCAAGCCACACCACGCCCACTAAGCCACACCCACAGAACCGGTAATAAAATGTGTTGAATCTGTAATGGGACTGAGACTGGAGAGACCAGTTTAAATCCTCACTCGAGGATTTCTGGTGAACTTGGACCTGTCTTTCTACCCTTCTTACAACACGGAGATTGTGTCCAAATAAAATAAGGAGAGATTTCCATATGCACTGACATGAATTCTCATAAAGAAATTCATGACAAGCAGCATAGAGAGCCTTTTATCCATTACTTAATAGTATCCATCCATGTCTGAGTCGGACGATAAATTATACTTGCATGAAATGTCCTGACTTTCATTACCTATCCCTATCTAACCTTGATAGCTTCTATTCCAAGTCATTGTCATTCACCTGACTTCACTCAGGGAAAAGATGACAAAGCTTAATAGATTTTATATACTGTGAGGCTGCCCTTGGATAGAGCTGGATTAAAGAGGAAAATGCTCTTCTGGAATTCTGGTTGCATTATTTCCTTGCCTGGCTGGATACATGGACCTTCAGTTAGGGTAAAGGTAAAAGTGTCCCCCTATCCAAACAGTTCCAACTCTAGGAGGCATTGCTCATCCCTGTCTCTTAACAGAGGGAGCCAGCATTGTGCAAAGATGCTTCGGTTGTCATGTGTCCAACATAGGTATATGCACATGGAATACTGTTACCTTCCCATCAAAGTGGTGCCTATTTATCTACTCGCATTTGCCTGCTTTCAAACTGCTAGGTAGGAAGGAGCTGGGGCAAGTAACAGGAGCTCATCCCATTGCTCAGTGCTTGGGTCTCGAACCTGGACTGTCAGCTTTCCACAAGCTCAGCATTTTTAACCGCCGAGCTGTCGCACCCCTTTTACAGTTTAGCTTAGCTTCTCCTTTTACGGGACTTCTCCAGGTGGGGAAGCTTATAGAAGCAGAAAGGGTAGGCTGGCTGGAGGGGGAGATGGTGGCACTTAGGAGGAACAACAAAGTCCTACCCTAGAAAGGTTATTGGGGTTTCCTGCTTTTTTCTTGAAATAAATTTGGAAGCATTGAAGAGAGACCCAGACAGTGGACTTGAACAAAATGACAAACAGCACAAAAACATTTGTATAAGGTGCTTTGAAGAGTATGTAATCGTTTCTCCAGCTCCAATGATTCCTCCTTGCCTCCCTTTCTCCCTCCCTCCCTCCTTCCCTCCCTCCCTCCCCTTCTTTTAAGCTAATTGCAGGAAAGAAATACAGGTGGTCCTCAATGTATGACCACAATTGGGATTCGAATTTCCATTGCTAAGCACAGTTCTTAAGTGAGTCATGCCTGATTTTATGACTGTTTTTGCCATGGTCATTAAGCAAATCACTGTAATTGTTAAGTGAATTATGTAATTGTTAATAGCACTAGGACTTAGACTTATATACCGCTTTACAGTGCTCTACAGCCCTCTCTAAGTGGTTTACAGAGTCAGCATTTTGCACCCAACAATCTGGCTCCTCATTTTACTGACCTTGGAAGGATGAAAAACTGAGTCAACCTTGGGCCAGTCAAGATCGAACTCCTAGCAGTGAGCAGAGTCAGCCTGCAATACTGCATTCTAACCACTGGGCCACCATGTTAAGCAAATCTAGCTTCCACCATTGACTTTGCTTGTCAGAAGCTGGCTGGGAAGCTGGCTAATGGTGACCGTGGGATGCTGCAGCTGTTGCAAACAGCAAAATGCCGATTTCCAAGTGTCCAAATATTGAACATGTAACCATAGGGATGTTGTGATGATTATAAGTGTGATGCCTGGTTTGTAAGTCACTGTTTTCAGTGTTGTAACATCAAATGGTCACTAAATGAATGGTTATAAGTCAAAGGCTACCTGTATTAAGATTTAATTAGCAAGGTGCTAGGCTTTGCTTATCCCTGCAGGTATATTTTGCAAATAAATGAGAAATCTATTATAATCTTGGCTCATTGCTGCCATCTAGTGGTCATCCAATGTTTTGCAGCTCAGCTATGATAGCCATGCATTGTTAGGCCAAGTTAAATGGAAGTGTGGGTAAGGAGTGGGTGGCCGAGAGAACCAGCTGGCCCCTTGTGTTAGTGGGTCTCAAGACAGCTGTCTTCCCTGCCTTCTATACTTAAATTTAAGAATATAAGGCAGTTGTACTGATTTATCCAGCTGAGAGTAGAGAACAGATGGTTATAATAATGGGGTTGGGAAGATAATGAGAAATTCAAACAGTGTTTATGTTTCTTCTAATTCAGCATTAAAACATACAAAGAGACAAAGATATCAATCCAACGTAATAGAATTGTGTAGATACGGCTTGCACAGGACAAAATGCAGTTTAGCTATCTGGGTAATGACTCTTGCCCTTACAAATTCAATCTTGGAAACATTATTCTAAAATAAGTTCTTTATTAAACAGACCCAAGAATCTGATAATGGTATTTTCATGGTAATTGAACCATAAATCTTTCACATTTCCTGAACTTTCTAAATCTTTATCTAAAAATAAATATCTGCCTAAATCTCCATCTCTTCTTTCAGATTACATGCATCCTTTTTTGCTTAGAGACTTGGCAATCTGCTTGCAATGTAAAGGACTTTTACTGGATAATGCCCCCCTTTGTTTTCTAAGAATAAAAATATGGCTTAATCATGAATTGAGTCCATTGCTATATTTACACATACAGTATCCTAAATTTAAGAAAATCCACTATTAAAAAAAGAAAGGTAAAATCCCCCACTTGCCTCTTTTATTACATTCTAAAGTATTCTGAAAAAGGGATGCGGTGCCTCAGTGGCTAAAACACTGAACTTGTCGATCAGAAAGGTCAGCAGTTCAGTGGTTTGAATCCCTAGTGCCACGTAATAGAGAGAGCTCCCGTTACTTCTCCCTTATGCCAACCTAGCAGTTTGAAAGCATGTTAAAAAATGCAAGTAGAAAAATAGGGACCACCTTTGGTGGGAAGGTAACAGCATTCTGTGCCCCTTTGGCGTTTAGTCAGGCTGGCCACATGACCATGGAGACATCTTCGGACAGCGCTGGCTCTTCGGCTTTGAAATGGAGATGAGCACCACCCCTTAGTCGGGAACGACTAGCACATATGTACGAGGGGAACCTTTAGCAATAGCAATAGCAATAGCAGTTAGGCTTTCAGCCCTCTCTAAGCGGTTTACAGAGTCAGCATATTGCCCCCAACAACAATCCGGGTCCTCGTTTCACCCACCTCGGAAGGATGGAAGGCTGAGTCAACCCTGAGCCGGTGAGATTTGAACAGCCGAACTGCAGAACTGCAGTTAGCTGAAGTAGCCTGCAGTGCTGCATTTAACCACTGCGCCACCTCGGCTACTTTTAAAATATTCTGAGATAAATATCTTAAGCTGCATCCGCTGAAGTTGAATGATCTAGCTAGCTGGTATCCAAGGAGGATGACAACAAGCAAGAATATAACTCAATTTCTGAAAATGTTGATGTGCTTCAGATCTCACATGAGTACCAAAAAAAAAAAAAAAGCATTTCTTTATGGTTCATTAAAATAACTCATCTTTTTTTTTAAAGCTTTTGTACAAGTTTAAAAAAAGTCAGGCTAATTTAACGAATCCTGAGTCAAAGAGGTATGGATTCTTATTGCTTCTTGCTTATTTTTGAAACATGTACTACCCCTCGGTTTATGCAATGGGTGACACAGGGCAGTTGTGATCATTTATCACATTTATCTTAAACAGAACAGTCTTAAAACCTTGTTTGAGGTGAAGAAAGCTTTATTCATCATTATGGACAATAATGACAACTTGATAATATTTGAATGAATAACAATCACACAGTCCTTTTCTATTCTTTAGCCTGATGCTTTTAGTTCTTCCACAACGGAACCCTAACAAAATGGATTGTAAAAATAACAAATAAATACAAAGGATATAAATATTAAAGCAGAAGAGACCCACTAATACAGAATGGAGCAAGATATTCTAACTTGGGAAGAATTCAGGGATATTTAGGACTAATGCATTTAAATTTTACTTTTAAGATTATCTGCTATCATAAAAATGGATTTAAAAGTGATGGAAGAAGATGAGAAGTTGTTTTGCATGTGGACTTAAAAATGGCAAGTTACAAGAATGACACGGAAAAAGATGCTATACTGAATTTACTAATGAAACTGGCTGATGTTTTAATAATTGAAAGGGACATACAAAGAATAGACCAGAAGAGTGACTTGGATAATGACAAAGTGGCAGACCCAGAATGTTTGTAATGATGCTTTATTCAGTGGAGTACCTGGGGGAAAAAAAGTCTGTCTCAATAAATTATTAGAGGAAAGATAAAACTAATGTCAGTTTCCAGATTCAAAATATCAGCCAAATATCCATTTTTGTTAAGTATGAAAAAAGATGAAAAGCTGACACTTTTATAATCATTCTCTGTGGAGTTTAGTCTGCCCATAGTGTATCTTTTAGATATTATCATAAGGTAAAGGTAAAGGTTCCCCTTGCACATATGTGCTAGTCAGTCCCGACTCTAGGGGGCGATGCTCATCTCCGTTTCAAAGCCAAGGAACCAGCGCTGTCCGAAGACGTCTTCGTGGTCATGTGGCTGGCATGACTAAATGCCGAAGGCGCACGGAAGGCTGTTACCTTCCCATCAAAGGTGGTCCCTATTTTTCTACTTGCACTTTTACATGCTTTCGAACTGCTATGCTGGCAGAAGCTGGGACAAGTAACGGGAAATCACTTTGTTATGCGGCACTAGGGATTCGAACCACCGAACTGCTGACCTTTCTGATCGACAAGCTCAGCGTCTTGTGCCACCATGTCCCTGATATTATCATATATAAAGGTAATGCCACTGCAGTTTTATTCTAAATATAGCATTTAAGAGATGAATACATATTAGGTTAATGTCATATACCCTATCAATTTCTGACTAATAGAGTTAATCAGAGGAAATGGAGAAACAGCTAGGCTTTAATAGGAAAATTGGTACTCAGATACTTTGAGGACAAGCAATGCAGACAAACTATTCAGCTATAGTTTGCAAAGAAAGACCTTGCTATGTCCATTTTGATGCCACTGGATGCCCATAGAAGGTGTGACTTAGTAGTGGTGCATTTTTAGATTTTGAATGTACTGATTTAGGGGAATTTTTTTAAAAAGTAAAGATTGACTTTTGGTGACTTCGTCTTTGATTTCTTTTTAAAATATCTTAAATTATCTCAAGATTCCTGGATTATTGGGAAGCATCTTCTTAAGAGGCTGCATACCTTGGAATCAGAATATTTATCTGAGCCTTCCTCTCATTGTACCCACTGATGTAATTGTTAAAGTTAAGGAAAACTCAAAGCATCAAAATTGTGATGGTAATTATGCTTTAGTTGATTAATTAAATAGCACTGAGTAAAAGGCATTAATCCATCTGTTTACTGAAGAATAATGGAGCCATATTTTGAATGGAAGTGCAACAGCCTATGGCAGTGATGGTGAATCTTTTGGGCACTGTGTGCCCAAACTGAAATTGTGTGTGCATACGCATACATGCACACGCATTAGAGCACCAGAAACGTGAAGACCAGCTACTCTTCTGGGTTTCCAGCACACACATGCGCACCAGCCAGCTCGTCTTTGTAGAGCACCAGAAACCCAAAGACCAGCTGGCCGGCCGCGCATGCCTGTTTTTTGGCTGTTTTTCAGGCCACTTTCTGGTGCTCCAGACCAGTGTGCCGGAAAACAGAAGAGCTGGCAACGTTGTGTGTGCCTACAGAGAAGGCTCTGCATACCACCTCTGGCATGCATGCCATAGGTTTGCTATCACAGTCCTATGGGTTGTAAGGAAGTTAGTAGATCTTCCACATCTAAAAAGATCCTGGTGAATAAATATTTTAGATGATCAAATGTTACCTCCACTTTCCTCAAAATGTGACAAAGCAATCCTGTAATATTTGGTCATTCCTGTTAGGAATATAATTCTAATGGTTGGGTTGGCAATATATAAATCATGTAACAATGCTATACCTGTTTCTTTAAATCATATTGTAAAATGGGATTGGTTGCTGTTTTCCTCAATCGGCCATAAGAGGGAGCCAGAACGAATGTTAGTTTCTCTGTTCGTTAGATGCTGGGCTGATCTGATCTGAGTGCCGTGAGCTATTGTAAGTTTTGCAACTGTTAGCAAACTTTGTGTACTGGACTGTTTGTATGATTATGGACTATGTTATTTGGATTATCCCTTAACTGAAAGACATTGATGACTGACTGTCTTTAACTGTGTATGACTTGGACTGTTTGATGGACTCTGATACCTCTATTTCCACGAAAGTAAAAGCCTATTTAAACTGTAGTGTCTCTGTATGCTGGTTTGTGTGTTCTCCAACACCACTCTCACAACGCTTCTCTGAACATACTCACTCTTCCAACGGGGACCTTACCTAATAATTTGACTCGGTCATCCTGGCAAGCGTGGTCCTTTTCTTCTAAGGAAAGTGTGTCCTAAGGGGAAAAAAAATGACAAAATGGCACCCACAAAATTGTGCTTGAAACTCTGCCTGTTTTTTTAAGTGTATGAGCTTGAAGCATACCATCTCATTTGTCACCTTATTTGACAATATGGACCATACTCCTTATGGATATTTTACCTCTACTGTATAAACTTGGCATGCTGAATTTGAGGAGGGTGGGCTATCTGTTTGTTAAGGTGGAAGAATCTCATGACTCTATGCCAAACTCTTACAACTAGAGTGGAATGGTGTTTCTCCAGATGTTGCTGAATATTCCTCCGGTATCCCTCTCTGTTGGCAGGAGCTGCTAGAAATTGTGATCAGGAGCAACTGAAAGAGCACTTCAGTGAACTTGGGGTACATTTGATAGCAAAGGATATATAGCACAGATTATGAGCTGTAGTAGCGCAATGGTTAGAGTACAGTACTCCAGGCTACTTCTGCTGCCTGCCTGCTGCCTGCAAGTTCAAATCTCACCATGCTCAAGGTTGACTCATCCTTCCATCCTTCTGAGGTGGGTAACGTAACTCAATATGCTGTCCCTGTAAACCACTTAGAGAGGGCTGCAAAGCACTGTAAAGTCTAAGTGCTATTTCTATTTCTATGTATATTGTGTGAATAAAAATAAGTCTGCGTAGAAAAGTGTCTATGGAGTGCACTACTCAGGTGACTCTGAAGACATAGATAAAACCTCCAAGTGGCCTCATTGACTCTCTAAAAGGTTGCAAATGACCAGATGTCTGCCAGGAGTATAAATCCTTCCATTCCCCACCACCCAGTCAGGGCTGAAGAAGCTTCTTGAATGAGAAGCGAAACATCTTCAAAGAAGAGACAAGAATCTCTGGTTGCCTCTTTTAAAAAGCACTTTTGGGTCTATGTAGAAGACCTATGGCCCTGATGGTTTGTCATGTGGCAGTTTCAGATGTAGTTCTCTGTGGATCCCTTTCATTTTACCAATTAATCACTCACACAGACAAACAAACACTGCAACCTTGTTGGACTTGATTCGTGATACGATGTATCCTATACTGGTTCTTTATTGTTTTTATGATGTTTTGATCTTGTGTTTATTCTTGGTCAGCCACTCAGAGTCATATATTTGAAATAGAAAGCCATATAAATTGGATCAATACAGTAAATAAGTAAAATGTCTCTGGTGATGAAAAGTTTCATCACTCATCTATACGAGGGGTCAGCAACCAGTGGCTGTGGAGCTGCATGTGGCTCTTTCATCCCTCTGTTGTGGCTCCCTGTTGCCAGCTGGCATCACAATTTTGAGAGGACCTTCCAGTTAGGAGTGGGTGGGAAGTAGGGCACACCAAGAGGAGACTCTATGGCAAGAGACAGGTTTTCCGATCAGCTCCACAATTGTTAGGGCTTTCAGTTAAGACAGGTAGAGGAAAAAGGATGCCGTGCTAGGAGGTGACTCTATGGTGGGAAACTGGAATTCCGGTTAGCTCTAGAATTGAACGGGGGGCTTCCAATTAGGACCTTTGTGGCTCTTTGAGTGTTTAAGGTTACCCACCGATCCCTAATCTATACCATATATTTGTACCAAATAAATTCTCCAGATTTTGAAGCTACCAAAACTTTTGAAATCTATTGGACTGCAAACAATAATAAAAATGAAGGAAGGGATCGTAAGGCTTATGGATTGTACACTGAACACAGCTTAGTTTCCTTCTAAGTCCATAGGACTGTACCACTCTTAAGTTTTTAGCAATGATTTTAAGCCTACTTTAATCAAAGCAGCTTATGTCAATAATTTTTACGCAATGTTTTCCCAAACAAATTCCTTTTATTTCAGAGATTAATCTTGTGCATTATTTGACTGCAAATGTCGACCCAGGTAAACAGGAACGCACAAGCAAATGCCTTTGTTCAAACGAAGAACAGAAGGAAAGGGAAGTGCTTATTGACAGCAGCAACCAAAAGAGAGCTTGTTAAATTATCTGCTCTTATTTCTGTTTCAGCATTTCCAACCCTCCCTTTCTCTGCTGCTTCAGCACAGCAAATGAAATCTCTTCAAGCGTTTGTGCTTGCAAATAACCAGCAATCTTCATAGGACGTAGATTTCATATTTTAAGTCTGACAATGAGGTTTTAGTCTGGGGAAAATAGCTTTTCTTCCTTCTGCCACACAATAAATTAAAAGAACAATTTCGCACAGAGCGATAAAAAGAGATATATAAAAAGGTCAGGCTTCCATCATTTATTTCTCCTCTCTCTCCCCACTTCCTTATGCTACATACAATTTATAAGAAGATGAGAAGAACGCTGCTTGAATCATATCAAAGATCCAACTAGTGGAATAACTTGTTTCTCATAAAAGCCAATCAGGAGCTTTTGGGAGACCCATAAATGCAGCTTCAAGATAGGAGTGTTTGCAGAGATAATGAAAAAAGGCAGGACATCAGCTGTGACAATGCAAACACCCTTACTTAATGCTAACAGTTCAGCCCTACTCTGCAAAAAATGGCATTTTTATGGCTTCCAGATTAATTTTAAGCAGATTGAAAGTTAAGAAAGTTTTAAGGAGGGGACAGGGGACAGTCTCCTAGGAGGGCTCATAATCTGAAGTCCTAACTCCCAAAGCTAAATTCTTTCGACCTCTTTGCTTAAATGCAGCTTTTACAAACATACCCTTCCAAATACATAGTGACTGCCAACCTACAAAATATCATATTTTCTAAATATAGCTGCATACATATTAGTGTGCCATAATTTTCCTGAAATGTTGGAGTCACTCTCCATTTTTATGGAATTCTATTCCTCCTCTTTCTTGATTGGAACAGATGGAATATTATTATCAGGTGCAGGGCTTTTAACGCACCATGAAAATTAAAAATTCTACCCATGTGCCATCTCCTCTCCATCCAAGTAATAAGTATTTCTGTTTAAGACTGTGAAGGTTGATTAGAGCCTGTTAAAACAAGATGTGGAGATTGCTTTCAGTTGCTCTTTTACAGGTCAAGATGATGCTCCATTTAAAAAAAAGACACCAAGTATGAAAAATCATTTCACCATAAATCTGTAGAACAGAAGCACTTAGCATATTTAAAAATGGATGAAATGTATAGTAGCAAATATGTATGTGTTACCAAGTGAGGAAGCCAAATATAAGGCACCAACACATATTTTCCTCCTTGGTTGGACAATCTTGTACGGTCCATGTTAAGAACTGCAAGATAAGTTACAGTCTAGAATGGGGGTGAGGAATTGGGGACACTTTATGACCATGCTGGCTCAGGAATTTTGAGAATTGAAGTCTACAGGCCATAAAGGGGTCATAGTTCCCCACCCCTGTCCTAGAACATCTAAAAGTGTGACCATTGATTAGGATGGTTACGGCCTATGGTGGTTGTTCAGATTAGCTAATAGAATAGAATAGAATTCTTTATTGGCCAAGTGTGATTGGACATTCAAGTTCATATGCTCTCAGTGTACATAAAGAAAAATAAAATAGAATATATTCATCAAGAATCATAAGATGCAACACTTAGTAAAAGTCATAGGTTACTAATAAGCAAGCAAATTATACTAGGAAAAATTTAAACAATATAAATATAAAGATACAAGCAACATGGTTATTAGTCATAAGTGGGAAGAGATAGGTACTAGGAAGGAAGAGAAGAATAACAGTAATACAGTCTTAGTAGGTAATATGACAGTTGGGTCAGAATTAGTTGTTTAGCAGAGTGATGGCATTTGGGAAAAAAACTTTCCTTGTGTCTAGTTGTTCTGATGCGCAGTGCCCTATAGTGTTCTTTTGAGGGTAGAAGTTGAAACAATGTATGTCCAGGATGTGAGAGGTCTGTAGTTTTTTCATAGCCTTCTTTTTGACTTGTGCAGTATACAGGTTTTTGATGGAAGGCTGGTTGGTAGCAATGGTTTTTTCTGCAGGTCTAATTATCCGTTGAAGTCTGTCTTGTTTGGTTGCAGAGCCAAACAAATTTATCTAGCTATGACTTTGAGAATCTTTAATCATGTTCTCGCTAACCTGGTTGTTCTGTTCTGTGCCGTCAAGTCAGTTCACTTGGACTGCAACTACATCAAGAAGTCAGTGCAGTTTTCTAGGCAGCATTTTCAGAAGTGGCTTACTTGTTCCTTCTTCCTAGGGCTGAGAGAGGATGACTGGCTCAAGGCTATCTAATTGGTGCTTTATACCTCTGGCAGGAGTAGAATTCATGGTCTCCCACATCTTGAAGGCACATCTGTTAGTCTAGTGCCATCAACTACCACATCATGGCAGCTCTACCATCACATTTTAGGGTCAGCAATTTGATCACATGAAAGTCGTTTGCAACACTCAAACAGCTGTACTTTAAATGACATCAGATAGGGTCATCACCATTTGCCCTCCATATATTGGCATTCTTCAGACCTCTATCAATTGCACTGTAATTCCCCTTCTTGAATCCAGAATATCAGAAAGACAATTGTAGCTCAGTGAATAGAACATCTGCTTCACATATAAAAGCATGTGGCTTTTCCAAAAGAGGTGGAGAAATATTGTTATGATGAAATCTGTCTTTTAATTTCCTGAAAGTGTTGCCTGTTCTATAAAAGAGGCTTTTGCTTCCATAACTCATTCTCAGGGCACCTCTGAGTTTCTATGGAGTGTGTAACAGTATAGCATTTCTGAGCTTATTTTACAACTGCAATATGGAACAGGATAGTGTTGCTGTTTATTCTTTATATTGATTTATTTATTTGATTTAGCCTGCCTATTTCAACAAGAGACTCTGAGTGGCATACATCATAAAACAGAAAAACAATTAGAACAGCAATAGCAGTAGCACTTAGACTAATAAACCTATCAATGACTACTTCAGCTTCAACCTCAATAATACACATGTTATATCTCCTTTTGGAGACTAGAGTTGAGTAGCAGAACTTAGCAAGGAATGTGCTGCTAAATAGTCAAACTATCAATCACAGCCGCCAAAGTTAAAACAAGGATAACTTTACTTGTTTTAACAAAAATAAAGTAGGATAAACATTCTCCAAAACAAGCGATAAGTAGTCTTGAATTATATACACAGTCTATGATACAACACATTGGTTTACAGATGCTCAACTCACGATTCACCATGTAGACAGGTAACTAACATACAGAGTAGCCACCATCCAATATACAGTATTCAACTCCAAAAACAAGCATGGAGAACATACAGGAACAACCAGGAACAAAACAGTAGTAGTTCCTACTCCCTCTTATGGCTGATTAAAGCAACAGCATCCAATCACATCTCACTTGAGCATTTAAAGTGACAGATACATTATTTCAATCATGGCTTATATATATATATATATATATATATATATATATATATATATATATATATATATATATATATATATATATATATATATATATATATATATATATATATATATATATATATATATATATGCATGCTTGTATGCATGTTGCTCATTATTTTATTATGTGTTGTTGTCTCAATGTTGTATTTCCCCCTTCCCTGGTTTTCTGTGAGCCGCCCTGAGTCCCCTCAGGGAAAAGGGCGGCCTACAAATGCAAATAAAACCTCTAAAAAAAAAAAACCTCTATGTGTGTGTGTGTGTGTGTGTGTGTGTGTGTGTGTGTGTGTGTGTATGTGTATGTGTATGTGTATGTATGTATGTATGTATGTATGTATGTTTATGCTGATAAATAAATAAAGGGAGACTAGTATAGATCTATTTCAAGCTATTTAGCTCTCATCAGTTAGCCATACCCTTGTTGGGAATCGAACCTGTGCTCTATTGCCTCTTAGGCAGATGTGTTAACCATTGAGCTACAGGGCTCGACTCCTTATCAGCGATGCCAGGGTGAAAGGTATATATTTAAAGTCACAACCCCTGGTATGCCCAAATATGGGAGGAAGGTCACACTTCCACTCTCTGTCCTTCGGCTCGTCACAAGAGACCATCCAGACAGAAACCCAATATTTTTTAGTGTCGCCTTTTTGTTACATTTGTTATATTTATGCTGATAAATAAATAAAGGGAGACTAGTATAGATCTATTTCAAGCTATTTAGCTCTCATCAGCTAGCCATATCCTTGTTGGGAATCGAACCTGTGCTCTATTGCCTCTTAGGCAGATGTGTTAACCATTGAGCTACAGGGCTCGACTCCTTATCAGCGAGGCCAGGGTGAAAGGTATATATTTAAAGTCACAACCCCTGGTATGCCCAAATATATATATACATACATACATACATACATACATACATACATACATACATACATACATACATACATACATACATATATATATATATATATATATATATATATATATATTGCCAACCCAAGACTAGGATTACATCACTAATGGGCAAACAATCGATACAAACTCAAGGTAAATCGCTCCAAACTCGATTGCAGAAAATACGATTTCAGCAACAGAGTGGTCAACTCCTGGAATGCTCTACTTGATTACATTGTTACATCCTCAAACCCTGACAGCTTCTACCTTAAACTGTCTACTGTGGACCTCATCCCATTCCTAAGAGGTCTGTAAAGGGGGCGTGCATAAGCGCACGAGTGTGCCTACCGTTCCCTGTCCTTATGTCCCCATTTATTTGTACTCATTTCCTTTGTTCATGTCCATGTTTATACTTATACCTGTTATCTTGTACATATTTGACAAACTAATAAATAAATAGGCAAATAAATAAATAAATAAATAAATAAATAAATAAATAAATAAATAAATAAATAAATAAATTGCCCATACTACTTTATATCACTCTCTGGGTGATGCCTTTATTTCTGAGAGATAAAGCACTATTTCTCTTTACCGTGTCAGCCTATTGTCCCCAACAATCTGGGTCCTCATTTTACCAACCTCAGAAGGATGGAAGGCTGAGTCAACTTTGAACCGGTCACAATCAAACTCCAGGCTGTGGGCAGAGTTTTCCTGCAATGCTGCACTTTAACCACTCTGTCACCTAGGCCTTTATTATCAGTACCAAATAAATAAATATGGCACCAAGTGACATGGTTACTATGGATGTTAATTCAGTTAGGAAATGGGCTTATTAACATACCCAGGACTCCACCCCTGAACACACAACCAAGTCTTCATGACCTTACAAAAGACCAACAAGGTAAGGGTCTGTGAAGGGACATTGTTTCTGAAGCCAGGGGTTATGACAGGGACTACGACAGAGAAGGAACATCTTCTGGTACCTCCCAACCAACATTCCTTGGCTGATGGGACTGGCAGCATGTACAACCTGCCTGACCAAATTGGATGGGTAGAAACAACTGGGAGAAGATGGCTCCTTAGGTAACCTGGCCCCAAGCCACGAAGGGCTTTGAAGCTGATAACCAACACCTTGAATTGCACCTGGAAGTGCACTGGCAACCATTGCAGTTCACAAAGCAGTGGTGTTATATTTCTCGACTACCTGACACATTTTACCATCCCCGCAGCTATATTCTTCAACAAAGGAAGTTTCTTAATGCTCTTCAAGGCAGCCCTGTGTAGAGCACATTGCAGTCATCCAGATAGAGGTCACAAGGGCTCTTCCTCTCTTTTTCATATTTAGAATGAGCAAATCCTGTTTTTTGGTATGAAATTGGCCCATAGAAGAAATTCTCTCAGAATGACTTTCTTTGGTATTTATTGAAAGCATGTGAAATCATCAATATAAACAGTGGACAAAGAGACATGTAAGAAATGTGTTTCCATGGCCACCATGTAATCAAAGTGAGTGCGAAGTTCTAATCACCATCTGTAGAAATTTGACAGAATTTTTTTTTCTCTATAGGAAAAAAAATGGGCCAAACCAATATCTTTTTCAGCTGATAGAATGAACTGATGGTTGAATAAAAGTCAGATTAAATTGTCTTTTTAGCATTTTCATGAAAGAGTCCTATATGAAGCCTTTGAGGGACCTGTGGGTCATTGTGGAAAGTGGAAAGCAGGCAAACCAGTGATGGGAATGAATTCTTTTTACTACCAGTTCTGTGGGCATGGCTTGGCTTGGTGGGCAGGGCAGCGCAGCGCAGGGCAGCGGAAGAATACTGCAAAATCCTCATTCCTTCCCCACTCCAGAGCAAGGCTACTGTAAAATCTCCATTTCCACCCCACTCCAGGGCAAGGATACTATAAAATCCCCATTCCTTCCCCACTCCAGGGCAGGGATAGTGTAAAATCTCCATTTCCACCATACTCCAGGGCAAGGATACTCTAAAATCCCCATTAGCACCCCATCCCACTAACCTGCTTTCCAGCTCTGTTCTGCGCAGGGCAACAGAAGAAGACCCAGCTGATCAGCTGGGACTCAGGAGGCAGTGAATAGATGGGGGTGGGGGCAGTCAGAGCTGGTATTTGCGGGTTCTCCAAACTACTCAAAATTTCTGCTACCGGTTTGCCAGAACCAGTCAGAACTGGCTGAATATCACCTCTGAGACAAACCATAAGTTAGGTTGGTATAAAACAGCTTCATGTGCTTCTGACTCACATTTCTCCACAACATTTTGCGTTGGCTGAAGGATCAAAGAAGATGGTCCTTCTTCTAATCCCTTTAGATGCAAGTTTATTAGATAAATCTGGATATGTTTGTTCTATAATGCACATGCTATATTTGACTTTATCACATCATCTCCACGTAGTGTCCTTATACTGGTTATGAAAACTAATCATGTCCTTGTGTAGCATTAGACTGGAGATATCTGGACCAATGTATCCCCACCATTTGATTCTCTTCTCTACTAAATACGTGCACACCATCCATTTTTAGTTTCTCCCCCTCCCCACCTGGACGTCAACATCATTAGCAAACTGAACTACTGTGCAATAAAACAAGCTTTAAGGTAGAATTGCGGGGGTGTTGTTCAGATGCAGAAAATGTCCTCTCAAGATGTTGCTTTGCTTCCTACTTGCTGATGCATCCATACAAATACCTCTCTGTGCTCTTGTTTGCCAAGGTGATGTGTTGGCAAAGGCAACACATTGTTCTGACCTCATTTATGATTTGTCAACTCCTGGGGTTGAAATGGGATGGTTATGCCTATTTTTATCAGAGTAACTGCTCTGGCATATAATGTAGTGAGGAAGGGGCAAAGGATGCCATCATGTATACAGCAGCTTATAAATAGAACCAAGAAGCGAGGGAAGAAGTCATTAATTGTCTGTTGCTGGCTGTTAAAAGCTTCCAGGGTTTTAAATAAGCTTTTCTATTGACTGCTGAAGCTAAACTACATCCACGATCAAAACTGACCCAAAACAGATGCTGTCATCAATATGCTGGTACTTTCTAGGCATCTCTTCCTCTCATTTGTTTTCTTGATAATTAATGTATCCCATACTTGTGATAAATATTTTTGGATCATTGGAATTGTGCCAAAACCTGAAGAATCAGAGATAAAAAGCAGAACTTAGTTTTCTGCTATTTTGTTTCAGTCATGTGGTGCTCAGTGGCTGGGAAGGCACCAGAAAAGCTTTGGATATGTGTGTCTCTGTCTCTGTCTCTGTCTCTGTCTCCGTCTCCGTCTCCATCTCCATCTCCATCTCCATCTCCATCTCTATCTCTATCTCCCTCTCCCTCTCCCTCTGCATATCTATCTATCTATCTATCTATCTATCTATCTATCTATCTATCTATCTATCTATCTATCTATCTATCTATCTATCAATCATCTATTTATCTATCTATACCTGATTCTGGCATTTTCTCAAGGTTTACTGAAACATTGCCATAAAAGGTTTAAATGACATTTTGGAAGTGCGGTCCTAGGATGCTGTCAGAAGAAATGGAGGGAATAAGGGTAGTCCTCCACTTGTCACCACAATGGACCCCCAAATTTCAATTGCTAATCAAGACAGCTACGCTCCCACTACCGAACTGGTAATGAAGAAAAGAGGATACCATTACCGCATAAAACCAATACCAAAATATTCAAATATTCCCAAATATTGGATCAGTGCTCATGACTGATATTAAAAGTGTTGATTCTTATGCTAACAACAAGTTAAATCTAACTTCTAAAAAATTCTGTCTACTGGGATATTAACAGCAGCCATTCCAACGTCACTCTTTTATGAAAAAGGATTCTCATTATTTATTAACATTTAATATTGCTAACTTACTCTATTATCTGCAGCCCTAGGGTCTCTATGTTACCCAGGATTCCCTCCCCCCAACAATGTTAAATGCAATAATTTGCAATAGTACTTTGAATGCTGGGTGCATATTACTACTCCACATGGGGTGTAACAGATATTCATCAGTTTGCACCTTAAAGGCATATTTCAGGGTGCTTAGTTTGTATTAGAAAGAAATGACAATTTACTGGTATATCTAGAGATATCTCATCATAAATTATACTACTGAAATAAACCCTAAATTTTTATCCCATGACTGTGGAGATGCTGCAATGATTTTAAGTGTGAGGACTGGTCATAAATGGCACAGTGGTTAGAGTGCAGTACTGCAGGCCACTTCAGCTGACTGCTATCTGCAGTTCAGTGGTTCAATTCTCACCGGTTCAAGGTTGACTCAGCCTTCCATCCTTCCGAGGTGGGTGAAATGAGGACCCAGACTGTGGGGGCAATATGCTGACTCTGTAAACCGCTTAGAGAGGGCTGAAAGCCCTATGAAGCGGTATATAAGTCTAACTGCTAACTGCTATAAGTTACTTTTTCAGTGCAGTTCTAAATTTGAACAATGATTAAGCAAACGGTTGTAAGTTGAAGAGTACCTAAAGGCAACCCACTTAGTTGTTGTAGTATTAAGAAATACCATATTTTTCAGATTATAAATCACATTTTTCACCCCTAAAAGAGGCTGAAAATTTGGGTGTGTCTTATACTCCAAATGTAGCATTTTCAAAGCCTTTTTTCAGCCCTAATGAGGCACTAAGGAGTGCGATATTCTGTGCTTTGCCTACTTTTCTCATTGCTGCTCCCTTCAACGATCAGCTGTGGTTTAGCAGCTGTTTTTTTTTATCCCCAACTAGGGGATAAAAAGCGTGCATGCTCTTGCTCAAAACCAGCAAACTAATGTGCTGAAACTAAGAGGACTAAGGATGCTAGTCAGATGAATACCTGGTAGGCAGAATTTTTTCTCCTTATTTTCCTCCCCCAAAACTAAGGTGCATCTTATACTCTGAAAAATATGGTAATTAAAAGAATAAAAGATTGGTGCAAACTGGCAGAATTTCAGCAGAAAGAAGGAAATTAAAATCTGGGCGCTGAGGTTCTGAGTTTGTAACTGGAAGAATACAATGTTTGTCAATGTTCAATCAAGAGATGAGACTGAAGCTGAAAACTTCCCTGTAAGGATTTTACCAGGAATGGGACCACAATTTTGACTTCTTTGACTTCCCCTGATGGATGATGATGTATATGAGACAAAATTTGGACTGTTAGTTCATAGTCAGCCTTGGCTTGTTGATGCACCTGACCAGGTTCAAAATATAATTATTTCACATTATTTTTTCTACCTGTGTGACAATAATACAGTATATTCCTTGTTTCTTTACAAGCAGAAATGCTGTTCTTGTTTTCACAGTTAAAAGATTCTCTCTCTCTCTCTTGGATTTGTAAAAGAAGGAAGGAGAGTAATCCTCACAGAAACTTATCTCTTGTTGATGAAAGGTTCAGCAGCAGGCTTTTGTTAAAGCAAAAAGAACTGGAGGGGGTTTGACATCTTGAACTCAAGACAATTTCAGGGTTAAAACAGCAGCTATGTCATTTGCCCCCCCTTCCCCCCAATTCCTAGCCACAGGTAGCCTTATGTTGCAGGTATTGTTAACCTTTTTCTTCTTAAGCCATCCAAGTTGCTTTTATTTTTGGAAGTGAATTTCAGAGCCGAGCTGCTTACCGTGTGAAAGATGTACTCCGTTTTATCTGTTCAGAATCTCCCATTGTTTAGCTTTGCTAGAGAAAATGTTAAGGTGCTGCTGTCATTACAGGAGTGAAAGAGAGAACCATCTCTTTCATTTTTCAACCTGGTTTCCTTTTCTACAGACCTTCTGTGTGTGATATTTAGAAAGTCGCCACGCCAAAATCTATGCTTGCAACCATCTCTATTTAAACTCTCATTTGAAAAGGGGGTAAAAATGGAACACATAGTGTCAATTATTATAATTGGAAAAGGGAAAATATTAGGCACAGCCTAAAAAAAGCTGAATCTTTTCATGTGTTTCTGCCTGACCTATGGTTTTAAATAATGTCTGGGAGGATGGGTGCTGCTGGAATTGCCCTTGCCTCTGATCATGTGTAAGTTAATCAGTGGTGCTTATTTGATGGGCTTGGATTTAATTATGGGAATGAAAGCTTGCTTGCTTGTTTGTCTGGCCAAATTAGCATCATTATTATCAAAACTTCCCGGGATTAATATTTGCTAAATACATTTTATAATGTAGCCAAGTAATCTGTTGCTTGGCATTTCGGTGGAATAATGTAAAATATGCCAATAGTTGTTTTTTTTTGCAGATGTTGGTGATGAAATGGAAAACTTTTTATCAGTTGAGATTTAAAATGTATGTTACCCTGCTTCTTACTCCACACTAACGAATATGCTGTGTTTATGTCAGTGCATACTTCATCGTTTGCTATGGTGGCAAATTTAGTGATAGCTTTGCATTTGGTATCTTTCAGTCACCATCTTTGAGGTTTCACAACAGTGTAGAACAGGGGTGTCAAACTCGATTTCATTGAGGGCTGTATCAAGGTTGTGTTTGACCTTGGGGGACCATGGCGGGCATGACCAGCTCGACAATCACTCGTGTTGGGGGCACCGGTGGTGGCCCAAGTATTCTGTAAGTGAAAATGGGATCCCAAGCTCCATTTATGGCTGGGACGGTTTCCTGCAACTTTCTGCCATCAAAAATGGAGCTCAGGAGAGCAGCAGGTGGCCCCCAGAAGTTCTGTTTTTGGTTGTGATGGCTTCCTGTAACCTTCTGCTGTGTGCCTCCCTCCTGAGCTCCATTTTCACTGGAAGAAGGTTGCAGGAGGCTGTCCCAGTCATAAACGGCACCCAGGAATCCATTTTCACTGGCAGAGCGCTTGGGCCACCACAGGTACCCCCATCACAAGAGACATCAAGCTGGCCATGCCCATCCTGCCCCCCCAAATTCCAGCAGCACTTTGCATGGGCCGTTATGTGTGGGCCATTTTTGGCTGGCAAAGCATAGGTGGATTGCTAATGTTTTTTACTACAGGTTCAGGCACGAGCGATCCAGCCATGTGGGTGGAGCTTCTCACCACCATTACTACCAGTTTGCCCGATCCTGGCCAAACCAGCAGCAAACCACCTTTGTGGCACAGTGCTGCTGGAAGCAATGGAGCCCAAAAATGCACTGCACGGGGGCTGCACGGGCTATTTGATGTTTCCAGGGTGGCCCGTGGGCCAGATCTAAGCACCCTGTGGGCCAAATCTGGCCCACGGACCTTGAGTTTGACAAACCTGGTGTAGAATGAGACAGAGGAGGATACTGCTCTCTTTGCAATATTTTTAATGGAAAGGATAGAGGAGTCAAGGACAAGTGTGACAGAAAGAGGAAACCACTGGGTTCAGAAAAAAGATGGTCTTGGGAAGGCCAAAATGAAGTCTTGTCTCAGTGTTAAGATCCTAGTTGTTCACATCCTACAAAATAACGAAGCAATTATGGGCAAAGGGGAAAGGCACAGGGAGGAATTCTGGGAGTTGAAATTCCAACAGGCTAAAGTTGCCAAGGTTGAGAAACACTGCTCTAAGCTTTATACATTAACACAATGCAGAAATTTTTAATATTGTAGTCCCTTTAAATTATTATTTTTTGCTCTTAATCCTACATTCGTTTCTATAGGGCTCAGGTGTTTCCATTTTGGAACCAGTGTCTCTCTATTCATTTGACAAAATTTGCTTCCCAGAGGATGAGAACTTTTGATATGATTCAGAATACAGGTATATAGATTATCTGTACAGAAAAAAAAGCCTCAAGAATTATATCTTCAGGAGGGCTGTCATGTTCTTAGTGAAACTTATGTCCATCTGTATTCTATTATTGTATGTCGCATTTTTTTTTGTCCTTCCTATTTTTTTAAAAGTTCCTCTGTTTCCCCCACTTGTTTACTGGTATACTTATGATTTTTTTCTGAGGCGATTCATGAATATTTATAAAACACCCTTATAAATCTGATGCAGTGCCATTCTGCACATCAGTTCTGGCAGTTGCGGGAAACAATTATTCTTAAAAGATATTTTATCCTGCCTAATATGACTTTTTAAAATAAAAAGCAGAGAACCTGCTTTTAATAGTTCTTCCTCCCCACAACAACCCTGTGAGGTAGAGTGGGGTGGGCTGAGAGAGAGGGACTGATCCAAATTCACCAGGACAGCTTTCATCTCTAAAATGGGCCTAGAAGGGGATGCTCACAATAAAGGAAAAAGGAAAGCTTTGATTGCACCATTGTGAATATCATTTAAATTTTTTTTTATCATATTGTGGACACCTGTGTTGAGCTGTGTTTGGTCCAAAGGTTGTTCACCTCATCTTAAAACATAATTTCCAATTCACACCTCCCCGATGAAAATAGAAACATTTTTATCAGAATGTCCTTGCACTTAAATATAGACTGCAGCATTCTCTGCACGCTACATTATAAAACATAACTGAAGCCTCTTCTATTATAATTAATAATTTATTTTACCAAGGACTCTCTTGCACTTCCTTCTGTAATATATAAACTAAGCTACCTATAAATTTCCACTTGGTTGAGGAAAAGAAACTTTCAATAATACAATTCTATTTTTTTTAAAGAAGAACTGGCTTTATTTGTTTTATACAAAAGATGCCTACAACTTAAGCATATTCCGTGGTAGCTTTTGAAATTCTGAGAGTTAACTGTGTGGGAGAGTGAATCTGGTATTTTTGTCTTTTAACTACAAGAAGATAATTAACTTTCCCATAGTTTTGATCTGCTTTTTAAAGAAGAGAATATGAATTTAATTTCCTTGTGAGATATTAGAATTCCAAACGTTTGCTGTCAGTTGTTGCCTATTTAGTGTTAAGTTTTACACGGAAAAGTTTCGATTTGAGAAAAGACATTCTAGTGCTTCTGATGGTAGTGTCGATAGCAAAGCACTTCTCCAATTTTTAAAGCATGGTATTCAAAAGGTCAGGTCTTCATTTCTTTTTTCTTTTTTTTTTTTAATGTATATTTTATTATGTTTTCATTCTATACAATCACATATTCACTGTGCTTGATCAGGGCATATAACATTGAATAATAAACACGGCCCTCACTTATATAGAAAATGCCCTCTACAATACAAACCCAGTATACCACCTTGGCCTGCCATACACCCTCTTTCAACCCCCTCCAACTTTCATTCTTCCTTCTCACACACCCCTCTACGCCTACTTCCCCTCCCCTTCTTTCTAACCCTATCACTCCCTCTCCATTCCCTCCCTCCCTTCTCCTCCTCCTCTCTCTCACCCTCTCCACCCTCCTTCTTCTTTCACTCGACTCTTTCCTTCGGTATCTATTACCTTCCAGTATATTCGGTTTGTACTATTTTCGCACTAACATTGAAAAGCCACAGTATACAAATACAATCATGGAATTTAACACATATTGTATTTCCCCCCTCCCCCCTCCCCCTAAATCCCCACCTCCCTTCCCTCCCCCCGACTTCCCAAAGACCATACTTGGTATAATTTTTGAACAATCACAGTCTGAAATATCTCTACATTGAACTCAGCTTCTTACTGTTACCCAAATTTTAAACAATTTAAATTATTACTGATACTAAGCATAAGCTATCTGGAGTTTTTTAGTCCCATATTTACTTTTTATGTAATCAATCCACTTTTTCCAGTCTCTTTTGTATCTCTCGTTTGAATGTTCTTTGAGATATGCTGAGATTTTGGCCATTTCGGCTAAGTTCATAACTTTCAAAGTCCATTCTTGAATTGTGGGTAAATCTTTCTTCTTCCAATACTGCGCCACCAAGAGTCTTGCTGCCGTTATTAAATACAGGATCAAATTAGTCTCTGCTACTGTAAAATCAATGCATATACCCAGTAAAAACAGCTGGGGGGTAAATTTTATCCTTCTTTTAAAGATGTTTTGCAGGATCCACCATATTTTTATCCAAAATGCCTTAACATTACGACATGTCCACCATATATGAAAATATGTAGCATCACAAGAACCACATCTCCAACATTTAGGTTGAACATTTGGATACATAGAGGCAAGCTTTTTAGGATCTAGGTGCCATCTATAAAACATCTTATAAAAATTTTCTCTCAAGTTTTGTGCTTGTGTAAATTTCACATTTCTTACCCAGATTCTTTCCCATGTTTCAAGCATTATTGGTTCCTCGACATTCTGAGCCCATTTTATCATACAATCCTTAATCAGTTCCGTTTCAGAATCCATCTGTACTAATACATTATATATCCTCTTTATATGCATTGAGCTTTGATCTCTTATTTGTTTAAACAAATTATCCTCAACTTTTACAAAGCCAGTTTTTTGATCTGTTTTCCACCTAGCTTGTAGTTGACCATACTGAAACCACGTTTGAACTACCTTCTCTTCTTTAAGTACCTCTAAAGATTTTAGTTCCATCACCCCTCTTTCTGAGATAAGAAGTTGTCTATAAGTGGTTCTATCGTGTTTTTGTTCTACATTCATATTTTCAATTGCATGTCTAGGAATTGCCCACATGGGCACTTTATCATTTAGTTTATGTTGATATTTCTTCCAAACCCGCAATAAAGCATTTCTTAAGATATGATTTTTAAATTTCTTATCCGTTTTTTTGTTAAATAACAGGTAAGCATGCCAACCATATAACAAATCATATCCCTCGATATTCAAAATTCTGTCATTAGTTAGATGAATCCAATCACTAATTGCAGATAATGCCACTGCGTCATAGTATAATTTTAAGTTAGGTAATTTCAATCCTCCTCTTTCACGTGCATCTTGCATTATTTTCATCTTTACCCTCGGCTTCTTTCCTGCCCACACAAATTTGTTGATACCCTTCTGCCATTCTAAAAGATTCGCATCTCTTTTAAGTATTGGTAACATTTGAAAAAGAAATAAAAATTTTGGTAAAATGTTCATTTTTACTGCCGCTATTCTACCCAGCAAGGACAAATGCAGTTTTTCCCACCTTTTCAACTCCAACTGTGTACTATGCCAAAGTGATTCATAATTATACTTGTATAATTTCCCATTTGAGATTGAGATATTAACTCCAAGATATTTAACTTTTTTAACTACCTCACATCTTAGCGTCGCCCCCAGTTCTTCCTTCTGTTTGATAGTCATATTTATAGCTATTATTTTGGTTTTTCCTAGATTTATTTTAAATCCCGAGACTTGACCATATTGATTGATCGTATTCAATAATACCCTACTAGATTCCTGCGGTTGTTCCAATATTATAACCAGATCATCCGCAAATGCACGAACTTTATATTCTTGCTGTCTAATTTTGATCCCTTTTAGACCGCCCAGGCCCCGTATCTTATTCAACAGTATTTCCAAAGTTATAATAAACAATAATGGGGACAGAGGACAGCCCTGTCTTGTACCTTTTTCAATTTGAAAGGAGTCTGTCAGACTTCCATTGACAATGATCTGGGCTGTTTGCTGCTGATATATTGCACCAATTGACCGTAAAAAGCCATCTCCTATCTGCATTTTTTGCAATGTCTTCAGCAGGAATTGCCAATTAACTCGATCAAAGGCTTTCTCCGCATCCAAAAATATGAATGCGGCCGGGATTTGATTGTTCTTTCCCAGGTATTCTAAAGCGTTGATAATTAATCTAACGTTATCCTTCATCTGTCTGCCCTGTATAAAACCAGTTTGATCGGTATGTATCAGTTGCTGAGTTACCCCCATTAGCCTATTTGCTAATATTTTAGTAAAAATTTTATAATCTACATTAAGTAATGAAATAGGTCTGTAATTTTTTGGTTGGGTAAGGTCTTGATCTTCTTTGGGTATCAACGATATGAACGCAGTCTTCCACGAGGGAGGCACTTTCCCTCCCGATTGAATTTTATTGAATAGTTCTCTGAGGGGTTCTACCATTTCTAACTGTAGATATTTATAATAAACAGCTGTTAAACCATCTGTGCCTGGTGCTTTCCCTAACTTTAATTGTTTAATTGCCTGCAAAATTTCCCCAGAGGTTATAGGTTGGTTCAGCTTATGCCTATGTTCTTCTCTGACTAGGGGGATTTTCTCTTTATCTAGGTATTTGTCTATATCTCCGTCCTTAATTTTATCCCCTTTATACAACTCTGTAAAAAATTCCCGAAATACCTTTTGAATCTCTTCCTGTTGAAACACTTCCTTCCCTCTGTGACACAATTTGGATACATTTCGAGCTTTCCTTTTTTTTCTAATCTGATAAGCCAACCACCTACCGGGTTTATTTGCATTGCAGAAAGTATTATGTTTAGCATATAATAAACTAGTAGCTACCTGGTCAGAGATCAGCATATCAAACTGAGATTTTAATATAGCAATTGTTTCCCTAATCTTTGTATCTCCTGGATTCAATGTTAATTCTGACTCTTTCCCTTTAATTTCCTCTTCCAATTCTTTTCGTTTTTGCCCTTGTTTGTATCTATGTATTTTATTTATATTCATTAATACTCCTCTCATATACGCTTTGCTTGCATCCCATACATATTCCAAAGATGTACCCTTGTTCATATTGAAGACAAAATATTCCGATAGCAATTTTTTACAATCATTAACATACTTTTCATATCTAAATAGGTTTTCATTCAACCTCCAGGACCTTCTTGCCTGGGCTACCCTTCCCAATTCCATCCAGACTGGATTATGGTCTGAAAGAACTCTCGCCATAATCTTTGTCTTCTTCACCCTACAAAGTAAATCATTTGTAATTAGTATAAAATCAATCCTTGAAAGAGATTGGTGTCTATTGGAAAAAAAGGTAAAGTCATATTCTTCTGCATGCCTCTCACGCCAAGCGTCTCGCAATTCAAAGTCATCCAGCATGTCAAAAAAGGGTTTGGGTAACTTAGCTCGAAATTTGGTGTTCGGGCGAGCTGTCTTCTTATCTCTTTTGGTATCGACCACGCCATTCCAGTCACCCATTAATATACAAGACTCAAAATCCCACTGTACTAATTTAGCATGGAGATTTCTATAAAATCCATCTTGTTGTTGATTAGGAGCATAAATTCCCAAAAGTAACGTCTTTTTCCCTTCTAAGATTAAATCTAATGCAATATATCTTCCAAAGGGATCTGCTTCAATTAGCTCAGCTTTAATGTCTTTTCTTAAATATATTACTATGCCATTTTTCTTTTCCATGGCTGAGGTCGCAAAATGTTGGCCCAGTTTGGGGTTAAACAAATATTTTTGATCGGTTGATTTGATATGAGTTTCTTGCAAGCAAATTATGTCATTCTTAAACTGTTTAAGATAATGAAATATTTTCTTTCTTTTCTGTGGAGAGTTCAATCCGTTAACATTCCATGTCAAAATCTTAGTTGTCATTTTTGGTTGCCTGAAGCTTTTTTAGAGCCTCCCGCAAGGCCTGTCTCACCTTTGGTTTGGCTCCTCCCACAGCTTCTGAGCTTGTTGCAGTAGCTCCTTGGTCAGTGGCCAATGATTGTTGAGATTGTTGCATAGTAGCTTGTTTATCCGTTTGTCTGGTGGTCTTGCGGTTGGATCTTTTTTCCTTGACTCCTTGCCCTTCCGGAAGAGGGAGATGATACATTTTATCTGATGGTTGTGTGGTTTGCTGTTTATCTTGTTCGTCTCGTGGTTTTTCACCATATCCCGAAGGTTCAGGGTATCCCATCTTCAGGATCTTATGATAGAAATCGCGAGCTTTCCATACAGAGCTGAGACGATATCTTTGTTTGTCCATTGTAACTATAATACCGAATGGGGCATCCCATCTGTACTGTATCTGGTGCCTTCTGAGCTCTTCCACCAGAAAAGCATAATCTCTTCTGGCTCTTAGCATCTGAGGCGGTATTTCTTTCAGAACAATCAGGTCCTGTCCACCAATTTGAAGCTTAGTATTGTAGGACTCTTGTAGTATCATATTTCTAGATTCTCTTGTAACAAAGTATATTACCACAAAGTATATTAACAAAGTTGCCTTTGTTTTGCCGCCCATGAGTTAACACGAAAAATCCTGTCAATCTGCCAATCAAAATTGGATCCCGGTTTTCCCACCAGACGGTCAAAAGCTTCAGAAAACATTTGCTTTAAGTTCTCCTGCTTTTCTTCACGCAGCCCCCTCACTCTTAATGCAAGCTCCATCTGCTTATACTGTATCATAATAATTTGTTTTTCAGCATTATCAATTTTTTGTTCCACCACTTCAGTTTTGGATATCAGGTTAGTTTTAGCTTCATTGAGAGTTTCTAAATTATCTTCCATTCCAGAAATATATTCTGTTATCACATTTACAATTCCCATCATATTATCATTCATTTTAGTGACCCTGGTATCAAATTTGTCATATAGAACTTCCATCTCATTCCTTATTTCATCTTTGAAATCTTTAATCATTTCTAGATTCTGTTCTCTGAATTCTTTAAACATTTCTAAGTTCTGTTCTCTGGATTCTTTGAACATTTCCAGAAAAAATTCTTTTGTTAGTACATCTCCACTAGGGGGCATAGATGGTGGGGGCTGCAACTTTGTGCCAGGTATGGGAGACGTTTTTGGAGGTAATTTAACAGAGGTTGATTTGGATGCCATTATATTTTGGTTTTAATTATTTATTCTAAATTACTAATCCACTGTGCTATGTGGAGAAAAAGAAATTCCTCCCCCCCTTTTTTCCCTTCTTTTTTTTTTCTTTTTTTTTTTCCAAGGGGTTTTATGGAGGATTTCAAAAGAGAAAGTCCGTTTAGAATGTTTGGAATGTGTCTGAATCAACAAAGAGTCTTGAAAGCTTTAAGGGAGTAGCTCTAATTAAATTATAAGAGATTATTTCTTTACTTCTGTAGCAGGAAGCCGGAGATAACAGATGCAGAAGCTGTAAACGCCATTTTGAAGACAATTAAGCAAAAGAGGTTTTTATAACATTGAAGCTGGTATTTCAGATAGAGAGAGGTTTAAAAGTTCACAAGTTGGTCTTTGCTCGTATTGATTTTTAATAGTCTCTTTTCTAAAGATTGTCCTGAGGGGGAGGGGATCCTGTCTCGTGCTGTGAATAACAGCTGCGAAGTTCAGGTCGGAGTTGAATGACTCAGCTTTGGGTTGACCCTCCCCCTCCGTCCACAGCTCACAAAGAAACAAACTGTGAACTTCAAAGAAGATTCTTACCAGCTGAGATTCCTCACTGCTTTTTTCTTGTCTGAAAAAAGAGTTATCTTCTTGATATTGAGTAGATAACGATCCTGAATTCTGGGGGCAGCTCTGTTAAGCTGCCGACCGGCGACAGGCCACTCCCCGGAAGTCAGGTCTTCATTTCTATTGTCCTACGAACATGACCTAATGGTCTTATATTAAATAACAGGCATTTGAAATGAGATTGCAGATTTTAGAAAAAGTCTGGCAAGCATGCCATAGGTTCGGCCTCACAGTTGTATGGAGTCCATAGCTGATGTAAAATTTTGCATTGAAGAGGGTTGTGGCTGAGGTTTGACTGCATATTGTATATAACAAAAGCAGACTTTGCTTCTGGACCATGCCCATTCCATTCATAACTTTTCCCAGTTTTAGATGTTTATTTTATTTATTTATTTATTTATTTAGTTAGTTTGTCACTCATGTACAAGATAACAGGAATAAGAATAAACATGAATAAGAACACAGGAAATGGGTACAAATAAATGGGGACAGTAGGGCAGGGATGTTAGGAACGCTGGTGCACTTATGCATGCCCCTACAAATATGGAGTGCCACATTTGTACTAGTAGGGCAAATACACCCAAAATGGTTTGTCTTCTCTGTTGTAGAGTACTATCCACACCATAAAGTCTGACTACTTCCAGCTATCAAGTATAAGTTTATTCTGATACTTGTACATGTCTGATCACATCAGCCAAGTTTGGTCTCTATACACTGAGACTAAATAAACTATGCAAATGGATCTATAAATGAGTTGGTGAAAAATGAAGTTAAATAGATTGTTTTTAACTGGTTGATTTTGCAGTAATAAAAGAAAATGTCAGTTGACTTATTTGATAAATGTAATGGCTGAAGTTTAAAAATGTAGATATTTTAAATCAGATTTTAATTAGTGTTTCCTTTCATGAGAGAGCTTTCACTTCTGATTAATAATTGTACACTTTAGATTTAGAATGTGTAATTAAATAGTTTTCCATGAGATGCTATGCACACTCATGGGCTTTCCTTTTTCCAGTTTTACGCATATCTTTATTATATCTGAGGCTATATTTGCTGAACATTTAGAGTTTATAGCAAATAAAATATACTATATACCACTATTGAATAAAAGAATTACCACAGAATTACACATTGCACTGAAATAAACCCAATGGTCTCTAAATATGAAAAATAATAATCAATAGTTAATTGATTAATCAGTTAAGAAAAGATTATTTAAGAATTAAATAATTAAATTTAATAATTACATTTAAGAACCGATTAACACATGTGCCCACCGGAAACCAGAAGTTCATTTTGTGGCATGTGCATGTGCCCTGGACAGCTCCACTTCTGGGTTGCAGCCCAGACAAGTGTGCATGTGCTGACTCCCTCTCCTGAGATATTGGAGCACTGCTATCATGTCACAGATTTGTTTGCTTAGTTGTTTTATTTATCACATTTGTAGATCCCCAAACCCCAAAAAACTCTTGATGGTATATAAGATAATATGCACAAGACACAATGTACAATAAAAATACACAAATAAAAAGACCTTGAATTAATGAAAATATTGGTGTAGCCCCAGCGTTGTAAATTGTACCTCTTGGCACACCTATTAATAAACAATGAAGGGCCCAAAGCACCTGTGAATGCTGATCAATAAAAGTGACTTTCCAATCTGAACCAACTTCAGCCTGTGAGGGGACTTCAAGCAGCTCCATGTAGAGTACACTGCAATAGTTTAAGTGAATGATGATAAGGGCCGCATGACTCACTGTAGAGAGAGAAGGAATGATATGGCCAAAGGCTTTGGTCATTCATGATGCCAATGGTATACCAAGACCACAATGGATTCATCTGCCTGATCCTCTGAAAGCTTCTCCAGAAAGCTTTCTAGATCCCAGGGTTTACCATTCACAAAAATTTGGCCCCATGAAGGACCTGATAATATTCAGTTGTATATAGATCACTATGTGATCTACACATGACATCATGCTTCACATCCAGCTCATATTAAAACTGCTCTGAAACAAAATCCAAAGTGTGTTTGCCTCCATGTGTCAGTCTTGAGATCATATGAGAAAAGTGCATAATTGGTAGAGGTGCCATGAACTCCTGGATCAGTGGTGGGATTCAGCTGGTTCACACCTATTCGGGAGAACCGGTTGGTAACTTTCTAAGCAGTTCGGAGAACCGGTTGTTGGAAGAAATCTCATTTTGTTTTTTTCCACTTTACAGGGCTAATCCTATAAGGAAGGCAGGAAGGAAACATTCTGGTATTGTTTCTAGCTAATCTTTGTTGCCCTGCTTACAGAAACTGCCTCTGTGGTTATGACATTGCAACAGCTAAGGCGAAGCTTTAGTGATGTTGAGTTGGCCACACCTACACAGTCACACGATCACCGAGCCACGCCTACCCAGCTGGTCATTAAGGAAGAGAACCGGTTGTTAAATTATTTGAATCCCACCACTGTCCTGGATCTAACTAGATCTAGCACCTATAACACGGATAACAATCCAGCTTCCAGGACCCCAGGATGGGCTTGCTGAGTCAAAAGAAAAGACCACCATCAAATAGACATTACTTTTTTTCCTGGAACAGACTGCCAAATCTCCCATGAACTGCAACTACTAGGATACTTTAGCTATGTACTTCATTCCTGAGTCCCAAGTTCTGTGCTCTTCCAACAGGAGGGTCACACACCACAACCATGTAGTTGAATGAATGTTTTTTAGCCGGTCCAAACTTGTGACTTGAATACAATCATGTAACATTCAATTGGTTTTGATTTTGGGTGAGTCATTTCACTTAAATAAAGAGATACTTGGAAATGTGTGATTCTTCGTAGTGAGAAATTGTTTTCCGACTGTTCTAGTTCTGAGAAAAATCTCTTCCATACTTCAACTCTCCCGGCATAAGGGATATAATAAAAATAGAGAGCAGTGATGTGAAATTAAGTTCTCTTATATGTTTCTTTTAACTCTTTTGATATATTACTATAGCAACTCTGAAGTAGAATTTACTGCAAGTAAAGCATTAGTTTCTATAGAAACCACTTGCCCTACATGTGGAAAGAGTTTACTTTTTAACACACCATGTCTAATATTAGATTGTGTACGTGTGTGTGCAGGCGTGCACACATGCTTGTTTTCAAAGCGTGGAATTCACCCAATCTATTAGTTTTATGTCATTACAAATGATGCTTTATTTTTACAAACTAACTAGAAAGATATTAAGTCCTGGAAGATCCTTCAGGTGACATATACTGTATGAAGTACAAGTATGGTTAATCAATAATAATATTCCAGATTGCTGGGTTATAAAAAAGAGGCATATTGGTGTTAAGCAAAAAAAGAAAAGAATAAACGATCTGTCACTTTTGGAACACTGTTGGTAGCCATCTTTTTCCTGTCATTCTTTCATCTTTCATCTTTAGTCTAACATGTTCAGCAGAGTAAGCTACACTGGCTTCCTATAGACTACTGGTGGCAATTCAGGATGCTAGTAATCTATATCTATATCTATAAATGGCTGTGTGTGTATATATTCCAGCATAACTCTGGAACACCTCAAGCAATTTCAACCAGATTTTGTACACAAATGACTTACTCTTAACTAAAATACTGTGGGGGGTAAGACACCCCTAACATCCCTCAGGGTGTGTGTTCTGTGAAGATACAGCCTGTTGTGCCTTAAAATGGCTTCTACTGTACTGCTATAAAATGGCTTCTACTGTACAGCACAGTGGAGTTGCTATGGTAACAGCTTCACAGCACTCCACAAGGTGGCTCCCTCTAGTAAGGGGGAAAATCCAACATTAGAAATTACGTTTGGTCCAGACATTTCCCCCTATAAATAAATACCGGGGCAATGCCAGGTTATCAACTAGTCTCCTATAAAGCCCTGTTTGCTTTAGCACTGGTTAGTTGTGGGGCCAGTTTTTCTTAAGGGTTTCTGCCTATCCTACCTATTTGAATAGGGAGAGCATACTCAAGTTCCCAGCTTTGGAACCTTGTAGGATCTAGGAGGCATGCCTACTTTATGACAGTGCCTGCCATTTGGAACATTCCTTTCCCCAACAGATGGTTGACCCCATGTTTCAGTGACATTTGTTGGGAAAACTGTTCCTCCCCTCCAAAAATCTCAATGTCAGGGTTCCAAGTAATACATCAATTGCAAAAAGGACTCCGAGGCAGATAGATTCCTCAAAGAACAATTTTATTGAATGTATTATATTGGCACAGACTGGTGAAAACTGACTCTAAAGGTTCCTGCGGTTTTCTCCTAATTACAAGTAAAAGTTTTCCCCCCTTTCCCAAGCAGCCAATCACATGGTCCAATCAAGGTGTTGTCCGGTTGCTTGGAAACTTCATTCCTCCTCTTCAGAGTTGACACCCAAAACACAACAAGACACTCAAAAAGCTGAACGATACATCTGATTTTAAGATTATGTCTGCCAGATGAAGGATATGAGGATGAAGAGGAGGACAATACATGTCTGATAACCCTAACTGGGAAGGCCATGTCTGCTATCATTTAAAACACAGGACTTTCTCCAAGATGAGAACACTCTCACAAACAAAATCCTGGGCTATATACTCGGAGATAAGCCCATCCAGGGATAAGCTGAGTCTCAAAATTTTCATGTTTTCGTTTTCATTTTCATAATAGGTTTATTTGTGGGTGACACATGCTTCATACTAGTTTGTTTAAAAATTACCATATATGCTCATGGGTAAGCTCACTTGTGGACAAGCTGAATTTGGGGGGGTACATTTTGGAAGCCAAAATAATTAGCTTATCCATGAATATATCTAGTACCGACATTTAAAAATGGGAATGGAATAGAAAGCCAACAAATATAACAGTACTGTCTTGCCTTCAGGTACCATGTGTCCAGGTTTATTCTTTTTTTAATATGACATCGTATAAAGAACTGAATATTAGATTGTATATGTATGGATAAAGGGGAAATAACCTGTTATGATGGACCCGGTTCTAAGCTAAATATGGACATTGCTCTGAAGTTCAGGGAGATCGTTAAAATCACACCTGTTTGATCTGAATAATATCGATGTTTCAGCTTACAAATTGTGTTGGGCTACCATTGCTTTATCTCTACTTATCTGTTCCAGAGAGGTAGTTTGCCAAGCAATCTGTTGTCTTTATTCTCCTGATGTTTATAAAGCACACAGTGTGAAGTGATTGGATACCTTAGCAACACTCTAAATATGTATCACTGCTAATAAAGTAGCTGCATTGGGTAAGATAAAGCCATACCCTGCTACAAAAGGTTGAATGGATATTCTGCAGAAAAGTAATATTTACAAGGCAAAATAGATGCTCAATGAATTGTAACTCTTGTTTTTGACTCCTATGGAGATTCATTTAAAAGAGATGGCTTTAATACTGCTTTTCCATTACACCCAGGAACTGTTTATTCCAGATGTAAATGTGTAAACAATGAAACTTGAATAACATCAGCTCTGAGTTAAATGTCTGTTAGAGTCTGGGTTCTAAACTGAAAACTCTGCATTTTTCTTTAATCAAAAGTTAAAAAATTATTTGAAAAGCAGAAATCTGGCTTCTTGTATCAACTCCCTCCCCCCAAAAAGAGCACAGACTTGTATACAATTTCTATATGTTGCTTTCAAGAAATAGATGCACATTTACAAAGCATTTAAATAAAATGCAAAAGCCTTTTAACCAAAGAGTGGGGAAGTTTCTTACCAGATCATCCATTTACCTCTTCTCCAGAAACTGAGTTACAGGTAAGATGTGCTGCTTCAAAAAACTATTTTTTATTTGTTCACCCATTTGTCAATTTTGAGACTATACTGTTCACTTAGGATAATTATAGGTTTCTTACGTAATAGGATGAAAGCCACAAGTATAACTGATACATGAAAAAAAATTGTATGATATGGAACGAGTGGTACAAATGGCTAGTGGACAGGTATAAAGCTTAAAGAAAGACTAAATGAAGAAGACACAGGAGTTAGAAATTAGCAATGAATAGATAGAGATGAACAAACTTGTATAAATGGAATGAAGGATTGTAAATTAAGGAATGTATATAATAGTATCATATGTATAGACCTCTAACCCTCTCAAAGGCCAAACACAACTAGAACCTTGAAAAAGTTGTGTACTTTGAAAGAGAGGATATCTTCGAACATAAGATGGTCTTCTGCATAATAGATAGCAGGCCACCAGATCTTGTATTTGAACATGAGAACTTGGCAGAGGTTCCTTATGTAGAAAAAAATTTAATCACAGCTATCCTCGCGGTGTTTATTATTATGAAAGTTCAGCTAATGTGTGAATAAGGATGGAGAACATTCTGCAAATGTTCTGTATCAAATATAGATACTAAATATGTCCACTGAAGAACTTTCAGGCCATTCTGTTCTGTCAGGGTTTGAGTTATGCTATTGCTGCTTTACATGCTTTTCCCACTGAGACCTGTTGTGCAAAATGTTTTCATAGCAATTATAGCATTCCATTATGAATTTTGAGCAACTGGTTGCAGCATGGGCAATAAATCACCAAATAACTGAAAATAATTTTGGAGGACCCTTCTTCCATCAACTGAGAAGTTGATAATGCTGGGAAATGCTAAAGGAAAAGAGGATGACCAACAGGAAGTTGGATGGACCCATTTTATAGGTATTCCTTGACCTATGACCACAATTAAGCCCAAGATTTCTGTTGCTAAGCGAGACAGTTGCTAAGTGAGTTTTGCCCCATTTTGAAACCTTCCTTGCCACAGTTGTTAAGTGAGTCACTGCAGTTGTTAACACACAGTTGTAAAGTTACTTTGGCTTCCCCATTGATTTTGTTAGTCAGACGGTTGCAAAAGGTGATTGCACGACCCTGGAACATTGCAAGTGTTGTAAGTATGGACCTGTTCAAGTATGGACCTGTTGCCAAGCATTTACATTTTGATCACATGACCATGGGGATGCTGCAATAGTCATAAGTCTGAAAAATCAGTGATAAGTTACTTTCTACATTCAGATGGGCACTGAAATGAATGATTGTAAGTTGAGGGCTACCTATATAGCAGTGATGAATGCATTGATGGAAATCTGAAGAGCTGCTAAAAGTCAAAACCAAACTGATAGTATAATATCAATTCATCTTCCTTTTGACTTTCGGAATTCATGGAATCGGTAATGCAGTTCATAAACATTACGGATATAAGAAACTTCTGTCATTTGTAACAGTAATATTTTGTGTTACTGTACAAAATCTTCCTTAAGAATGTAGGAACGGCAAAAGCAATAGTGTTTAGGCTTATATACCACCCCAAAGTGCTTTACAGCACTCTCTGGGCAGTTTACAATGCTGAAGCATTATTTGCATATTGCCCCGAACAATCTGCATTTTTATTTTACTGATCTCAGAGGGATGGAAGATTGAATCAACCTTGATTGGCTTAGTCAGTGTTGAGACCTAAGAGAATAGACCAAATAAACTTGGTTAAAAATTAGTCTTAGTTCAGCATTTTTATTTTTATAGTGACCAACCAGATTGCTTTAGAACAATTCACAAGCAGGAGATGGAAACAGTTTTCTCTCACTATCGTTCTGGAATTTGGAAGCATGATGGCCCCAACCTAGAGATAAATTAAACCTTGAAGACCATGAATCTCGAATAAATGTGTCTTCCATGACTTTTTTCTCATTCCTTTTATAAGCTACACCAAGTTACTGGTAATCCAGTATTCTCTCAGCTCCTTTAGATGATTCTAGTATTGGTATTTTGAGAGGGAGAAAATTTTCTCTTTATCTTTGTTGATGCAAAGGTTCTGTTTTCATGTGAAAAATAACCACTAGTGTGTTTGCTGGACTGTAACAGCACAGATGTCTACAGGAAGGTTAAGTGACAAAATATGTGCCATAACTTCTTAATACAAGCTCTGCAACTTGCATATTTATGTCTGATGTCAGGACACATGTACCAAATGGCAGCAGTTTCATTGTAATGTCATTATGTGTGTGTTGTCATTTCTTCGTCCTGGGTACCTGCAGATGCCTAGGATAGGAAGCTATGATTTCTTCCGGTCAATTTACATAAATAAATAAACAAACCTCAGCTATTGGAAGAACATGGAAAGCAGAATAACAGAATACAAAATAACAGAGTTGGAAGGGACCTAGGAGGTCTTCTACCCTACCTAGACAGGAAACCCTACGGCACTTCAGACAAATGGTTATCCAATATCTTCTTAAAAACTTCCAGTGTTGGAGCATTCACAACTTCTGGAGGCAAGTTGTTCCACTGATTAATTGTCTAACTGTCAGGAAACTTCTCCTTAGTTTTAGGTTGCTTCTCTCCTTGATTAGTTTCCACCCATTGCTTCTTGTCCTATGTACTCTCAGGTGCTTTGGAGAATAGTTTGACTTCCTCTTCTTTGTGGCAGCCCCTGAGATATTGGAACACGGCTATCATGTCTCCCCTAGTTCTTCTTTTCATTAAACTCCTGTAACCGTTCTTCATATGTTTTAGCCTCCAGTCCCCTAATCATCTTTGTTGCTCATCTGCACTCTTTCTAGAGTCTCCACATCTTTTTCACATCATGAAGACCAAGACTGGATGCAATTGGAAGACCAATTTTGAAAGAACCACACTGGCTAATTATTCTCCATTGACCTTGGTTTTCAGAAGGTCCCAGAGGATAACAAGACTCCAGGACACAATAACCATCATAAATATGAGTCAGTTGCCAAGTGTCTGAAGCTTTGGAGCTTTATATCTTTGAAGCTTTTGTTATTTTCCTTCTTTTCTCCCCAGTAACTTTATTATTTTATTTTAGGTAGCCATTTACTATTTTATTATACTGATTTTGATCACATGGCTTTTTAGGGAGTGATAAAAATATTACATTAATACTATTAATTGCCTGATTTTTTCTGCCTTTTCTTAATGCATGATAAATCTCTGTATTGAAAAATGATGGATAAGACAAAACAAATCTTATGATATATTATAATTATTCCCTTGTTAACAGAATCCAGTGAGCTGTTTGCTTTAATGGCGGATTCACACAGATATCGACTCAAATTCAACCTGGTTTTAATTACCAGCTTCAGATACTGTTGTCTATTTCAGTTCAAACACTTGTCAGACTTTTAAATTTTATCTTATTAATTTACGCTCTGCAAGTATGCTCTGCCGGCAGCCGAATCACAACCATAGAGCGTATGTCCAGAGTGGCCACTGCTGGAAGACTCGGTTTGGAAGCCGCCAAAAAAGCCATGCTGGGATGGCGGCGGCAGCATAGAGGTTCTCTGGCTCTTGTGAGGCTGGGAGGCACGTGAGTGGGAGCGGAACAGCCACTCAAGCAACCCCCCTCTCCAGCTGTGCAGAGCGCCTTTCACTGGCATTTCAAAGGCGCCAAGCTGCAAGAGCCGGGCAGCGGCAAACAGGCGCTCACACAGCTTGGTGATACCCCTAGATCAGTGAATGGTGCTGTGCCCGGCTGGAAAGGGGGTTTGCCAGGTGGCTGCTCCTGAGTGTGGTTGCTTCATGGCTGCTGTGTTGCGCTGCTGTGACAGCGCAACACAGCCGTTTGCCCCTGAGGCTGTGCCCAGCTCTTTGGGAGCCCACTCGCAAGAGAGCAGCCACCCCGCAACCTCAAAGCAATAAGCCCTCCTCTGATAATAAGGCCCAAGCCATATTTTGTGTGTAAAAAGAAAATAAGGCTTTATAAATGAAATATAAACATTCCTCCTATTAGTTCCCTTTTGAAAAAGGCACACAGTGTTCCAAACACTCTTTTGAACTTTTGGGTCTTCATTTTGCTATGCAAAGTCAGAACTCCTTTATCTGTATGTATATGATATAGGGATACATGATTTTTATTCACACATGTACTCAGGAAAATAGGAAATCACCTTACTGCCACAAGAAATACATATTATTGTATATATGGGCCAAGGTGGCGCAGTGGTTAAATGCAGCACTGCAGGCTACTGCTAGATCAGCAGGTCAGTGGTTCAAATCTCACCGGCTCAGGGTTGACTCAGCCTTCCATCCTTCCGAGGTGGGTAAAATGAGGACCCAGATTGTTGGGGGCAATATGCTGACTCTCTGTAAACCGCTTAGAGAGGCCTGAAAGGCCTATGAAGCGGTATATAAGTCTACTGCTATTGCTATTGCTATTATTATTGCTATACTGATATGGCTAAAATTAGAGAATCTTGAAAGATTCTTGATGTTACCTCTTCCCTTATTCTCATACCAAACAGAGTCAGTAGCAGTTAACAGTATAACAGAGCTGGAAAGACAAAGATAGAAGATAGAAAAATCCACATTCTAGACAGAGAAGCCCAGAGGGGTCAAAGAGGCCATCTACATTAAAACTGAACAGCCCCTTTTCTACAGAGGTTGAGGGATATGACACCACCTATCTCCTGTTTACAACACAGTCCTTTCAATGTTTCCAAGAAGGTTCCACACCCATTTACACTATTCAGGTTACCCTGAAGGCACAGTTAAACCTCCAAGTGGCCTCAATGACTCTCAGAAAGAGTGCTAATGACCAAGGATTTAAACCACCATTCATTCAGAACTGAAGAAACTTCTTGGATGAGAAGCAAAATGCCTTCAAGTAAAAGCAAAGAAAGTCCAGTGACTTCTTGAAAAAGCACTTCTGAAACAACCATAACCTGGATGACTGAGAATCTCCATAGACAACACAGTTGGAAGAAACCTTGAAAGTCTTCTAGTCCAATTCCCTGCTCAAGCAGGAGGCCCTAACTATTCCAGGCAAATAGTCAATCTTGAGTTTCTATCTGACAAGTTGAACTGGTTGGGGAATTCTGGGAGTTGAGGTTCTTACATCTTAAAGTTGCTAGGGTTGAGAAACCCTCAACCCTAGGGGAGGATGCTATTCCATAGGAAACACTGCTCCAGGGGGATGCTGTCCCTTAGGAGGCATGACTGTCCAACATCAACTGATATTGGCATGACTCTGATGTCTAATATCAAGTAATATCAAGTGACTGGGCATGCCCTTATTTCTTAGATCTGGTGGATCAAACAGAAATAATAGGTGAAAGCCAGTCCTGGACATAATCTGATCTATGGTATGCAAGGCTTTAAAAGTAATAAACAGTACCATGAATTGTACACAGAAGCTGACTGGAAGCTATAAAGCTAGCAGTGGTGTTATGAGGGTACATTTATGAGAAATACCAATAATTGTCCATGGTGCTGCATTCTGGACCAAGCTGCATCTTTTGAGTGCTCCTCAAGGGAAATCAAATGTAGAGCACATTACAGTATAATCCAGATAATCTCAGAATCATTTCACAATCTGAGATGATATCCCTGCGTGTTATCCAGCTTTGAACAAATGCCAGCAACTTTGTCTTCAAAGAATTTTCTGGGATCTCAGAGTACATAAGGGAAAAAGTATCTCTATATAACACTGATGTTTAGCAAATCCATTGATAGGTGCAAAGAAATATTGAGACTTTACTTTTCTTAGACCATGATATAAGGATGCTTGTACCAGTCTCTGTCTATCATTCTTCATCTTTTGCCAGCATCATTCCCTAGAGTCCCTAAAGCTATTCGTTATCTATTCATTCAATTATAATACCACATTCCATTTTTCTTCAGTGTTTTATAATATAGGAGAAAAGCTATGGAAATTATTATAGAGCAGTAGTTACAGAACTAATATTGGGAAATAGAGAAAAAAGACATAAGGAGAAAGTTATCTGATAAATTTAAGCTCAAAGATATTATTTTCCCTGACTTCCTTTTATCTGAAAACTGATATCTGTTTTGTTGAACTAAAAGGAACAGAAACCAGAATTTGTTCATGAATACACCCTGAATAGGGTTAGGGTTAGAGTCTAGAACTGCAGCTACCATATTCATGAGGAAAGAATTGAATCCCTGTAAATATTGTAATTCATTTCTTACTTAAGAATGGCCCCACATCTGATTAAGCTAAAGATTACTGGGTTAATATTATCATTTAACAGATTCATCATGAATGCCACAATCCCTGCTTTATTGTTTGCACATAAACAGAGGCTGTCATGAGGTTCAGAATGAAAGTGTTAAGAATTGCCTTTATTTATTAGAAGTTGTCAAACAAAAATCAGAACAAGAATAAAAGAATACAAAATACAGTGACAGGGATGATAGGCACGCTAGTGCACTTATGCACACCCTCTACTAACCACTTAAGTGTGATGTAAGGTCCACAGAAGTCAATTTGTGACTGAAAATGTGAAAATTTGTAGCTGAAACAACTGAATCAGGTAGAGTGTTCCAGACTTTACAGAAATACAGTCAAGTTTAGAATGATTTACATTAAGTTTAAAGCAGTTGTTAGCGGACGTATTATTGCGATTAAAACAGAAAAAGTCATTTACAGGTAAAACATTACTACATATAATTCTGTATGCAATACCTAGGTCTAACCACAAGCAACACAGTTCTAAGTTATCCAAACCGAGAATTTCGAGCCTAGTAGCACAGGGAATTCTATTGTGTATAGAAGAGTCCAAGACTTTTCTTGTGAAGTACTTCTGAACCTGCTCAATTGTACTGATGTCAGATATATGGTGGGGATTCCAAACAGTTGAACAATACTCTAAGATTAGTTTAGCATAAGTTTTATGTTTTTCATTTATATCTTTCATTCTCTTCTTTCATGTTTACAGGTATAATATACAATACTGCTCATTATGCCCTTGATTAAAGTCATTTTCAAGTTGGATTGTCATTTATATTTTGAAAGGGATGTAATCATTTATCTGCTACTATAAGAAGCAAATGAATGGGTTTGTCATGTCTTTGGAACACATCTTGTTCAATTTCCTGTACCAGTACTTCAGGAGCTAGACCTGGTCACCTCCTCTCACATTTTGTGATCAGTCAGTCAATCACAAATCAATTCCCATACAACGCTTGACTTGTTTCATAATGAACCGTGTCATGTTTTTTCTGTAGTTCATTGTCAATATTTCAAGGAGCCAATATATCTTCCCGGCACACTAAGAAAATGGTGTGGGCCCATGAACAAAATGTTTTGTTTCTGATTGCTCTGCAAATACCAGAATAATATAAAATATAAAGATGTTAAACTAGATTTTCCCCAGTGTGGCATCTCAACACGTGGAAAGAGGGCTATTGGGTAAGGTTACCTTTAGGTGTGAAAGCATATCATCTGTATTGTTGAACTGTGAAAAGAATTTTGTTTAAAGTAAATATATAGCAATTAACATTCTATACCTACTAATTAGTAGTCTAGTCTCTTTATTAGGCATACTTCTTCATCTTTCTCTCTCTCCATTTTTATCATTGGTTAAAAGAATATTTTGGAACAAGTGATGAATTAATTAGGCTTCCAAGTGCTAGTAATAAAGATGCTAATTGTGTAACGGGTGCTTCCTTCTTGGGTTTGCAGTACCAATTATAACTTAAGTTCAGTTACAAAAGAAAAGAACAAATGTGTAAACAGCAATAAACTCCTTCCTGCATGGTCCATGTTATTACAAAAAAGGGAGGGGGTAAACATGGGAGGGTAACCATATTTGCTAGCAGCCTCCTTCCTGATCTCAGTGTGTTCATAAAATTGTGTGTCCAGATGTTTCTTTTTTCTACACACATGCCAGAAACTTCCACATGTTGATTCAGCATTAGATATTATAATGCAGTTTCTTCCTTTTTATCACAATTTGGAATAATGTAATAATGCCTAAAAGGACATTTAGAGGGGGGGGTCTTTTACTGAGTACAGATGGTTTGATTATAGATAGTTTAATTAAACAGGATTTTGTTTGTCTGTTTTGATAATTGTCCAGGAAACACAATCTGTTCTCACAAGAAGTTTGCGGAATCAACTAAACTTTCCAACAACATTGTAACTATGAGCTTACTAAAGTCTTGTGAAGATTTATGGTGAAGACTTACTAAGAACTATGTCAGTGACTAGCCCTTTGATCACTGGGATTCAGTCCAAATGCTGGAAAAAGGAGAGATCACACAAAGTAAATTAATCTAAAACACAGTAAATGTGTATATGCAATTCCATCAAAAACTTAATTGAACATTGGACAATTGCAATAACTTTTGGTTCAATCCCCAAAAGTTGTGGTTGTTGAGGTAGGGATGGGGGGAGAGGAAGACTTGTTAAATAGAAGTTTTGAGACAAGTCAAAGGACTTCTCCAAACAAATGAGACATTTTCTTCAAAAGGACGTTTATGCATCTCTAAAGGTAAATGTTCCCCTGGCACATATGTGCTAGTCGTTCCCGACTCTACGAGGTGGTGCTCATCTCCGTTTCAAAGCCAAAGAGCCAGCGCTGTCTGAAGATGTCTCCGTGATCATGTGGCCAGCATGACTAAACATCAAAGGCGCACAGAATGCTGTTACCTTCCCGCCAGAGGTGGTCCCTATTTTTCTACTTGCAATTTTTTACATGCTTTCAAACTGCTAGGTTGGCAGAAGTTGGGACAAGTAATGGGAGCTCACTCCGTTACGTGGCGCAAGGAATTCGAACCACCGAATTGTCAACCTTTCTGATCGACAAGCTCAGCGTCTTAGCCACTGAGCCACCATGTTCATCTCTACTTCCTGTCTATGTTTAGTTGAGTTAGAATGAGGCAGTGGCATCCACAGAAAGTCTCAGAAAAGCAAAGTATCAGCAAAGGACATAAAAATAGATGGGACGTCAATTGTTCAGTGCACAGCTACCATCTTGACTTTTTAAAATTCCCCCACTACTTTTCATATCCCAGCATGCAAAAAACATCATAAATCATTTCTATCTCAGAAGCTTTCAACAGCATTTCCTACCAGTGGTAGATATTTGTAAGCTAGTGGTTTAGGGCTGAGACCTTTTTACTTAAGGCATACAGTCATCCCAGTTTTGCTTTTGCAGTGAGTGCTTTATTTAAGGTATTCTTGCTATTTTTAATTATATAAATTACCTGTTGATGTTGACTATAGCTCAGTGCCAGATTAATGAGGATTTGTTTTTATTCTGCCTAAAAGAAGAAAAAGGTTTAAAAATAAGTAAATAGTGTAGATTTGCAAGAAGCACATCTAGCTTGCTTAAAATATTTTTTCTTTCAGCGTGCTTAACAACATCAATAAACAATCCCCTTTTAACCTTAGACTTTTGACAGCTAACATGAGTCAAAGTGGACCTTTTTAAAAAAGTTTTTGGGTATTCTCATTTTGGTTCTTTCTGCTATTTTGTCTATCTAGATAAGATTACAACAACAACAATACAGATAGCCCTCATTTAGCAACGACAATTGGGATCAACATCCAGTTATTCAGTGAACTGGTCGCTAAATTAAAATGCAACTGAGTTTTTGATGTTGCTTCGGCTTTCCTTTGCTTTACAGACCTTTGAAGGTTGTAAATACGAGGACCTGTTGCAAAATTACTTTTTCATCACTATCCGAATAGACTAGACTAGACTAGAATAGAATTCTTTATTGGCCAAGTGTGATTGGACACACAATGAATTTGTCTTTGGTGCATATGCTCTCAGTGTACAGGAGAATAAAAAGATACAACATTTAGTGATAAACAAGGTTATTAATAAGCTATCAAATTGTACTAGGAAACAAAGAAAAACAATATAAATGGAAAGATAGAAGCAACAAGGTTATAATCATAAGTGGGGAGAGATGGATACTGGGAAGGAAGAGAAGAATAATAGTAATATATTCTTAGTAAATTATTGATAGTGTTGTGGGAATTAGTTGTTAAGCAGAGTGATGGCATTCGGGAAAAAACTGTCCTTGTGTCTAGTTGTTCTGGTGTGCAGTGCCCTATAGCGTTGTTTTGAGGGTAGAAGTTGAAACAATTTATGTCCAGGATGTGAGAATATCTGTAGATATTTTGACAGCCCTCTTTTTGACTTGTGCAGTATATGGGTCCTCAATGGAAGGCAGATTGGTACCAATTGTTTTTTTCACAGTTCTAATTATCTGCTGAAGCCTATGTTTGTCTTGTTTGGTTGCAGAGCCAAATTGTCCAAGTTTGTCACTAAATGAGGATTACCTATAATATCATTTCCTAGTCACACCATGCAGGAATTGACACTATGTGGATGATTGTTAGATATCTTGGCTGCTGAAAGTTTAATTTTGTACCTATTTCTATTATTATTCATCACCCAGTGCTATTGTTGAGATGTTGGCTGTATAAATCGATTGCATAAATAAAATAAGTATAATACAATGTAAATGTGTTTGTTTAAAGGCTCTGCCCTTCTTTTCCTTTCTTAAAGAGATAGATGAGAGGCAAAGTCAAATGTTTACATGTTTTAAAGTTAAATTGTAACAGCCCTTTTTAATACCAAAAATTAAAGTTGTTAGGGGTATCTCAGTTGGGAGGCAGAAAGTAGTGCTGTGAGCTAGAGAGAAAGAATGTTGCTAGTAGAAACATACGAATAGAGTTTCAGGCACTGCTAGTAAAAACAAGTAGCTTTACTACTGATAATTGCTTCACAAGCAGTGATAGTAGATAGTAGTCCAAACATAATTCAAAGAACAAACAATAGCTTACAGTCGCAGTTCACATTCCAGTCATCAAGTCATCAATCATAGGACAAGCAGAGAGAGAGAGATTGAGCTCTCTTGACTCATTCTTATTGTAAAGTTAATTACACCTGATAAGTACATCTACTCATTTAAAGCAACAATGATCATTTGTTGTTGTATGTATGTATATGTGTATGTGTATGTGTATGTGTGTGTGTGTGTGTGTGTATGTATATATATATATATATATATATATATATATATATATATATATATATATATATATATATATATATATATATATATATATATATATATATATATATATATATATATATATATATATATATATATATATATATATAGTGTCACAACCCCTGGTATGCCCGAATTATGGGAGGAAGCTAACTGCTTCCATTCTCTGTCCATCAGCTCGTCACAAGAGACCATCCAGACAGAAAGCCCAATATTTATTTATCAGCACAAATACAACACAAATGTAACAAAAAAGGCAACAGTAAAAATATTGGGCTTTCTGTCTGGATGGTCTCTTGTGACGAGCCGATGGACAGAGAATGGAAGCAGTTAGCTTCCTCCCATAATTGGGGCATACCAGGGGTTGTGACACTAAATATATACCTCCCTACCTCCCTGGCTCAAGCTGATATAGGAGGAGGACCTGTGGCTCAATGGTTAAGACATCTGCCTAAGATGTAATACAGCATAGGTTCGAATCCCAGTAAGGGTATGGCTAGCTGATGAGAGCTAAATAGCTTGAAATAGATCTATACTAGTCTCCCTTTATTTATTTATCAGCATAAATATAACAAATATATATATATATATATATATATATATATATATATATATATGTATGTATGTATGTATGTATGTATGTATGTATGTATGTATGTATGTATGTATGTATGTATGTATGTATGTATGTATGTATATATCTCCTACCCAACACTAGGAGTATACTCCCAACAAAAGTACAAATGTTGAGTGCTGAAGGAGGTAAATCACAGAGCTGCCCAGCTTAAGGGAAAACCAGCTGGTAATTTAGCTAACAAAAATGAAAAAGAAGAAGAAAACTTTGAAAAGAGTTGAGATGTACAGTTCCAAGTGCAGATTGCCAATTACAAAAAGACTCTACAAAAACTACTGTATTTTCTGGAACCCAGCCTGAAATGTGGAATGTAGGCTGTAAACTGAAAACTCCATTTCTTATGTTCTACAGACATATGATTTTTAAAAAAATAATATTAGATTTAGCACAACACAATAAGACAAGCCTGAAGCATGCTATCCATTTCTGCATATATAAAGCTTTATGAAAAATGTGTTTTCTCTTCTTCACTTCTTTGGGTTTCTTCCATCTTTCTGAGGAGATTCCACTGAATTGGAGGCTCCTGAAACTAAACCCCACTATTTCCTTGTCTCTGTCTAGAACACGGGTGTCAAACTTACAGCATCACATTCCGTCACATCGCGTATTGCAATGTTTTTTTTCCCTTTGCAGAGCCGGGGTGGGTGTGGACTGCACATGATGCATCCATCTGGTCTGGAAGCTATTGCCTTTGGTTTAAAGCAGGAATCTCCAAACCTGGCAACTTTAGGATTTATGGACTTGGCCAGCTGAGGAATTCTAGGAGTTGAAGTCCACTAGTCTTAAAGTTGCCAAATTTGGACATTCTTGGTTTAAAGGAATAGACCTTTTTTGTCTCCAACAAAGTGAGATACTGGTGACATAGATGTTCACTGTAGATGTGGCTGCTGCTCACTGCACATCAGGGGTGAAATCCACTTATCTTTGCTACTAGTTCGGTAGCAGTGTGAGCACATGTGTGTGTGTTCACTTTGCTCGTACGCACTGCCTCAGCGCATGGGCAGGACCTCTTGCGCATGCACAGAGCATCAAAAATGGATGTGATGAAGTCTGGGCAGGTGGGTGGAGCCTGCTACTGAGCACCTGCAAAGTTAAGCGAACAGCAAAGGGGGGAAGGAAATCCGTTGTGCCACACAATTTATATTAGCTGGAAAGCAGGAAATCCTGCTAATATGAATCACACGTCACAGCTGATCGTTGTGGGGAAAAAACGGTTCACCTGAGCCAGTGTCATTTTTTTTACTACACGTTTGGGCAAACCGGTAGTATTTTTTACTACCAGTTTGCGTGAACCAGTCTGAACCGGTTGTCAGGGTTCCAAATAACATCCAAAATTAAATCAGACTCCAAGGGAAAGTATTGCTCAAAGTTCCAATTTATTAAGAGAGTCGTGTTGGCACATCTGGGAAAACCCGAATCTGAGCTTCCTGGGTTTTCCCCACCCAGTTGAGAGTTCATGATCTTGCCCCCACACCCACAAGTCCATCACGTGGTCCAATCTTCCACTGTCATGCTGGCAGTTCCACCCATCCAGTTCCAGTCAGAGGTGTAGAGACAAAAGATGACCTTGGATTCTAGAAAGGAATTTTATTTTGACAACGCCACATTCTACTCCTTACTATTCCCCCTCCCAATTCCCCACTAATGAAACAGTATAGTAGAATAGCATATTAGTGTAGCAGGCCAAAGATCTCAAAAGGAATTGGCTGCAGGCCTGACACTGGTAGCATTTCACCCCTGATGTAGATGTGACCAAATCTCCCTCATGGGGATGTATTTTGTGGCTATTTATTAATTTATTAAATGTTTATGGCTATCCTACAAGGTGACTGTGGGCGGTTCTTGTAGTTATGGCTAAATTCTGTCAGGCACTGGAAAGTAAATTACATTCACAACAGGCCGGAGAGCAATTTGGAATTGAGTCCATATTGTTTCTCCTCAAATAAAATTGTCATCATGGCTGGCCTGGTGGTGCAGACAGTCACAAAACACCCATTGATGAGAAGGCAAACTGGTGAAGTTGCTCCCAGCTGACATTGGATCTTTTAACCATTTGTCTTTTTCCTGGATGTTTCCAAATAGAGAACTTGGTTGCAGGAGTCCATCATTTTTATCTGTTTTAAAAAGTCTCTGAGGCGGAGAGAAAAATAAATGATGCTGGAAATGGCTATTTGGCATAATAGCATGCCAGCTCCTCATTTGATATAATTGAAGAAGATCCTTTTAAAAAATTATGGTTGGGCAGAGAGCCAAGTAAGTACCAAGAGAAAAGTGCATGGGAATTTTGATGTCACTTACTGTAACAGATCCTAAGTACATTGTATTCCCATCAAATATGCAAGGAGAGAACAGACCCCTAAAATGTATACATAATTCAGATTAAGACATAATCCCTAAACATCACAATTACTGTTTGTCTTCACATTGGACTTCGGCGGCTCCAGTCTACCAATAATGTGATGATATTCTAAAGGATTTGACAGTGTGGCAAAATGAAACAGATACAGTTCCCTAATGAGTATCTATTTGCAGAATATGGAATAAAGAGTTGGAAGCAGTGGTGGATTCCTACCGGACCAGTTTGGCTGAACCGGTAGTGGTTTGGCGGCCTGGGTTGCTGGAACCGGCAGCGACCCAGGCCTGCCACACCCCTGAAACGGTTCTCTAGGCAGCGCCATAGGCACCGTGTGAGGCTCTGGGAGTTGAAGTCCACAGGTCTTAAAGTTGCCAAGGTTGGAGACCACTGGTTAAAGCCATAGAAGATGAAGGGGGGGAAATCCTTTAAATACACGAGTTCGTTCTTCATTCTTCCTGTCTAATAATGATTTTCTTGAATTCTTGCCATCACTCCTTCCATGGAGATGATGCATCATCAGCATCGTCAATGCCTGTGTCGCTTGTCTGACTCCTTCCCCAAAATAAATCCTCCCCTCCTTTTTCTTTCCTTCTTGCTGATACAAATGGCTCCCGCAGTGAATGGGCGGCCCTGGACCATAAAATGAGACCTCAGAAGAAAAAAATAATAATCAACTGTCATGAAGGGAAACGGCTGTGAAGAAAAGAACAGATTTTCAAAAGGTCAGCTGAACCCACAGAGCACTTACATGGTGGAAATTATAGCTTCAGTCTGTCTTACATGTGCAGGGCTAAAAGACTCCCTGAAGAAAAGACACAAAGCAATGGCATAATACAGCTTTTAAAACATTACAAAAAAATAAATAAATCTCGTGTTCTTCTTTTTTTTCTTTTTTCTTAAAAAAAAAAAAAAACCCTTCCTCTTTTCCTCCAGCCGTACAATAGACTTTTCCAATCTTCAGTTGTATTTGCTAGGAACTGGAGCAGACACGCTTTTTCCACACAAGAAACACACATTTTAAAACTGGGATTGCTCCAACGGCTGCAGAGATGGAGCTGTGGACCATAAGTCCATTCGGTGGCATTTGGCATGGGAGGTGCAAGGTTAGGGATGATGGGAATTGTCATTGAATCACCTTCAAGGCAGGTTACACTTTTTCAGTAAAGTGCAGTGTGCATAAAATATGAATGGATGTTTCACAGTATATGTACCTTGAAAATATCCCAGAAATAAGCCCTAGCATGTTTTTTACATGTGCGCCTAATATAAGCCATATCCTCAAAATAAATCCTACTGAACAGCCTGCACAGCTGCCCGTCCACCCACCTATCTGCCGTGGCCATGAAGCATGGTGGGGTAGTGGTGGAGCTGCCCACATGCACTGCACTGGCATCCCTCAGGGCCCCCATAGCCAGGCCATCTACACCCCGACACCTGCCTCGCAACAGCAGACCATAGGCCATGTCCATCAGGAGCCCACATGGCCGCCAGCCCACTTCTTCCACTTACTCACAGCTACAGTGGAACATTAGGCTGAGTAACGTGCTTGTGCTGTGGCTGTGAGGTGAGGCAGGTGTCATGGATGGCCTGGCTGCAGGGGCCTTGAGGTAAGCTGGTATGGGGCATGTGGGGCAGCTCCACCCGCCTTGCCTTGTGGCCGTGGTACTGGTATACTGTTCCACCTCCTGCTCCGTTGTAGTCACGAGCAAGCAGAAAAAGTGGGCCAGTGGCCATTGGTCATATGGGGTCCTGCTTAATGGGGCTGCTGGTGCCGTGGCCATGTGGCAAGGTTGGTGTCGGGGCATGGGTGGCTTGGCTTCAGTGGGCCTGAGGTAAGCTGGTGTGGGCAGCTTCATACCCCTCTGCCTTATGATGGCGGTCCTGATGTACTCCTGCCTTGTTACAAACAAGTAGAAGAAGTGGGCCTCCCATACATGGAAAAAGAATAAGATAATAATAAGATAAGCCTTAATGCTTATTTTGGGACTCCCAAAAAATTGGGGAAACACGGTAGATGTCATTCTCTCCTTGACTGAATTGTCAATGTTTTCTTTTTATGAACCCTTTCCTCTGAGCAGGAGTACCCTGTTTGGAAAGATTCGGAATAGATGTGTAATACACCAAAAATATAAATATCCCTGAGAGCTTCACCCCATAGGTTTTAAAGGGTGAGTTTCAAAAAGCTCATGTTTTTATCTCCTACCTATCCCTCTGCACCTCTCTCTGTTTAACGTTCTACTTAGGACAGACATGGTTTGAACACTTTTATTATTTCTTTTTTTTTAACAACAGAATCCAGGATGTCAAAATTATTCATTTTCACTATTAGCACTAGTATTTGGACTTACTGTAGATATCACTCTATGTGCTTTATATCACTCAGAGGGGTTTACAATATCAGTGTATTGCCCCCAACAATGTGGCTCCTCATATTACTGACCTCAGAAGGATGGAAGGCTGAGTCAACCTTGAGTTGGTTAGGATCAAACTCCTGACTGTGGGTAGAGTACAGCCTGCAGTACTGCAGTACTGCACCATCATGGCTATGTTGACATTAGACACATATTTTCTCTTTCCATGCTTAGAATAGAAGCAAATCTTTCTTGTGTATGTACAGAGGTTGATATTTTTTGTAAAGGAAAGGAAAAGCTGATATTTGGGGATAACACCAATTCTGAGGATAGAAAGAGGCGAGCATTTTTTTTTAAAAAAATTAAAATTAATGTCTGAACTATTGTTCTCAAGAAACCATTCTTTGACATCTTAATTTGTCAGAATTAATCCTTCTATTACATGTTACATACCAAATGATAACGTCTTTCACTTTTGGAATTATTGTGAAGACAAGATGACTAGAATGTCTGAAGTATGCTGATATTCCAAAATCCAACACTTTTGCACATTTTTTTTACAAGCAATACCACTAAGCAATAGAAGTTATTCTTATATACTGCTTCATAATGCTTTATAGCACTTTCCGAGAGGTTTACAGTATCAGCATATTACCCTTAATAATCTGGGTCCTCATTTTACTAATCTTGGAAGGACTGAAGGCTGTCAGGATCGAATTCCTGGCAGTCGGCAGAATTAGCCTGCAATACTGCAGTCTAACCACTGCACCACCACAGTTCAAGTAATGCATTTAGTGGAGTCAAAAAGAAGGAAATAGAGTAGAAGTGAGCAGCACAGATTAGTAGTCCTAATACATCTTGTGCTGAACTTCTTACTCTTATGGATAGGATACAGTAGATTGTTCTGCAATAAAATAATTAACAGAATGTATGTAGATAGCAGACTATACTTGGGTAAGAAGAATACCCAGAAACAACTACATAATCAGAAATAATGTCTGGAGAAAACTGAACATTTCGGGAATGAACCAGATTAAGAAGATCTTTACTAGTACCTTAATTTAAGCAAGAGGGAAGTCCTGAAAAAGCAGTTTAAAAATATCAACAGCTTCTCTTAATTATTAAAGGCAAGCATAGCCTTGCTCAGTTGAGTTTATGTATGCCTTGTTCTGGGTTATATATACGTGTTGATGCAACCTACTTGTCAAGGGAAAAATATTATATAGAATTGAAGAAGTTCCATCAAATTTAAGAATGGGGAGAAATTGAAGAAAGGTTTATTATTCAAAAAGATCAATACCTTAGGCAGCAAATTGCTCCCTATCTTATTTTTTCAGCTTTCCTTGAAATACTGTTGAAACTCATTTCGATCTACTGAAAAATTCCATTTACAAACTATTTCTAGTCTTGTTGCTGTCTCTGCCCTTTGCTTCCCTCCAACACTTTCTCCTATTTAATGTGTCTCCTTGGTGATAGACAGAAATGCTTCTGCTGTAGCAATAGCACTTAGACTCATAAGCCTCTTCACAATGCTTTTACAGCCCTCTCAAAGCAGTTTATAGAGTCAGCATATTGCCCCCAACAATTTGGGTCCTTTACCCACCTTGGAAGGATGGAAGGCCGAGTCAACTTTGGGCCGGTGAGATGTGAACTGCTGAACAGCAGCTAGCAGTCAGCTGAAGTAGTCTGCAGTACTGCACTCTAACCACTGCACCACCTTGGCTCTGTAGAGCTATGCACTACTAGGTGAATAAACTCTCTAAGCCAGGATCAAGGAACAAGATCCCACTGCTAACCTTAACCTTCACTGAATATAAGGACAAGATTCCATGGAAAGCCTTCTCATTTTCAAGTTCTGCTGAAAGCTATTGGTTGATTTGTGTTGTTGAAATATTTGATTTACATTTGGAATTGACATTTTCTTTGAAAACTGAGAAAACAGGTGTTGCTTGAAAGTTCCATTCTTACTCAATTCAGCCTGTACTGCATTGAACTCCATTAAGAATTCAGGAATCCAATGCAATTATCAGGGTAGTGATTTAAGAGCTGACCACTGCTACGATGATGCAATGATGCACTGATGTAATGATGGGAATGAGTCAGCAAGGTTTTTGACTGTTATCCCTTTAAGAGCCTGTATAACAAGAAGAGGCCCTGTTAGGGCATATCTCTCTCTCTCTCTCTCTCTCTTCCCCCCCCCCCTCTCTCCATGTGTGTATGTATATATTATTTTGTAGATAAAAACCACTATTTCTTACAAACCTTTGTTTGCTGTTATTGCTCCTGGGTTGCCTCACATAGTAAAGCTGTGCGCACTCTAATAGTAATATAGGTAGTCCTTATAACAGTCCATTTAGTGAATGTTCAGGATCATTTTTCACAGCACCCCCTTCATTATGTGATCAAAATTCAGACGCTTGGCAACTGGTTCATATTTATGACCATTGCTGTGTCTCAAGGTCATGTGATCTCCTTTAGCGACCTCACTTAACAATGATTTTATTAACTTAACAACTGCACTGATTAACTTAACAACTGTGGTCATAAAATGGGGCAAAACTTACTTAACATATGTATCACTTAACAACATACATTTTGGGCTCAATTGTGGTTGCAATTGACTGCATTTATAAATGTAAAAGCAGAATGCATAGCAGGGAGCGTAACCAATAGCCTTTCATACGAAAGCAATTGATAATTAATTGCAAGACATTACAGTTTCAGTCAGATTCACAGGTTTCTTTAAAATTGTTTCTCTGTCACATAACACAGACTGAAAAACCACATTTATGTTTCTACTTCCATCCTATGGTATGTGTTGCTTTCCAAAGTGTGGATTCCAAGCCATCTGGGAATATATTTCCCCAGAAATTAATCTCAAAGTGGCAAAAATCATACCAGAGTATTTGTATAAACCCTGTTCTAACTAATACAAATAGAATGTTCCTGATGGCTTCATACACCGTTACTATTTCTCCACCCGGATCAACCAATCAAATGGACCAGAATTTTAGGTTGAACTTACTTTTTTTATCCTTATTTAAACAAATATGATAACTTCTGCAGACTTCCTGCAGACATGTAAGGAATTCTAGCACATACAATCCCAGCTTCCCTATGTATTGCTGTTTTTTGTTCAAGCATCACATCTGGAGAAGGGTGACACTGTAAGAATGCTTCTCTTAAAAAGCACAAGATGGTTTGTAAAGATTTTTTAATGTCTTTTTTTGATTTGTGAGGCTTGTAAAACATCTCAGTGAATTCATCCCAACTCAATTATTCTCATGGAATTAGGCTCATAAAGTTTAGCACAATAACATGATGCATCAGATATCTTGTCAGTTTGAAATGAAGGGGAGCCATTAGCTTTGCGAACTGCAAAGAAGTTGTTTCTACAGCAGACTGAGTTAAGTCCATTTATGGAGATACTGGAGATCATAATTCCTTAAGAATAAAAATGTATTAGTGCTGTTTTTTCCTTTACAAGCAATAACATTCCTGTGTTTTCCTTTTTCTTTGCAAGCTGTAAATTTTCAGTTTCCTTTGAGTGTTTGATAAGAAGATAATTTCGTAGTCTAAGGATCAACGCCAGAAACAGCCAATGGTGTATTAGCCATTAAGCAGCTTAAGCACGTGCTTAGGGCACCAGGCTCAAAGGAGGCACCACAAAGTTGAGAAAGTAAAAAAAATATATGAAGATTTGTACAGTATGTACAAAGGAGGGGCACCAAGATTTGTCAGTGCTTATGGCACCAGTGAGCCTTAATCTGCCACTGGAAACAGCCAACTTCAAAATGAAGAGAAAGAGAGTGAGGGGGGGAGGGAGGGAGGGAGGGGGCCCCTGGTGTTCTGAATACATGGGATGCAGCCTAACATGGATCATAGCTTAAGTCTTGTCATCTTTGATTCTGTAAAATCTAGAATAGGTTCATTCAAATCCAACAGTCTGCTAATGATTTCATTATAACTTAGAAGTACAAGGTTAGCTTTTACTTATTAAGCATTGAGAATCTTTGTGGATGTAAATAAGAAAAGAAATATTCTGTTGTTGCAGTACTACGAAACATTAAGGTAAAGGTTCCCATCACACATATGTGCTAGTCTTTCCTGACTCTAGGTGGCGATGCTCAGCTCCGTTTCAAAGCCAAAGAGCCAGCACTGTCCGAAGACGTCTCTGTGGTCATGTGGCCGGCATGACTAAATGCTGAAGGTGCACAGAATGCTGTTACCTTCCCACTAAAGGTGGTCCCTATTTTTCTACTTGCATTTTTACATGCTTTTGAACTGCTAGGTTGGCAGAATCTGAGACAAGTAATGTAGGAGTGAGTTCCGGCTGCTGCTACTACTGGTTCACTCAGGGATGCACTGTGTGTGTACACTTCTCATGTGCAGTACTAAAAAAAATTGTACAGTACAAAAATCTGAGAGAACCAGTTTGGGGGGCATGGCAGGCCGAGTTACTACCTATTTGGCCAAACCAGTCTGAACCGGTTGGAACCTACCTCTGAAGTAACGGGAGCTCACTTCATTATGCGATGCTAGGGATTCGAACTGCCAAACTGCCAACCTTTCTGATCGGCCACTGCATCCCCTAAGAATCATTAGCACAGCTTTAATCAAAAGGCTAATCCCAGGAAAAGTAGACCCATCTTCCGAGAAGTCTATCTTTAACAATGGAAAAAGCCAATGAAATTCTGCACTTGGTTTGTTCCCATTTAAAACACCAAACCAGTTCTTGGGAATGTGCATTAAAATTTTGATCATATAGTAAACAACAACAAAATATTAAAAAAAATAAAACTGTAATATTCTCTCCTGTTGCCAGGTTCCTCTTCCCAAGTAAGTAAGTAAGTGTTGTGGCCCAGCAGGAGCCGTTGGAGCTGCCACCAGACTCCGACAGCAAGGAGCCCTATGAGTCGGCCCTGGAGGATGTGGAGGACCCTGGACAGGGTTCTGACTCTGAGCAAGGCACAGAGAGACTGGTTGGCCACTAGGTGGCGCCTGAGCCTTGGATCAGTGGGGAGGAGACAAGGGAGAGTGATCCAGAAACCAACAGTGAGTTGTTCCGGGATGCACGCCATTGAAGAGCTACTCGCGTCAAGAACAATTACGTAATTACAGGAGGTAATTATGCTCAGCTGATAGTCATTAGGCTCCTCTCCAGACTATAAAAAAGACTGCTTGTGCCACGCCCTTCTTGCAGAAGTCAACACTTTAACTAAAGAGAAACTAACTTGGCAGGCTGGATTGCTGCCAAGTTTTGTTGGACTTGCTGCCAAGGTCCTTATCTGTTTGTTTACTTGGCTTTCAGCCACCGAGAGTCTGGTCTTGCTATTAAAGGACATTCTCATTAAGTGTGTCTCGGCTTTCATTACTGGACGGAGGAGGGGGTCAGAACAAGTAAATAAGTAAGTAAGTAAGTAAGTAAGTAAGTAAGTAAGTAAGTAAATAAATAAATTCCACCTATTTCTTTACCACATAGGCATACTTCATTTTATCTACTTTAAAACACTTCTTCTAGCATCTGACTTCCTGGCTTTTTTTCCTCCCACCTTTATCAAACAAATATTAAAAATACTGTATACAATCTCCCACCCACCTCGTTTAATTTCCTCCTTTGCTTGAACTCTTGGCTTTTCTTCTCACTCCAAAAATAACATGAAAAAAATGAAAATCCCGATCTTTCCTTATCAACAACAACTCCTACTCAGTTTATTTTCAATAAAATGCTTGCTCCACCCTGTCTCCTCAAAGATTGATTTACAGTAAAAAAAAAAAAAGCTTCTTGCAATGGACTGTATATGAATGCCCCTATTAAGCAAGGGGGAAGAGATGGTGCCTAGGAAACAATCAGACAAGAGAAGGAAGAGACCACAAGGGTTTGACAGTCAGAGGGGGAAAAAAAACTAGGAAACACCCACCTTAATGGATCAAGCAGTTATAAGTGGCAGCAGGAAGTTTGTACATTCAGATTTGCAAAATTCCTGTTAATGTAATCTTTTAATAATGCAAAAAATTGGCTCATCTATTTGTGTTTCCTGCCTGGGTTACCAGGGAGTGCCGACACTTTTACCAGTGTCTTGTTTCCTGGTTTATATGTCTCCCCAATCTGAAAGGCAAATAAAAATTGAATTCTTACTCCCCCCTTTTTTGTTTAGCCCACCACAAAAATAAGGAATAACTTCCCAATTTGCTTAGCAAAACAGACAAAAACCCACAAAATCCTAATAACTTCAAGAAGAAAGGTTAACAAACTGAGTTACTTGCCCTGCTCCAGACCAAAATCCTGTCTCAAAGGAGAACCAAGAATCATCGGCCTCAAATCAAATCAAAAACTCAGCTGCTGTCTAACCGATCAGAACCCAGGGAGAACAAATCAGAAATCAGTAATCCAAAAATGATCAGTCAAAAACCAGCATGGACCAATGGACCAATAAGGAACCAAGACCACCAAAACCTCCAATCAAGATAAGAAAGAACCAATCAGAGACCAACCTTCACCAATTGGAAACCAATCTGCTCACCTGGCTATAAAGGTAGGAGCCCAGGCAGTCCCTGCTGAATTGCCTCAATTATAGGATCAAATCTGGCTTGAGCTGCAGTGGTGCAGTGGTTGGAATGCAGTACTGCAGGCTACTTCTGCTGGCTGCCTGCAATTTGGCAGTTCAAATCACACCAGGCTCAAAGTTGACTCAGCCTTCCATCCTTCTGAGGTGGGTAAAATGAGGACCCAGATTGCTGGGGGGGGGGGGGAATAGGCTGACTCTGTAAAACCGCTTAGAGAGGGCTGTAGAGCCCTGTGAAGCGGTATATAAGTCTAAATGCTATTGCTATTGGTCACCTGAACCAGAGATTTGTCTTCCAAGTTTTTGGACTCATGCTGGAGCCCATCTTCAGGGAATTCACAATTGCCAGTGAAATGTCAGGAAATCTGTTCTCTAGATCAGGGATCCACAATCCCTGGTCTGTGGACTGGCACTGGTCTGTGGCATGCCAACAACAGGTCCGTAAAAATAAGTGAAGCCCCATCCATGGGATGCAGGTGGCACACAAAATCATGCCCCCCTCCAATCCACGGAAAAACCTTTCTCCACAGAAATGGTTCCTGGTGCACAAAAGGTTGGGGGCCACTGATCTAGATCATGGCCATTGAATTCTATAGAATAATACTACCCAAGAAATACTGGCCATGAAAGTTTGTACCAAATACCTTCCATAATCTGCTGATTGATTGACTTTAAAATGCCTCCTTTAGAGTAGGGCTCTTCATGGGTGCCTGTTTCTCAACCTTGGTGGTGCAGAGGCCATCCTTTAAACTGATTAAAATGAATCTCTAGCAACTCAGAAATGAAGAAAAGGAAGCAGTCACCAATGGGCCTTTAAGTAAAAATATAATAAACAGTGCAACCAGGGGACCTATTAAGTTAATTGTGAGAAGAGGTTCTTATGGTCCAGCTTAGATGCCCTGATCTTGTTTGGTAGCATCTCAAGACCTTCAAGGCCATGCCCCAATTACACTAAATCATGGCCCAAAAATGCCCTGGCCACATCCCACTCCCCTTTTTCTTTTGTTCCCAAGGTCTGAGTCAGACTTAAATCTTCTTTAGCTGTACTTATTTCACACTTGCATTTCCCCTTCTTTTGATTCTATTCATGGCATATACATTTGATTGATTGGTCAATTAAAGGGGCATTTTGAGTTGTCACCTATTACCTTGGAGAGAAATCAGGTGATTCACACTGACTAGAGGCAGGAACAACTTGGCAACGAGGACAAAAATGATTCCACTTTAGTTTTCTGCCAGCTCAATTATAGGTGGATAGCAGTTGTTGGGGAAAGGCCCTTCATTCATTACATCAGGGGATGTCAAGTCACTGGAAAAAAGTCAAGGGAAACTGGCAACAAAGATAGCAGATTTCAGAGTTATCTCTTAGTTCGAGGATGAATGGAGCTATCAGATCTGGTTTGCAAAAATTCAGATGATCATTAGCTAGAAGCAATTTAGATAACCTCTGCCTTGTTGTTGCCATCTAATAGACCGCTAGATTTTTGAAAACTAGAATTTGTAGCCCTAAAATGGATGGATTGCACTTCAATGCAGTGGTGAAGAATCCATACAATGTCTTAAACCGAGTTTTCTTCAGTATAGCAGGTTCACTTGAAAGATTTATAATGGGCAGAAGCCTATGAGGTGTTTTTCACGCTTCTGAAAATCTTTTGTGAAAGTGTGGGTGAAGATAACAGCTATTTCCCAGCTGCATATCAGCTCAAAGCAATCCCCTGTACCAACCACATTTAATAGCACAATTTCTTATTTATTTATTCAAAACCCTGCTTTTATAATTTGTTTTAATAAACAACATGTAGGCTAACATATTGGATACTCCTTTCTATTTTCCTCATAACAGCAACCCTGTGAAGTGAGTTGGGTTGAGAGAGAGAGTGACTGGCCCCAAATTACCTACTATTAGTGATACCTACTAATCAATTCACATTTGCATCAGGGGTGGGTTCTGGCTGGCTTTACTGCCGGTTTGCTCATGCACGCGCTGGATGTGTGCTATGCACGTATGCACAGTTCAATTAAAATTGTTCTGCACATGTTCAGAACTCAAAAACAAGATGGCAGCAATGGCAACAGGGGAACTGGTTTGGAGGCGTGGCAGGCTTAGGTTGCTGCTGGTTCCAGCGACCCAGTCCACCATACCACTACCGGTTTGGTCAAACCAGGCTGAACTGGTAGGAACTCACCTCTGATTTACATGCTTTTGAACTGCTAGGTGGGCAAGGAGCTAGGTGAAGATGGGCACTCACCCTGTTGTGCGATCCTTGTGTCTCAAATATGGGCTGTTGGCTTTCCAGCTGACAAGCCCAGCATCTTAAGTACTGAGGCATTGTGCTGCCTGTATAAGCATGCCAACTAAAAATTACAATACAATACAATACAATACAATAGCAGAGTTGGAAGGGACCTTGGAGGTCTTCTAGTCCAACCTCCTGCCTAGGCAGGAAACCCTATACCATTTCAGACAAACGGCTATCCAACATCTTCTTAAAGACTTCCAGTGTTGGGGCATTCACAACCTCTGGAGGCAAGCTGTTCCACTGATTAATTGTTCTAACTGTCAGGAAATTTCTCCTCAGTTCTAAGTTGCTTCTCTCCTTGATTAGTTTCCACCCACTGCTTCTTGTTCTACCCTCAGGTGTCTTGGAAAATAGTTTGACTCCCTCTTCTTTGTGGCAACCCTTGAGATATTGGAACACTGCTATCATGTCTCCCCTAGTCCTTCTTTCTATTAAAAAATTCTGGCAGAGCAAGGATGATACTGATTATTCTAAATGCGCTATTATTTGTCTTTGTGGAATCCCTATATCCCTCTTTTAAAGAGTTTACAGGAAAAAGACTGGATCTTAGAGAATGATGCTTAATTGAAACTGAAAAGGGTTCAATGCTCTTACAAAATTGCCTACTTTGGTGTATGTTTAATTTACATCCCCTGAGCAGCATTGAAGAAGCTGAATTTGTCTCCTGCAATACCTTTGCCAACAATGCTGTTACAGAATATAATCTTTTTTTCTTTCTCTTTTCTTTCTTTCAGATTTTAATTAAAATTGGAAATCTATATAGATAATAAATTTCTGGCACGGTTTGGTCCACGGAGTCCCTTAAGTAATATTATCTTGTATTTTACACTCTTTATCATTGAGAGATAATGTCCTTTTGACTTCTAATACTCCACAACTTGATGCTTATTTGCCAAATATTACAGCATCACTCCTTGTTTTAACACAAATATTTCTTGCTTCCACAATTACACTGTATGATATGCCTGGCCTTTTATCATTATGAATGTTCAGTTTTTAACATTTGCACTATTTGGCTTTAATAAAATATCTTGGAAATTTTATGTGTGCAGTAGATGTCCCTAGGACAGGTAGACTCTGTCAGTGGCCACAGTGGTTTATGCTGTGCAACTTTAACCCACCCAAATTCTTTCTCTTCTGATCTTTTCTGATGAGCTGACATCGTAGCATGTCAAATAATTTAATCTCTGCAGTCAGTCTCAAAGTCAATTTAATATAGAACTGTATGAGAGAGAGAGATACAAATAAGGAAGCTCTGGTTTAATCTCATTTCTGCCTCAAACTCAGTTGTCGATTTATATGTAAGCCCCATGTTCCCCATGCTTACAAGGCTGAAATGGGAGTTGGTGGTGGGGAGATATGGGGAGAGATTGAGGGCTGTTGTAATGATCATCAACATCACAGCTTTTAATATTTCATTCACAGCACATGAAATATATGCATTTCCACCCAATCCAGTTCTCAGAAACTGCCTGGAAAAGACCCTGCAGTGACTTTCTCAGTAAGGTTTTTCAGAAGTGGCTTGCCATTGACTCCTTCCTGGGGCTGAAAGAAAGTGATTGGCCCAAGGTCACCAACCAATAGGGAAGGATTAGAATTCGTAATCTTCTGGTTTGTAGCCTTAACCACAACACCAATTGGTATTTCACAGGTTCTAACCAGTTCTGGAGAACCAGTGGCAGAAATTTTGAGCAGTTCAGAGAACCGATAAATACCACCTCTGACTGGCCCCACTCCAATCTATTCTCTGCCTCCCGAGTCCCAGCTGATCAGGAGGAAATGTGAATTTTGCAGTAACCTTCCCCTGGAGTGGGGAGAGAATGGAGATTTTACAGTATCCTTCCCCTACTACGCCCACCAAGCCATGCCCACCAAACCATGCCACGCCCACCAAGCCACGCCCACAGAACCGTTAGTAAAAAAATTTGAACCCCATCACTGATTGGCTCTCATATAAAGTATAACAACCTAACAAAAACCAATCCATTTTCAATCACTGAATAGCAAAATCAGTTAAATACTGATTAAATACTGATTTTTCGGACTATAAAATACACTGGAGTATGAGATGCACCATGATTTTGAAGAGATAATTTTAAAAAAAAGTTTTTGCACTCTGCAGACTTCCCAAACCCTCATTTTTTGCAAAAAAATAAAAATAAAGAAGGGGATACAAAACTTTGGGAGATTTTAGAGTGCTTCTGGGGGCTGGAGGGTGGGAAATGGCCCATTTTTTGCTCTTTTTTTGCCCCCCCTGTCCTCAGGAGCACTTTGCAGGCTTCCCAAACCCTCTTCACATCCATTTTTGCAAAGGAGGCAGGGTTTCGGGAGGCCAAAAATGCTGTAGTCAGTGTATAAGATGCACCCAGATTTCCCCTTTCCCCCAGATTTGAGGGGGAAAAGGTGCGTCTTATACTCCAAAAATACAGTATTCAAACTCATAAATTGTCAATAAATTAATTCAGCTAAACAAGAATCTATAAGCAGTACAATTTAAATACCAAAATTTTGCCTGCCTGTCTTCAATTGTATTCCTGTAGTAAGTTCTCTTTGATACATGCTGGAAGAAACATATTTTAATTTTTTTTTCTTGAATGTGTTTAAATCAATTTTATATTTCTGAATCTTTGTGACTTCTTTTCACAGCCAAGGAACCATGTTCAGAAAAATTCTTACCTATGAAGAAAATAAGGAACAAAAACCAGCCAGAAGTTCTTGGCAGGTTGAATTAGACACCTGAGGAGGCCTATGCTAACCAGAGAAGAAAAATTGGATGGAGGATTGTACCACTGGATCTGAGGCTAATTACAAAAGCATACTGTATATTAAGCCCTTGCTCTCATAAGGAGACAGTGAAGCATCATGTGGTGAATAAAAGCCTAGGAAAACTGTGCAAACAAGATCACAGGCAGGACACAAAGACCAAAATAATTTGCTCATCCCTAAACTACAATATTCAATAAATCACAGGGTATCTTTGAATCCTTGCAAGTGGCATACAAAAGATAAATATTTATTTAAAGGAGCATATCTGATTTTCTGTGAGTGGAGATGAGGAGAAATCTTGATAATTTAAAAATGAAAGTTAAAGATTATGAGTTAGGGAAAGTGTTTATGAGCTGACTGTGCATATTAATATTTATTTTGTTCAAACTAAGCTCAGAGGTGGTATTCAGACAGTTCTGACAGGTTCTGGAGAACTGGTAGTCGAAATTTTGAGTAGTTCGGAGAACTCATCAAACTCCCAGCTGATCTTCTTTTGTTGCCCTGAACAGGACAAAGGAGCTGGAAAGCAGGATAGTCGGGTGAGGCAGGAAGGGAATGGGGATTTTGCAGTAACCTTCCTCCAGGAGTGGGGAGGGAAAGAGGATTTTGCAGTATCCTTCCCCTGCCACAATCACCAAGCCATGGCACGCCCACAAAGCCATGGCCACAGAACCAGTAGTAAAAAAAAAAATTTGAATCCCACCACTGACTAAGCTGCTATTTATGGTAGAGTCGGTTCATTTCTTCCATCTACTATTCCTTCTATCCTCTAAACGTGCTTGATTTGCAAAATGAATTCTACCAGTTGATGGAGCTTTATGAAGACTTGGTTAGGAAACTTCCTTCCTCCTAAAAATTCATTCTGAGTTCTTCTTGAAATGAAATCTGGTTTGAGCTTTAAAGATTCTGTTTTTTGTCTTGAAACTCAATTGGTCCTTCTCACACAGATTCAAACAATGTTCTACCACAAGATGGAGACAAGCAGAGAAAAGCAAGACCATTACAAAACAAAGAAGTTAGACACTGCGTGTTGTGGCCAAACAGGGAGGGCTACCCTGAAAAGATCCAGAGCTAAACTTTGAAAAATCTTTTCTGAGAACCTTCATGTAATCTCTTAATAAAGCAACATAAACATTAACTTTCCATTTGTCACCTCATAAAGTCCTATGATTCAGCACCATGAAATTTCTGAAAGGGGCTGATCAAATTCATCAAACAACATGCAATAAAAAGTGTGTGTTTGAATGAAATGTCAGGCTGGCCTGACACATTTTTATCACATACACACACTTTCAGCAGCCCATGTTGGAAATATATCTGATTAAATAGTTTAAACATATTTAAAAAGCTTTGATAAGGATTTCCAGAAGCAGTCCAGCCTGCTGTCTCTGATCTCGGTATTAAAAAAGAAAAAGAAAACACAATTCTAAAGTAATGTAAACTTGGTTTATTCTTTTGATAACGTTATCACTGCTTTGCTTATGTTTTGCTTTTTAGCAAGGAACTTTAAAACATTGCAAAACCATTTGTACAGAATATAAACTAGTAAATGACAATGGTATAAGGCAGAGCTGTTATAAAAGCACTTTTTAGCAGATGAAGAAGGTTATTAACATAATGGCAGTAATCTTAAAATTTAAAATTAGCACTGAAATGTACTGCCAATGAACCTGTAATATGGAGAGAAAAATCTCAACTATTCAGTGTGACAAACCATAAAAGCCATTGTTAAAAATCCTCCCTACAATATTAAACTACATTCAAGTAAAGCTGTTTCTGTCCTTATTTGTCTAAGGAGATTCTTTGGAGTTTTGCCTATAGAGTCCTTATTTGCTTTTAATTAGTTCAGAACTATATCCAATTTTGAAAAGTCTGATATAAAAGGAAAGTGTGGGCCAGGCTGCCCACCCAAACCTTCTGCTAGACTTAAATCACAATTTTTTTCACACTTCTCTAGAAAGCAATCTGATGAAAGTTTATGGGAATTACTTTTCAGCACACATGTACAAAATTGAGCTGTTAATTTATAGTCAGTCACCGAGTGCTGATGTAATGGAAGAGAGAGGTCAGCTATCCATTTGTTCTTTGGCTTTGTAATTTTTTTAGGTTCCTATTTTTAATTGACTATAACTTTATTTGCTGTGTCCTAATAAGTTTCTCCTTTTTTTTTAAAAAAAAGAATAACCACATTTGGAAGGGGCCATTTTGATTACAGAGTTCAACCTCTGTTACGGAATCCATATTAAAGCATACCTCTGTTTGAAATACATCTAATAATCTCTGGGCAACTCTTTGAAGAACCATCTCTCCCCCACTACATCCACGCAGCCCAGCAGGACAGGGTGGCAGTGTATGTTCCAAGTTCCATCTATTAGGGATGTACCAGGGGTGGGTTCCTGCCAGTTCTACCCTCTTCTGTAGAAGAGGTTCCACAAATCTACAGTGCCATTTAGAACCGCTTCCAGCTCCCTCCCCCCGCCCGTCCGCACATCATCAAGATGAAGAGCGAGAGGAGGAATTCTGGGAGTTGAAGTCCACAAGCCTTAAAGCTGTCAAGTTTGAATACCCCTGGGGTTTTTTTCTCTAAGGGATTAGGGGTGGAAGGGTCTTGTAACTTGACAGCTTTAAGACTTGCGTGCTTCAAATGCCACAGTTTCTGAGCCAACATTTTGGTTGCTAAGGAAGAGCGTTGTTAAGTGAGTTTCACCACATTTTACAAGTTGGCCATGCTCACCCAGTCACATGACTGCCAAGCCACTCCCACCCAGTCACATGGTCAGCAAGCCACTCCCACAAAGCACACCACACCTACAGAAGAGGTTCTAAAAAAATTTGAAACCCACCACTGGGATGTACCTAGGGTGGGACCACAAAAAAGGGCCTTCTTGGTGTTGGCCCCTTCTCTAAGGAACATCATTCATTTGGAGGTACAGTTGGCCCCCATCTTTGTTTTATTAAAAAGTTTTTATTAGATAAACTTTAAAAACATTGCACATAGTGCGACATTATTGGCATAAATGTTTCCATATAGTGATTAGATCTTACAGAAATTACATTTTATATCCATTACATAGGTGTATATAGTCAGTCAGATTACCTGTCCATCGATCCTTTCTTTTATATAATTACTAATCATACAAATACATATCCAATTCTTTCCTATCACACATTCTTAATACCATATTTTCCCATTCTCAATTTATCTGTGTTTTTCTGTCCTGGCCTTTTCCCCTCATTTCTAACCATCAGTACCATTTGTCCTAGATTTCATGATATTCCGTCTCACCCTTGTCTTTGAGCTCTAGAATCAGTCTGTCCATTTCTGTGCACGTCAGTATCTTATTTATTATTTCTTGTTCCAAGGGAGTCTCCTTATTTTTCCATTTTTATGCAAAAACCAGTCTTGTTATCGGTAAAATATGCAGCATTAAATCTAGTCCAATTTTGCCATGTTTTTCTTTTGTGATCCCCAGTAGAAATAATTGTGGCCTCAACTCCATCCTTCATTTTAGCATATCTTCCAAATCCTTCCTTATCTGGTCAGTTGGCCCCCATCTTGTTGCTTTTCCAAAAAGCCCTGAAGATGTGGATTTGCCAATGGACTGGGACCATGAATGGAGATCAATCTAATCAAGTGGCTGATTTGATTGTGTTGCTGCCACCACCATGAGATTCGGTTTTTATATTGCGGATTTATATTGTGGATTTTAATATTAAGCTGCCCAAAGTCATCTGTGTATGAGTTGAGCAGCCATATCAATTTGTTTAATAAATAAATAACATAAAACTGAACTGATTTCACCAGCAAACTGATGTTACTCAGTTGGTCTGAACTTTAAATTCCAGTTTGGCTTCTTGGAGCTTATGGGAACTATTCCACCTACTGCATTCTGAGAAGAAGATGAATACAACTTTGATTTATTTTGCATGGTATCTCTACAGGGACTGGAAAACTGCTTCTGTATTCCACAGGTGAAAGTTTTCTGAGTTTCTGTTAAGCTGAATGTGAAATTCTGTTCCTTCAATCTATTCTTCACCATTATCTGGTAGAACTCATTTCTTCTTATCAGAGAAATACAAATTTAATTAATAAATGCTTTTCATAAATAAATCTGATGCCAGAATAGGAGCTGAGTATTTCTGTTGTTTACTGGCCATTTGGTATTCTCTGCCATCTCCATTGAATAATTGATATTCTGTTCCATTTCTCTTTCTATTATTTGAGGATATCTGAAGCAGTCCTCTTGTTTTTGGTTCATTGCAACCTTGGTTAACCTCAGTTCACTTTAAACTTTCCTTTTTGTACTTAGGGATGCTTTTGGCACAGGAAAGTGGTTCTTTTTCTTTAAAAACAAATCAAATAAATGAATATGCTCCATCCTTCACTTGCTGTGATAAGGAAGCCTTTTTTTTTTTTTTTTTTTGCAAAAAGGTGGGCATGCAGAGCTTTGGGAGGTGGGTAGAATGCTCCCAGGGGCTGGGGGGCAAAAAACGAGCAAAAATGATCAGTTTTTCTCTCATTTTTGCTCTCCCCAGCCCCCAGGAGCACTTTGCAAGGTTCCTGCAAACCTGCTGCATGTCCATTTTTGCAAAGGGAGCAGGGTTTCGATAGGCCAAAAATTCTGTATTCAGTGTATAAGACACACCCAGATTTTCAACCTCTTTTGGGGGAGAGAAAAATACGGTAGTTTCTATGAATGCAGTTTCTCAATTGGTAATGTCACACAGCTAGTCATTCTTGTTGAAAACTAAATTAGGTAAGCTGCTCTAAAGATAATAATATTTAAAATAAAATAAAATAACTTGGGGGAAAAGTAACAGCTGTTTCGTGGAATTGAATTGAAGCATGTTTGAAGGGTTTGAATGACAATGAAAAATGTTTTTCAGGACCAACAAGGAACTAAATCAAAGCCATTGTCCTTGACAGCAGGCATAACACAGTTCAGATGAAGGGTCTCAGCAATGAGTGCATTTCAAAGGAATAATTGTGTAGAAGAATTGAGATTCTCCTTCTGATCACCCTAATTTCAGTGTCTTGGCTATTGTTCTGGCCTTCTTCCATTGCCTTCTTGATGCAGATTATATAAGAGTGACACCAAAATAATTGTTGAATAGCCTAATCTCATTGTGTGTTCTCTGAAAGTGTTTTGCAGCATATTGTATTCTCCCTGCTTGCGTTCTGAAAATAAATGAAGGGAAGATTGGTGTCTATGTAATAAAAAAAGTCTTTTATAAAGCAAGCTTATTTCTCAGCAACTTTATGGAGACATATTTTATTGTAAACCACCCGGAATCACTTAAATGAGATGATCGGTATAGAAATATGAGGAAAACCACAAACAAGCAAACAAATATATTTACTATAGAGGGTGAGACAGAATACCACGAAATCTGGGACAAATTGTACCGATGGTTAGAAACGAGGGGAAAAGGTTGGGACAGAAAAACACGGATAAGTTAAGAACTGGAAATATGGTATGAATATTGTATGATAGGTAGGAACTGGATATGTATATGTATTGATAGTACTACTATATAACAAAAGGGACTAATAGATAAGTAATTTGACTGATTACACTTACCTATGTAATGGATATAAACTGTTATTGTTGTAAGATCTAAGAACTCTATGGAAATGACTATGCTAGAAATGTCGCACTATGTCCAACATTTTTAATGTTTATCTAATAAAAATCATATATATATATGATTTGTGTATATATATATGTGTGTGTGTGTGTGTGTGTGTGTGTATACAACACAACACAAATGTAACAAAGGCAACATTGAAAAAAAAGGCTTTCTGCCTGGATGGCTCCCAGAGTGAGTCGATAGACAGAAAAGGGAAGCAGTATGCTCTCTCCCATATTTGGGCATACCAAGAGTTGTGACTATGTTGTATTTGTGCTGATAAATAAATAAAGGGAGACTAGTATAGATCTATTTCAAGCTATTTAGCTCTTATCAGCTAGCCATACCCTTACTGGGAATCGAACCTGTGCTGTATTGCATCTTAGGCAGATGTGTTAACCACTAAGCCACAGAGCTCAACTCCTTATCAGCCAAGCCAGGGTGAAAGGTATCTATTTAGATTTACAACCCCCGGTATGCCCAAATATGGGAGGAAGATCACTACTTCCATTATTTATCAGCACAAATACAACAAATATAACAAAAAGGCAACAGTAAAAATATTGGGTTTCTGCCTGGATGGTCTCTTGTGACGAGCCGAAGGACAGAGAATGGAAGTAGTGATCTTCCTCCCATATTTGGGCATACCGGGGGTTGTAAAAATCTAATATATATATATATATATATATATATATATATATATATATATATATATATATGTGTGTGTGTGTGTGTGTGTGTGTGTGTGTGTGTGTGTGTGTGTGTGTGTGTGTGTGTGTGTGTGTGTGTGTGTGTGTGTGTGTATGTGTATGTGTATGTGTATGTGTATGTGTATGTGTATGTGTATGTGTATGTGTATGTGTATATATATATATATATATATATATATATATATATATATATATATATATATACACACACACACATATATACACATACACACACACACACACACACACACACACACACACACACACACACATATATGCCTTTGTTATGCCTTCACCTTCTCTTGTCAAGCTACAGCCCTTCAGCCTGCACAGGTTTGAGATTGGCCAAAACTGGCTATGATTGTAAGTTTGGCCTTAAGTTGGACATCTGTATAATATGTAGCTCACCAGCATTCTTTTGGGGTTAAAAGAAAGTGGACTCCTTATTTGTACTTTTTGGCAATCTGCAGGATTTTAAAGGACAAAATGCAAATGCTTAAAATAATTCACATAATGTTTTTGAGACTACTACCTACATGGGCATTCAGATTGGCCTGAAGAACAATTGTGCCTCTGAAAAAAGACTTTGTTAGGATTGATGTTGACTGCCATGGGCTGAAAACAGGCTCTTTGACTGCAGGTTGCCATAAAAATGTAAATCCCTTTACCCTTTAAACTTTCATAGAGAACTCTGAATGATATCACCTATAAGCTTCTTCTTAATGTTAAAAAAGGCCTCACAGAATCCCATAGGTACAAACTTTTTATTAGATTTTTATTGACTTACAGTCGTAAGTGTGAAAAATAGTCATAAGTCACTTTTTCCAATGCTGTATTATCTTTGAACATTCACTAAGCAAACTGTTGTAAGTCAAGAACTACCTGTAATTTGTTTTTTACCTTGTGGATTTATACTTTGGAGGAAAAAAACAACATGCAGCTGAAGCTGACATTGAAACCTTGTAAAAGTTTAGGAGAGGACTTAAAACATTTTCATTTACCTACTTTTAAACAAGATTTTGTTTTTGTATATGGAGCTGCCTAGAATCATTCATGGGAGAGCATGGCAAAGAATTGCTTTAAATACAATAAAGTAAAACTACAGTTCAGTAGCAATGATTGTAGGGGCCTTGACGGCCCTCCAAAAGTTTGAGTTACAACCATTCATTTAGCACAGTGTTTCTCAAACTTGGCAACTTGAAGACGTCTGGACTTCAACTCCCAGAATTCCCCAGCCAGCATTCGCTTTAGCAGGTATTTAAAACTACATGGGCACTGAAAAAAGTGACTCACGACCACTTTCACATTTACGTATTTGTAATGATTGTAGCATCCCAGGGTCACACAATCACCATGTGTAATTTTCCCAGCCGGCTTCCAAGAAGCAAAGTCAATGGGGGAAGCTGGATTCACTGAACAGCCGTATCATTCACTTAACAACTGCAGCGATTTGCTTAACAACCACAACAAAAAGGTCATTAGATGGGGCACGACTCCCTTAATGACCCCCTTGCTTAGCAGAGGAAAATCTGGCACCAATTGTGATTGTAAGTTGAGGTCTACTTAAATTTTCTTCTGTGTGTGTGTGAGAGAATGAGTGAGTGAGAAAGGGAGAAAATCTCTGTTTATGCAAACTAATATAAACATTCAATCTGCATATGACATTTTTGCATAGTTGTTGGCAATCATGGATGTTTGTTGCAGTGGTAGGATTCAAATTTTTTTACTACTGGTTCTGTGGGCATGGCTTGGTGGGCATGGCAGGGAAGGATACTGTTCCTACCCCACTCCAGAGGAAGGTTACTGCAAAATCCCCATTCTCTCCCAATCAGCTGGGACTCGGGAGGCAGAGAATAGATGGGGCCAGGTCCAGTCAGAAGTGGTATTTACTGGTTCTCCAAACTACTCCAATTTTCCACTACTGGTTCTCCAGAACTGGTCAGAACCTGCTGAATACCACCTCTGGTCTGTTGGCCTCTTCTTTGCAATGACAGAGTAAGATCCCCCCTCCCACTTAAGCCAGCTGAGCACCACCGTCACCTACTACAGATGTGACTCAGCAAAGAGTTCTAATAGAGATCTGGGATGCAGTACTGTATTATGCCTATTTAGATGGCCTTGTAATTGACAATCATGAAAAAATACATAAATTACAGATGGCATGCCTTTGGGGGACCCTGGAGGGAGAGCTAAAATACTGGCATGCTTTGGTCTCTTAAGAGCTGGCAAATGAAGCAAGCCTTCTGTTACACTAGCATTAAATACAAGCATATAAACTAAAACTGTTAGAGACCAAGACGATCTGCCCCTGACTGTATTTTTTTTAATGCGCCAGCTGTCTGTCTGTGAAACTACAGCTTCAAAATGAAGCGAAGGATTTCCAATGTTCAAAATAAGGCTATGGTTTTAAGTGGCAGGGGGAAGTAAATGTACCGTCTTGAAGATCTTTCCTCTTTCTTTAAGTATGTGCAGAGACCCTCCTACAGTGACAAAGAATCCCTGGAAAAATGGGTGATCTGGACTCTAATTGAAGTTCCCTTCTTCGCAACGCAATGATCTCTCTCTCTCTCTCTCTCTCTCTTTCCCCCCCTCCCTCCCATATAATGTTTCCCAATTTCAGCGAGTTTAATATATTTGAACAATAACTTATTCTTCCTCTTCCATCTCCTCCTCCTCCCACTTCCAGTTCCTCCTCTTCTTCTTCCTCCACTTCCATTGTTGGTGCTGCTACAGTGTGTCTTTGATATTGCCTCTCCATTTTCTTCTGGGTCTGCCCCATGTTCTGTGACCTTCTCTTTTTGTATATGCCTTGTATGGTGGTATAGAATCCCAAGATATTCCGAACTTCATCACCCAGAATTCCTCAGTGAGCCATGATCCAGACTGACTGCTGCAATATCCATGGACAGATTTTTTTTTAAAAAAAAGGCAAGATGGTTGTCTTAACTATGTGACAGAAGCCTCACCCATTTGTATGGGTGTCAATGACATCAGTGGTGGGATTCAAAAATGTTTACTGCCGGTTATGTGGGTGTGGCTTGGTGGGCGTGGTGTGGCTTGGTGGGTGTGGCATGGGAAGGATACTGCAAAATCCCCATTCCCTCCTGATCAGCTAGGACTCAGGAAGCAGAGAATAGATAGGGACAGTCAGAGGTGGTATTTACCAGTTACACCCACCAAGCCACGCCCACAGAACCAGTAGTAAACATTTTTGAATCCCACCAGTGAGTGTCATGTGATGTATTGTGACTTTCCCCCACCTTCGCTAAACCAGTACTTGATGCATCGCATCAGGCCCACTCTGGGAGTTTCACAGCCCTTCAGTAAACCAAATAACTGAGTAAACTATGACTTAGTGTAATATATCCATTTAGTTGGGGCTGACTCTACAAGTTAACAAAATTCTTGCTCTAACCCACGTGCTTTTACTGCTTTTACTCTCTGTGACCTGGGGAAAAAAGTTTTGAAAATTTATTTTACATCTTAAATTCCCTGGGAAATTGACAGCATTTTCCTTGTTTCCAAAGAGCTGAAAATCTAGAGACTGATTAAAAATAAAATAAAAACCACTTTAATGATTTTTTTTTGTTAACGTATGATCACTTTTTCTGCTCTTTCTGTTTGTTGCTCTTTTTGTGACGTTATGTCAATCAATATAGCTGGCTTGGATTTATTCTCATTGTTTTTACATTAAACAAATTAACAGATCAGTCAAGTCTGATGGGAAGCATGTAACGTGGGTTGGTTTGCTTTTCTACAAATAATTATATACCGTGCACTTTCATCCTTACTTCGGTGCTTCCAATATGAGGGGGGCGGGGCGGAGGGTGGGAATCCTCAAATTTATTGAGTGATGAGAAAAATTTCCATTCTGCTTTCAGACCACAAAGCAGAAATAATTGTGTTTTAATAAAGAATTGAGTGATACAAAAGACAATCTTCAGAAAACAAAGTTTATTTAAAGTGCAAGCTCATTAAAAGTAAAACTGCATAAACACCATCCCATTTATTTTTATTAAAATGAAATACAGTGTTTATCATTAGTTATATATTCATATTTAAGAATTTTCTTTATCACTTTCAAGGCAAGAAATGAATTAGGGAGACTTGCACATATAATATCTAACTTTAGCATTTTAGAACTAAACCGATTTCTTTTTTTCCCTCCAAGGGAGTTCATAAGCCATTTGCATCCCTCTATAATCCTTATTTCAAAATCTTTTAATAAATATTTAATAAATAAATTTTAATGTTTGTAAGCCACCTAGAGTTCACATTTAACTTTGATGGGCACAGGAATGGGCTTCAAAAATTGCAGCAATGGGTTCACTGCCCCATTGCTGGGTGGGCGTTGCCATGGTGGGCATGGCCTAGTTGGCTTCCTGCACTATGGTGGGGGGGGGGAGATTTTCACCCATCCCGAACTCGGGAGGCTTTCCTTGAGCCTCTGGGAGAGCTCCAGAGGCCCTTCAGAGGCTGGAAATAGGCCTGTTTCTGGACTTCTGCAACCTCTGGTAGGGTCATTTTTTGCCCTCTCCAGGCTCTGGAGGCTTTTGTTGAGCCTCCGGGAGGGCAAAAACTGCTTCCTGTGGGCCCCAGAGGCTGTACGGAGGCCGGAAACAGATCCATTTCTGGACTCCTGGAACCTCCGGTAGGCCCTTTCCCCTCCTCCTCCCCAAGCCTCCACGTAGGCCATGCACTTATCTGGCATGATGAATGGACCGCATGAAGATTCCTGGGAGGGGAGGGGTGAGGTGGGAGGGGCAGGCTGGGGTAGCACTTCGGGGGGTTTGCTGAACTGGGCAAAATCCTAGCTAGAGGATCACCCGAACCTGTGCAGATCCCCAGCAGCCCATCCCTGGATGGGCAATGAATAAACCCACAAAACATAATTACTGTTTGTGTCAAAGAGAAAGTGACAGACAAAATTTGTAATGCAAATGTAGCTTCTGACCAGTGTTACAATTATTCATTTGCATCTGAAACCCCGAAGAGCAAAGACAGCCAAACACATTTTAGCCTCAGATCCTTGGTTTCTCTAATAATCAGCTTTCCAAAATGGACTTTATCCAAAAACAAAAGAAAACAACCATCTGACTGTCACTCAATAAATCTATCCCCTTGTCTTTGTTTCTTGGCTTCTTAAAAATTACAAGATGTTCTAACCCAGACATGTCCCACATACTGTATGGAACGTCCAACCCATATGCCCTACTCATTGAAGGAACAGAACAGGACAGAACAGAATAGAATAGAATAGAATTTTTTATTGGCCAAGTGTGATTGGACACACAAGGAAATTGTCTTTGGTGCATATACTCTCAGTGTACATAAGAAGACAAGATATATTCATCAAGAATCATAAGGTACAACACTTAATGATAGTCATAGGGTACAAATAAGCAACCAGGAAACAATATCAATATAAATCATAAGGATAGAAGCAACAAAGTTACAGTCATGCAGTCATAAATGGGAGGAGATGGGTGATATTAACGATGAGAAGGCTAATAATAATAGTAATGCAGCCTTAGTGAATAGTTTGACAGTGGTGAGGGAGTTATTTGTTTAGCCGAGTGATGGCATTTGGGGAAAAAACTGTTCTTGTGCCTAGTTGTCTTGGTGTGCAGTGCTCTATAGCATCATTTTGAGGGTAGGAGTTGAAACAATTTATGTCCAAGTTGCAAGGGGTCTGTAAATATTTTCACGACCCTCTTTTTGACTCGTGCAGTGTACAGGTCCTAAATGGAAGGCAGGTTGGTAATAATTGTTTTTTCTGCACAACACTGTGTGAGAATCCAGTACAATGAAAATGATATTTTGGAAGCCAATACATTAAAAAATCAATTGACTGATGGCAGGGGGTTCAACACCCCACCCCTAAAGTATCTGTCCTCAGCTTCTTAAAATGACATACAAGCACACTGAAGGGGTGAGGGCTTTTGGGTTTACCAGTCTTCAGATCAGCTGACAGCTCAGTGTCTGATATGGGGGTTTAAAGCTTCCCCCAGGAAACCATCCAACCTGTTTGCTAAAGCCCACTAAACTGCCTCTTCTTGCAAGAATGTGAAGATGATTATGCCTCCTACTCAGTAAATCCAGCTATCAGTGAATGCTAACCAAGATTTATTATTTTTGAATAGAAATAGATTTAGAGAAAATAAATCTTGGAAAGTTGTAAATGAACTAAAAGTCCAGATGGATTTGAAATAAGATTTTGGAATTAATCATAAGAATCCTTCCTATGGGAAAATGCTTAAGTTTTGAGTTCTCTTTTAAAAAAAACCATGATAGAATAACACGTTGAAGGTTTGACACTAGAGGGAATTAGAAAGAACTAAAGATTACAATTGAAGGAAAAGAACAGCCTTCCTATATCTGATGACTTTCACCTATGTTGAATGTTAGTATTCCAGATAATTCGGATTTTCACTTTTTATAAAGTGCTCTTCCCATAGACCAGGGGTGTCAAACTCACGGCATCATGTGGTCGTCATGTGACATAGCACGTCTTCCCCCCCCTTCACTGGGGGTGGGCATGGGCACCGCCCACGGGCTATGAGTTTGACACCCCTGACATAGACCATGCCTTCATTTGCACAATCATACCTCAACAATGGCAATTTTCCTCTGATCTTCACGGTGTTTGCCTTCAAGTCATGTTCAATCCATGAGTAGTTAGGCTTAAGTCATTTTTATCTGTATTTCTAGTGAAATATTGTTTCCTCTCTTATTCTGACATTATCTAATGGCAGCTTCATAGTATACAAATTCTATTATGCTTTCCTTCTCTTCCCTTAGAGGGAAGTCAGTTCACTCATACCAGGAATAACCAAAGGAGCAATACTTATCAAGGGTTTAAAGCTGATGCAAGCACACCCCTCCCCTGTAGTTCAACTGATGGCCCAGTGGTTAAATGCAGTATTGCAGGCAAACTCCACCCACAGCGTGGAATTCAATCCTGACTGGGATCTATGGGGCAGTATATAAATAGCTATTGCTATTCATAATTGGCTTCTTCTGCCACAAACTGTTGTTTAATCCCCAGGTGTTCTGACCTAGGCTTCCCCAAACCACGAAGCAGACTCCTTGTCCTGACAAAAAACCCTTTTTATTAAGATAGTGCGAATCCCTCTCATTCACATTCAGCAAGGGTAAATTTTACAGTCACAAACCTTATCTGGCTTGGAGAGCTGCCAGGCTCTCTTCAAAACTTGGCAAGGAGCCTCTGAGAGTCATTAAGCGAACTAATTGTCTCCTGCAAACTCCACTCCCCTTTCACGCCTCTTTTATTCCCTGTGGGAGGGACCATTTATCATCCACTTGTGGCCTTACTCCCAAGTCGTCCCTTGTTCCTTAACTGTTCCCTTCGTCTGGCAACTTTGTACATGCGCACACTGGGAACAGGCTCCAGCTGCTTGTCTGCTTCACTGCTTCACCCCATCTCTGCTTCTGATGCAGAGCCCTCATCAGAGCCTTCCCCAGACTCCAGGACTGGCCCATGTTCCTCCTCAACCTCCTCACTGTCCAAATCTGGTGGGCCACAACACCAGGTAGCTAGATAGAGCTGTTTTAATCAGACACACACTTCTTGTGCTTGTTGCTACTTCTATTTGACCAAAGGGAAATTTCATGAACATTTGCAGAATTTGGGATGGATGAAAGGATTGCTATTGCAAATCTGCTATTGAGCAGATTTGAATCATGCTGCCAGACTAGTCAGAAGTATTTTTCTTTTACTGCCTTGCTAGCGTTTTCTGCTAGGGATGTGCTGAACACAGAAGGCAGCAAAACTAGAAGATTTATCTAGTTGCTTTGCAAATCACCTATGGCCTGGCACATTCAGGCAATGCCATTTGGCAGCAAGTCAGAACAGATGCAATGGAAGCAGGATAAGGACAGCAAATTCCATGCCAAGTTTTGGATGGTTTTTTTTTTCCCTGACTTGGATGTGAATTTGGGGGGAAAGCCCATTACGTGCAATCCCAGGTTACTGAGTTTGGAACTGAGCTGACAGGAGATAGTGACAGTTTGTGAATATTTTAGCAGGGTTGAAAATGACACCTCTTTCCATGCCATGTTTTCCAAACGCTGGAGGGATATTGATTAAGCGCTTTCCATATGGTCACTCTTTTTAACTATCCAAAGCCTTGGAAACAGTTTGAAAGTGAATTTTGCCTCTTTGAAAATGCTTGGAATAAGTTCCAAATGCAATGACCCTGTTGTTGCTGTAGATTTTGCCTCAATAAAATAGCTTTGCATCTTTTCTATACCAAAGAAATAAGGGGGGGGACGACGACTGCGAGGGGAGCTCCAAGCAGCCTAAGGCTTTGCAAGGAGACCTTTTAGACTCCTGAATTTGAGGTCTTGACTATGCAGTTAATGTTACAATAGAATAGAAGTAGAATAGAATAACAGAGTTGGAAGGGACCTTGAAGGTCTTCTAGTTTCCTGCTCAGGCAGGAAATCCTACACCACTTCAGACAAATGGTGGTCCAACATCCTCTTAAAAACTTCCAGTATTGGAGCATTCACAACTTCTGGAGGCAAGTTGGAGAAGGGATGAAAGACCCAAGTTTAGTTTACAATATTCTCAGCCTAGGGCAGCCACATTCTCTCTGTTAGCCTAACCTGCCTGACAGGTTGCTGTTGCGTAGAAATAACAAGGCAGGAAGGCACAATTTACATGATACATTGAGCTGCTGTACAAAAGACAAGGGAGAAATCTAACAAGAAAAACAGCAATCAAATAAGAGATGGGAAATACTCATAAGGAATTTCTTGTGAAAAGGGGTACTTTCTTGTGAACTGAATTATCAGTATTAAATGTTGTTATATTGCGTATTATAATTAAATAGTTTGAATCAGAATTTTGGAAAAAAAAACAGGTGGGGTGGTTGGCTCCTGCAGCTGAAAACTTCATGGTGTCCTAATTATCTATGTTCCAGACGATAGAGATGAACATCTGGAATCTATAATTCATCCAAAGCTGAACAAATTGTGAAGGATAATTTCATTAAAAATGAAAGCAAACATCTTTATACTTCGCAAGGAACTTGGATACAAAGAGACACAGATTAAAACAAAACAAAAAAAAAATCAATAATGACAGTGACTGCAGAAGATTTTTTTTTTAAAAAGTGGAGATTTATTTAACTAATATATGCCTGCCTGTCTCATATATGATACTGTGGATGGTTAACAGTTAGCTACAGAATAAAAACAACCAAAATTGAATCAACACAAATAACATAAAATAACAGTAGTGGAGAACACTCCTAATGTCCCATATTTAAGGCAATGATGACCAAGAAATGGGCTCACCCATAATATCAGGGCCTCAGCTTGATGGCAAACTTACATTTTTAATAAGAAGCTCACAGGATAGGACAATTTTGAGGTGTGTGTGTGATTTCTAGAGTGTGAGCACAACAGCAAAAAACACTACTTCCATCTCGTCCTGTGAGATGGCACTTTCTCATGGGTGGGATCTAACAGGATAGGATAGGTAGACACCTAGAGACAGTCCCGTAGTACCCAGCTCCAAGCTTTGAAGAGTTTTAAATGTAACTACCAGCATCTTGAATTATACCTGGAAGCAGGTTGGTGGAGCTAAAGTGAATGACTATATCCATAATTGCCCATGTGGCCAAACAATAGGCAGATGGTGACTTCAACCATGTAACTGAAGTCCTGTCCATGTCAGGTGTGAAAAATCTGGATCACCCATTAAGTTGCAGTTAAGAAAATTTATTGCTCAAGCCTATACGTAAGACTCTAGTCTACTAATGTTCAATACTAAACTGATGGTAGATAAGAGTCAACAACAGAATTCAAGAGGAGTTGGATTTAAACCATTTGATGGAATGTAACAATTCTAGGCTGATGACTTGTTTAACTCCACCCCCTGGTTCCAGGGGTGGGCTTCAAAAATTCAGCAAGGGATTCTCTACCCAGTTGCTGGGTGGGTGTGGCCATAGTGGCCCCCTACATGGCAAGGAAGGGCTCTCTGGAGGCTTTCCTTGAGCCTCTGGGAGGGCGAAAACTGCCTCCCCATGGCTCCCGAGGCCTTCTGGGAGGCCTGCTTTCCACCCTCCCCAAGCCTCCATGTGTGCCCTGCACTTACCTTGCGCCCAAAATGGATTGCATGGAGACTCCTGGGAGGTGAGGGGAGGGCTTGGCATGGCCAGCCAAGGGTGAGGTTTGGAGGTTCTCATTAGCTATGTCTGGGATGGCGAACCTATGGCACGCCTGCCAGGCATTGCCCTGTCAGCTGGCCAGTGCACATGCACGGGCTGGCAAGCTGAGATCAGACTTTTTAAAAGCCATTTTTCAACCTCCACAGGTTCCAGAGGTTTTATAGGGGGAGGGCGAAAACAGCCTTGCCTGACCTTCCCGGAGGCTCTCTGGAGGCTTCAGAAGTTTCCCTGAAGCCTCCGGAGGGCAAAAAATGATGCTACGAGCAAACTGGAAGTCATTTCTGGGTTGCTTGTAGGGCCAATTTTAGCCCTCTGGAGCGTTCAGGAGCCCTTAGGAGGCTTCCCTGAAGGCTCTGGAGGACAAAAAAACAACCCTACGAGCAAACCGGAAGTGACTTCCGGAAGCTCCTGAAGCCTCCGGGGGGCCTCTGGGAAGCTGGGGGAGGTTGTTTTCGCCCTCCCAAGGCTCCTATAAAGCCTCTGAAGCCTGGAGAGGGTGAAGAAAGCATGCAAAAAGTGGGGGGGGGGTGTCGCACCTGTCATGTGCGCATGCATGCTGCGGGGGTTGCACATTGTATTATGGGTGTGGCATGCCCTTGCACGACCCCCCTGCACTCCCACTGCTTATGGCACATGAGCCAAAAAAGATTCGCCACCACTTAGCTATGGGTTCTCCCAAACCCGGGCGAACCTGTAGCAGCCCACCCCTGCCTGGTTTTGCCTCTTCCTCTCTTTTTGTATGTCACAACACACATTAAAAAGAGTGAAGCTTTCCCCCTGACTATAGACATCCAAGACTATGGAATGTCATTTTAATGTAATGGAAGGTAGCTTCTTTCATCATTATGCTTTTCAAAGAATGCATATGAAAAGTATATCTAAGAGTCATTGAAACCACTCATAACTAACCTCTTTGGAGATAATTATAATTGGTACTGATGTGAATGCAACCTGAAGTCTTAATTTGTGAGTAGCACTTCATGCCCTTCACTTAAAGGAGCAAAGATAAGCCTGTTTTGATAAGATGGCTCCAGCTCCAGTGATGTTTGCTAAAAATAATCCTGCCACTTTCAGTGATGGGACATGAATTCTAAAAAGCCCACTTTGGGGGGCTATATTTTTTAGTCCTATAATGTTGGGTTTCATTCAGGGAAAGAATGAATTCTAATTTGGAACAAAATCATCTTTTCTCTGCTGCCATGTACTTTGCCTACTTTAAGTAGGAAGGTCTCGTATTTTCAGCTTGGTGGTGGGGTGGCAATCAGAAATGAAATTCTTCTAATAGAGTTGCCATTGTAATAGCAAATTGCATGACTTAAGAAACAAGTCATGTTTCCTGATAAAAGAGAAGTATAAAAGATAAACAGTGCCTCATTACCAAGTGAAAGGCACTACAGCTGAAAAAAAAAAACCTTTTTTTTAAAAAAAAAATCTGTTTTAGTTCTATTTTTTTCTTGAAGAGATGAAAGACCTTGAAGAATTATTTCCTTTCCCCCTACTTTATTTGCATTTGAGAGAACCATGTGGCTTTCTTGGCTGATGCTGAAAAAGCTAAGCGGCTCAGACTTGTTTACTACTTGGGAAGGAGACTACCCAGGGGTGGGATTCAAAAAATTTAGCAACTAGTTCTCTGGTTGAGCATGGCCATGGTGGGTGTGGCCTACTTGGCTTCCTGCACCACAGCAGGGGGCAGTTTTCACCCTCCCCAGGCTCCGGAGACTTTCCTTGAGCCTCTAGGAGGGCAAAAAAGGCCTCTCCTGGGATCTGGAGGCTCTCTGGAGGATGGAAATGGGTGCGTTTCTGGACTTCTGGGAGGCCTGTTTTTCACCCTCCCCAAGTTCTGGAGGCTTTTCTTGGGCCTCCAAGAGGGCAAAAACGGCCTCTCCCAGGCCCTCTGGAGGCCAGAAATGCGCCCTTTCTTGGACTTCTGGAATTTCTGGGACATCTGTTTTTCACTCCCCCCAGGCACCAGAGGCTTTCCTTGACCCTCCAAGAGGGAAAAAACAGCCTCCCCCAGGCTCAGGAGGCCCTCTGAAAGCCCTCCGGAGACCAGAAAGTGGTGAGTCTTTGGACTTTCAGAACTTCCGCGAGGCCCATTTTTCACACTCCCAGAGCCTCAGTGCAGGCCCTGCACTTACCTGGCATCCAAAACAGGTCACGTGGAGACTTCTGGTAGGGGAGGGGCAGGGCGGGAGGGACCAGCCAGTCCTTGCAACTACTGGTTTGGCAAACCAGATGTAAAATTAGCATCCGGTTTGCCCGAACCGTTCTGAACTGGCTGAATCCCACTCCCGAGATTACCAGAAGACCCCAGGACATAGACTACTACATCCAGAAGTTAAATGGCTTTTTTGAAGCTACTAAATCTTGATTTTGAAAGATTTTGAAGGGCTGGTTGTAATAGACAGAAACAATAATCTTGTGTAACAGGAGGAAGAACCACAACCACGATAAAGATCAGATGAAAGAAACAGAACTCCTGGGGAAAAAATGTAATCTGAGAAAGCACCTGAAATGTAACCCACTCCAGTTCTCATGAAGATAAAGGGAGGGAGAACCATATTCAGACTTGCATCATTCCTTTAGTATAATCTTATAATAAAATAACGTTAGTTTGTTTTTCTTTGTTTTTCAAGTTTGGTCTAATTGTAGAGCCCCATTTACTTTCATAAGAATAACACGAATACATCAGTGTTTGTGCTATTATTGTATTTTTGTTATTGTGATTCTAATAATGAGTTACTGTTTGTCAATGTTATTTTAAAAAATTAGCTGATAACCTGGCGTTGCCCAAATATTTATTTATAAGGGGAAAACGTCCGGACCAAATGTAATTTCTAATGTTGGATTTTCCCCCTTCCTAGAGAGAGCCCCTTTGTGCAGTACTGTGAAGCCGTTACCATGGCAACTCTACTGCGCTGTACAATAGAAGCCATTTTACAGAAGTACAGTAGAAGCCATTTTAAGGCACAACAGGCTGTATTGTAACAGAACACCCCCTCCCCCGAGGGTTGTTAGGGGTGTCTTACCCCCACAATATTTGTTTCCAGAGAGTAAATCGTCTGTGTACCAAGTTGGTTGAAATTGCTCGAGGTGTTCCAGAATTATGCTGGAACATACACCCACAGAGCCATGTATGTATGTATGTATGTATGTATGTATGTATGTATGTATGTATGTATGTATGTATTGATAAAGCTTGGACAACTCATAGAGGGAAGCAAATGTTCCATCAATTCCCCCAGTACTCTACCTCCAAAGAATCAAAAACATGTCAATAAATGAAGATAAAAACATGGTTTTATTCAATGTCACAGCACTTTGTACATCCATAGACCCAGAATTAGCCAAAGAATCTATGACAGCAGTACTACACAGCACACCCTACCCCCTACTAGCACTATTGCTGTTACCTAGTGTGGTAATGAAATGTCCGCAAGAAAATAACAAAGCTCAGAATCCAAAGTTATCTTAATATCTGTATGCCATTGAGATTCCATTATGATTGAGGCACTATAAATTAACTAAGCAAGCAAACAATTTTACTATGGAAGGGGGCAATAACAAATTAGTTGTGTATTGCTGCCAAGCAAACAGCATAGATGAGATTGTTGTAATCACTAGGAGGTGAGTTAGTTTGATAGTTTTCATTATTCCAAATTTCATTGGAACAGGTCTATATCTCATTGTTATTGTTAACAGGTCTATATCTCAAGTTATTGACTATATAGTTATAGTTATATATCAAATTATTGAGTATATCAAATATCTTATTGCCATTAAGAAAAAAATTAGGAAGCCAGCTCTATGTTGGGCTTTCTTTGAGTTTTGGCTTAGCATATTTTATGAACTCTATCATTGTGGTTTATGGCTTAGGATATTGGGGGAACTTAAGCTACAGCGTTTTCTCAATAGTTTGTGTTGAATAACAACAATTATGGTTAATGTGAGGGCTAAATTAAATGACATCATGAAACAAAATGAGTTCAAATGTACCCATCAGTAATTTGCAGCAGTTCTCAGCGTTTCAGATGAGGTTTGGCTCATCTTCAGGTTTGGCTGGAAAATGAATCTATTGTCAACCCTCGGATTGCTAGGCTGCCAATTGAACAAGGACCACTGTCGCGGGGATCTTTTCCATCCACTCGTTGCACCGGGTACCTCCAGCTGACTGGTGAGTCTTCACTAGTGTGCTGCCCCAAAAGCCTCCAGCTGGCCAGCACATATTCACCTGTGCCCCATGCTGGAAATCACAATCACATCCCTTACGCGCTGCACAGTTGAGTAACGTAAGGGATACATGGACCATGGGTAACCTACCGGGACATTCCTCTTCATGGACTGCATGGATGCTGCCATGACCAATTGGGCAGCTGGATATTGCCAGTGTGCTTTGTGATGACATCATCATGGGAGGACACCACATGAGGGGTGGGACATGTAGGGATGGGGCCCATGGGTGGATCCATGTGGGTGGAGCAGACACTATGTAAAAGGTGGAGGAATTAATCACATTAGGACTGACTGCTTATTTTCTGTATGTCACTCTGTGCCAGTTATCACAGCTTCATGGATAAAGTTTTTCAATTAACTAACATTGGCTCTGTCTGAATTCCATGGTGAACTCCAGAACATGACATCTATATATCATGTACATCTGTCTGTCTGTCTTTATCTATCATGTCTGTATCCAATAATTATGATTCTTTTCTGTCCCAGTTATGGTACTATAAATTTAAAAAAAGAATGAATCTTATCTGGAAATCACATCACTGATCCAGAACGAAATAAGTGACCAATTGATTTAATTTACTCAGTTCAATCAATGTTCGACTCATTTTCTTTAATCAGTATTTTTTTTATTAAGTTGCATCCCTAACATACTTCAAAAGTATGCAAAGCCTTTTGAACTTAGTGAAACTTCTGACAAACATTTGCCTGTACCATTATATAGGATGTAAACATTTCAAACCTATTCTGGAGAAGTGTCAAAAATGAGGTGATGTATGATTTTCTATTGGTATTTAGTTAGTTGTAAATCTTTCCGGATCTTGTGGGCTGCAAAACAATATGACTGTCAACTACAATTTGACATTTCATCTCTTCATACAAAATGAAGTACTGCCTTCTTGGTAAAAGACAACTGCTAAAAACATCCATTTTCGGAAGAAATTGTCAACATATTTTATTTGACTCAGATTTTAGAGAATGTGTTTTGTTCTTTGTACACTCTTCCAACCTATGAAACCCTGTTCTGAAACATAAAAGCTTTGGCTGGTTTCTCCTCCTACTTCACTCTGGTTTCACTCCTCCTCCACTTTTCAACTGCAAATCCTCACATCTGGTATCCTAAGAATTGCTCATTAAATCCTCCTTTGCTGGGGAAACTACAAATCATCTGGTTTTCTATAACCACTATTTAAATAACAGCTGCCTGCCTGTAAGTCACTCAGAAATAACAATTTGCCTTTCAGGTATCATTCTAACTCAGTGGTGAGATTCAATTTTTTTTATTACTGGTTCTGTGGGTGTGGCTTGGTGGGCGTGGCATGGCTTGGTGAGCATGGCAGTGGAAGGATACTGCAAAATCTCCATTCTCTCCCAATCACCTTTGACTCGGGAGGCAGAGAATAGATGGGGGCAGAGGCAGTCAGAGGTGGTATTTACTGGTTCTCTGAACTACTCAAAATTTTCGCCACTGGTTCTCCAGAACTGGTTAGAACCTGCTGAATACCACTTCTATTCTATCTTCATCTGAAAATCAAAACTTGAGTGTAGAAGTTCTTGGAGGTTGAAAAATGGTGCCACAAAATAGTGGAAACCAGTCTTCTTTATGTTCCTATTCCAGAAATAGTCAATATTTTATATACCACCACCACCACCACCACCACCACCACCACCACCACCACCACCACCACCACCACTACTACTACTACTACTACTACTACTACTACTACATTCATCTACAACTTGCCTCCAGAAGTTGTGAATGCTCCAACACTGGAAGTTTTTAAGAAGATATTGGATAACCATTTGTCTGAAGTGGTGTATGGTTTCCTGCTTAAGTAGTAGGTTGGATTAGAAGACCTCCAAGATCCCTTCCAACTATGTTATTCTGTATTCTGTATCTCAGAAGTATCTACCAAGGAGCTTCCAGGTTGAAAGGATTAGCCAGTGACATCACCATTGCCCGGGGACATTGAGGGAGCGCATTTCATGTCTCTGTTATTTTTCCCACCAAAGTGTTACTTTTCCCACCAAAGTGGTACCTATTTATCTATTTGCATTTGCATGCTTTCAAACTGCTAGATAGGCAGGGGCTCTCTGGTTTTGAGCTGTCGACCACTCAGTGGTCATTTGACCCAGCATCTTAGCCACCTGAGCCTCCATGGCCCCTTTAGAATTTTATATTATAGAATATAAAACAAAGTATTTTGGAGTCTAACTTCTTGCTCAGTGCAGAAACTAAATTACTTGAGCCACTAAGCATGTTCAGTTTATATAATTTGTTTAACGCACATTGTTTAAAGATGGTCCTCATTTTAGAGTTTTCCATTTTTGGTTTTATTTCTGCAAACTATGTGCCTCTGATGTCTCGTGGAAGGTGCCTCTGCAGTTGCAGAAAAATATACATTTAGTGATTATATTTGTAATCAGTGCTTGCCAGAGTAGGAAAGTGTTTGTGTTTCATCTTACAACTCTATCCATTTCAGGCTGCAGCAGATTAAAACACAAACCCTTGAGGATGATCTATCTGTACTATGCCACATAATACTGTGTGGTGCTATTCGTCTTGAGCTGTGTTGTGTTTGGCTTGTCCAGAGCTGACAAATGCTGGTGAAACTTTGGCCATGGTTGGTTCAAAATTGTTTATAGAATGTTATGCTCTCTGTTTGCAGATTATTTCTCCTGCTATTTGAGGTAAGGCTGTGACTTCAACAACTAGCAATTTCCAAAGTCCTCTACAGAAAGAAGATGAAAGCTATAGTTTCCTCCTCCCTACTCTAGGAGCCATCTCTGCTGTAAACATAACTCAACTCCTCTGTAATCAGATTAGTCTGGCTAGGCAGAAGAGGAGAGGAGAGTGCCTAGCTTTTATAGTTGATTGCCGAAAAGAATGGGGGGGGGGGAGGAATAAAAAAATTCTTTAGAAAAGCAAAAGAGTGATTTCCATCCAGCATGGTGAATTAATTCAGTAGAGAAAATAGAAGAGCACTGGAAGTTCAGGCTAAGGCCAAGCTTATCATTATTTGTTAACAACAATTTATTGGAATTCATGTAATAGGGCTGCCATTCAAGAAGAACTTTGAAAGCAGGTTCAAGATGTATGAACTTTAACTCCCAGAATTCCCCAGCTAGCATGGAGAATTCTGATCATTGAATTTCACACACATCTTAAAGTGGCCATGTTATTAGATAAAAAGACATTAAATGTTCAAATGGATTGCTCCAAAGACTTTGGAGCCTGACTTTCTCTATGGTGAGGGGTGGTTATTGTGTAATAGAGTCTTGTCTTTCACACTGAAGTCCCACATTAAAACCCCTTATTGCCAGGTAAAATATTAGGTCATGAGAAAGAAGATTGTTTGAGTTTAAAAGCAGGTATTGCTACTCAGGCCTTATATCTGGTGAGATGAGTGGCATACAAGTTTAATAAATAAATCTATCTATATAAAAAATGACTGTGTGTGTGTGTGTGTGTGTGTCTGTCTCTCTCTGTGTGTGTGTGTGTGAGTGTGTGTGTGTTTCAGCATAACTCTGGAATGCCTCGAGCAATTTCAACAAACTTCGTACACAGATGACTTGCTCTCTGGAGAAAAATACTGTGAGGGTAAGACACCCCTAACACCCCGCGGAATGTGTGTTCTGTTAAGATACAGCCTGTTGTGCTGTACTGCTGTGCTGGCTTCTACTGTACAGCGCAGTGGAGTTGCCATGGTAACGAATTCACAATACTCCACAAGGGGGCTCCCTCTGGTAAGTGGGGAAAATCCAACATTAGAAGTTACCTTTGTCAGGACATTTTCCCCCTATAAATAAATACCTGGGCAACACTGGGTTATCGGCTAGTAAATAATAAATAAATTGCCACGTGTACTTACTAATGACACAAACAGACCTTGGCACCACTTCTGTTTCCATGACATGCCTTCATTTCATCTCAGCCCATGAATGGAGCAGATTTAAACCATCCTTAGCTGTGCTTGTGTACAGGTAGTCTGTGACTTACAACAATTTGTTTATCAGCCATTTGAAGTTACCTATGACTGGTTTTTACACGACAGAAAAATGTGACTTAGGACTGGTTTTCACATGACCCTTGCAGAATCCCCATGGTTACGTGATCAAAATTCAGATGCTTGGCAACTGGTTCATATTTATGATGGTTGCAGTGTCCCAAGGTCATGTGATCACCTTTTGAATCCTGACAAGCAAAGTCAATGGGGAACCCAGTTTCATTAACAACCGTGTTACTAATGTAACAGCTGCAGTGATTCACTTAACAACTGTGGCAAGAAAGTTCATAAAATGGGGCAAAATTCACTTAACAAAGGTCTCGCTTAGCAACAGAAATTTTGTGTTAATTGTGGTCGTAAGTCGGAACTACCTGTCCTTTCGATTAAGGTAATAGTAAGTAGCTGCAAGATGTATGAAATCTGTTCTGTTATCTATATATATGAGAGTCAGAAGCAGCATTGGGTTTCACGTTTTGTTACCACTAGTTTGCAGGTGCATGCACCCCTTCCATACATGCACCCGACTTTCTGCGCATGCGCTTTGCTCTCGTATGCACCTTCTGTGCATGTGCCCTGCCTCAAAAATGTGCCTAAATAAAATGGCATAGAGCTGGGGCCGGTGGGCGGGCCCATGATTTCCACGACTAGTTCGGGCAAACTGGTCCGAACCGGCTGAATACTACCTCTGGTCAGAAATAGATAGCAGGTAATGGGCTACATCTGAGTGGGATTACTTGGTTGTTTTCAGGTTGATGTGTGCATGTGGCAGAGGTGGGTTCCTACCAGTTCACATCTATTTGGTAGAACTGGTTTGTCAAATCTACCGAACCGGTTAGAAGAGGTTCCACCAGTGGACCCGGAAAGCAGGCCACACCTACAGAAGAGGTTCCAAATTCTTTTGAAACCCACCATTGGTCCTTGGATATGATTATTCTACACTATCATGCTCATATTTATAAAACTGAGTGCTCTGTGAAAGGTAAGGATGACTACTGCATTTGTGGTGCAATCAGAACATTGCATGTGTTGAAGTTGTTTTAACGCAAACCAAAGATGTCTTTTAAAAAACAAGTTTACATCATATTCTTATGCATGCCAGTGCTGTGTGTGAGGTAATTTAAGGTAGTTCTGACAAGTGTCGTCGGCATCTTCATATCCGTCACATAGGCGGCAAGCCACTCCCATCCAGTCACATGGGCAGCAAGCCACTCCCACAAAGGTGGCTACACCCACAGAGTAGGTTCGAACAATTTTTGAAACCCACCACTAGCATGTGGGCATCCCAAAGGTGTTTTTTTCCAGAGATATCAGGACTTTCTTGTTTTTGTTTTGAAGAATTTCATTTCTCATCTAAGAAGTTTCTTCAGCTCTGAGCTGAAAAAGCTTCTTGGATGAGAAACAAAATGCCTTCAAAACAAAAACAAGGAAGTCCAGTTGCTTCTTGAAAAAAAAATCATCTTTGGGACAACCATGATGTGGATGGCTGAGAATCTTCATAGATATTGAGCTTGTGGGCACTTTCTCTTCAGTCTGTCTTGACTACTTCTGTTACGCAATTGCCTCTTAAAGAGCTGGATCCAGCAGCTTTATAACAGTGGCCTTTTAGATTGAAACAGAAGTTATTTAGTGCAGAGGTTCCTTTTACAGCCTCTGGCGATTCAGCTGTAGCTGCATATGAACAAACAGGTTTTTATCCTTGGGCTGTGAGACTTTTAAATGCAACCACAATCACTCCATGCACACGCTAGTTCTTTTTTCTTTTTCTTTCTTTTTTCGTTTCTGTTATAATTTTGCACCAGTGAGGTTAAAACCAATTTCGTTGTATTTAAGTACAATGACAATAAATATTATACTTATATAAACAGTTCCCAGCCACAGCCACCTGTCTCCCATATAGCATATGGTGACAGATACAGTAGATACTGCCATTTTCCATCCTCCTGGAATGGTGGAGAATTAGCAGCCAAAAAATGTGAAGAAGAATGGATCTGAATTGTTCAATTGAAGAAGAGTTCTCACTTAGCAGTAATGCCAACGCTGTAGCCCTACAGCCCCTTTTGATTTTAGGGCAAGGCTGAACAAGAGAAACAGTGAAATGATGTGACCAACCCCTTGCCTCATTGCTTAATGTATAGTACAGGTAGTCCCCAACTTACAACTGTAATTGAGCCTAGAAGTTATTGGAGCGGTAAATCAAGGCATCTTGTGATGAGACCTGATTGTTTTTGTCATTTTTTGTGGCAGTTGTTAAGTGAATGGAGCAGTCATTAAGGGTTCACTGACAAAACCGCGAAGCCCTTATCGGTGCCGACATAAGCGCGGAGGGCAAATCCACGCCTTCCGAAGCGCTCAGCACCCTAACCCTAACCCTAAACCTAACCCTAAACCTAACCCTAAACCTAACCCTAACCTAACCCTAACCCTAACCCTAGCCCTAGCCCTAACCTAACCCTAACCCTAACCCTAACCCTAACCCTAACCCTAACCCTAACCCTAAACCTAAACCTAACCCTAAACCAAACCCCTAAACCTAATCCTAACCCTTACCTTAATTTAAATCGGCTTTCTGTCGCCGCGCTGTTGTCGCCGCACTGTTGTCGCCACGGTGATGATGTTGCGGTTTTAGCGACACGGTTTTGTCGCCGCTATTTTGATGAGCGCGGTTTTGTCAGGCCACGGTCATTAAGCAAATGTGGCAGTTGTTAAACAAACCAATTTTCCCTAATGGATATATTTTTTGGGGGGGTCCAGAAATGTGATGTAAATGCTGGAAACTGTCAAAAAGTTGCAAATCGCAGTCATGTAATCAGGGGACCCTGCAAATGGCCATAAAGGTGAACCAGTTACCAAGCAGCCAAAATGTGATCATGTGACCATGGGGTCCATGTGCAGCCATCATAATTTTGAAAACAGATCATAAGTAGCTTTGGGGGTGAGAGCAGTGGTGGCCTGCTGCATGGTTCCGTGGGTTTGGGCAAACCCTTAGCTCTGATTGCTAGCTGGGCCTGCCCACCTGCCCTTGTGCTATGCTTTCCATTTATAACTCACTCTTTGGCTTGGTTACATGCCCAGCTGTGATCCATACCACCCCTGCTGTACTCACCAGAGCTGCCTGAGTTGATTGGGAGCATGTTCGAAGCTCGTTTTCTCTCTTACTTTAACAACTAGCTAACCCGTTGTTAAAGTGCAGCCCACCTTTGGGTGAGAGTCAGGGGTGGGTTTCAATTTTTTTTACTGCTGGTTCAGTGGGCATGGCTAGTTGGGGGGGCATGTGATTGAGTGGGCATGGCCAACTTTTACGTCACTCACACACACACAGTCACATGACTCCCTCACCAAGCCATGCCCACTGAAACGGTGGCAAAAAGTTTAGACCAGGGTGGTAGCTAAGGGAGTGCCTGCAAACTACTCTGTTTCCACAAAAATAAGTCCTCCCCAGATAATAAGCCCAATTGGGCTTTTGAGCATGTGCACTAAAATGAGCCTCCCCCAAAAATAAGACCTCCCCAAAAATATTGCAACACAGCAGCAGCCATGGGATGACCACACTCACTGCCTCCTACTCCTCAATAAGGCCAAGCACTTATTTCGAGGGTCAAAAGAAAATAAGACCCTGTCTTATTTTGGGGGAAACACAGTACCCAGTAAGAAAAAATAAGTTTTCATCCTCCCTGGCCCCCAGGACACTCTTCAGACTTCAGCAGGGCTTAGGGAAGGCAAAAATGCCCCTGTTTTTGAGAAAAATGGTCGGAAAATGGGCCATCTCTGGGACCTCTCTGGGACTGGCATGTGCACACCATTAAAAAAGGGAAAAAATTACATTTTTTCAATGAAGATTGTTCTGCGCATGGGCAGAACAGAAAATAAAGATGGCAGCACCCAGGATAGAACCGGTACGGTCATGTGTCCGGCTGAGTTACTACCTATTGGGCTGAACCGGTCTGAACCAGTAGGAACCCACTTCTGGAGAGAGTCCTTCATAACTTCGAATGGCTATTTGGGAATTGATTGTAAGTTGAGAGCTACCTTTTACACTAGGGATACCCCAATTCCAAGTCCGTGGGCTGGCACTAATCCACGGCATGCCAGCAATCCACACAAACAAGTGAAGCCGCAGCTGCAGGCTGCAGGCAGCAGACAAAACCCAGCCCCCTCCGGTCCGTGGAAAAATACACAAGGCAAACTTGTGTAAAACTCTATGTTTGATGCCTGTTACAGAAAGAATGGGAAGAAAATCATAAATACGCATCTTGCAATTCATCCAGTTTTGATTATGATAGAATAGGGTACTATATATGTGGAACAGCAAAGAAAGAAAACTAGCGAAGTTAGACAGAAGCTTGTATTTAGATCTATCTCATTCCTGGTGCAAGACTGGTGGGATTAGCATCTTGCTAAATGGTGGGGTTGGGGGAAGTAGCAAAGCTGGAAGGAAGACCTACTGCTTTGCTACTCACATCCTGTACAGTATACTATACAACCATATAACCAAAAAGCACCATTCAGCAGTGACTCAGGACAATACAGTAAAGGCAGGATAGGGATCAACAGTCAACGTAGCAAATTTTACGCTGGTACAATTTTCTGCTGATTCAAAGATGGATGGAGAACGTTTTACCTCAGCAGTGGGATTGATCTCCATAGTTGATACAACTGGAGCACACCAGACAGTTCATTGGTCCTTTGATGTTTAACCCATACAATTTTCTAAGGATCAATCTAATGTTTGTGTCTTTGAAGACAAAGTCACATTTTTGTGACCTGAAATTTAGTGGCAGCATGGAAATAAGGATAAAGAATAAATGTATTTTAGATAAAGATGAATTATACATACACACAGATATATATATATCAATTATGGGAGGAAGCTAACTGCTTCCATCATCTGTCAATCGGCTCGTCACAAGAGTCCATCACGACAGAAACCCAATATTTTTACTGTTGCCTTTGTTATATTTGTGTTTTTTTATTTTTTATTTTATTGTGATGAGCCGATTGACAGATGATGGAAGCAGTTAGCTTCCTACCATAATTGGGGCTTACCAGGGGTTGTGACTCTAAATATATACCTTCTTCCCTGGCTTCAGCTGATAAGGAGGAGACCTGTGGCTTAATGACTAAGACGTTTGCCTAAGATGCAATACAGCACAGGTTCAAAGCCCAGTAAGGGTATGGCTAGCTGATGAGAGCTAAATAGCTTGAAATAGATCTATACTAGTCTCCCTTTATTTATTTATCAGCACAATAAAAAAAATAAAACACACACACACACACACACACACAAATATATATAGTGAAACAGGTACAGGTATCATGTAAATTGAAAATATAAATATGTGTAAGTTTCTGTTAGGTGTAATATGGGTTAAACTTCCAAATATTCCAGAAAAGGAAATTTGAATTTTATTCCCTTGCCCTCCTTGATAATGTGAACAATGTTTCTTCAATGCCCCCCTCCTTTTTTTTTTTTTTTTTACAAAGCGCTAGTAACCCACTGGTAGATTTCATTGTCAACCCTGAGGACCAAATTAGAAACTTAGCATGGATTGTAAGTAGCAATTAAACTCTATATTTTGCAATTTAAAAAAATGTTCAATGAACTTGTTTGGCTATGACAGATGTTGCTTCACAGCTTGATAAAAAAAAACTACACTTTTTGATTTTGCTTATTCTGTTTCCACTGGGAGACTCTGCAAGTAATGATTCTATAAGAATCTGAAGAGATTCTTATAGAAAAGTTTCATGAACAAATATCAACAAACTAACTATGGCCATAAACTGGCTTAGAGATATAACTGTGTCAAATATTGGTATACTCAAGTAAAGTTGCAGAGCAATGAATAATATAAAATGGCATTAGATCCTTATAACTCTTTCGTTAACATCCAGAACTGTAAGCCAAAAGGAGATGACTAATGCTCCAATTATTTACTGCTATTAAGGTTCAAACTACTAAGCACAATTGTTTATAATATTGTCCATTATGAAGAATATCCATGAAAGACTGAAGTTCTGAGTATAGGAAGCTGCTTAGCTTAAAAAGTGAATAATAAGAAAAGAACTTAAAAGCAATCTGTTTGGGTTTTTTAATATTTTCCAATTAAAATATTACAGTTCTCATTTTAAAGAAAAACAGTACCATATTTACAATAAAATCTCACAAAAATGCTAAATTGTTACGTTCAAGCTAGTATGTATGTATTGGGACTGGGAGAACCAAGATTAAATCCCATTCCACCATAAACCTTACTGACAAGTTCCCTTGTGTCATTTAAGATAAGCAGTGATTCTGTTCCCTTAGAGAAAAGGTGGGATGTAAATGTAATAAGCAAACAAATAAAAAAAAAGAAGAAATAATGGTCCAGTTCACACCGATCAACCATCAACATTGATCTCAGCTCATGAAAATATGTCTTTGTGGCTTACTTCCAACTCTTGCTGCTTAAAGCTTAAGCAACAGCAGTGAGTATTTGTGGGGCCAGAGTTATGTAGTATGTTACGTAGTAACACTCAATTCTTTTTCTGACACTTCTCTCTTGCTTTCTATCCCCCAAGCAGTAAAGGACAGATTGCTTTTATAAAAGCCCTTTGAGGGTAGAGCGAGGATATACATTGCAAATTGCCTAACTTGGTCTAAGATAATTATCAATCCATTTGAATAGGAACGAGCGAGAACCTACATGAAGCTGTGTTATGGGCAATATGAAAACCCTGCTACCTTTTGTTATTGACTGAGGCATGTGGCAGCAAACAGTATTGTAAACTTGTTCTATTTATGGGTCACCCGTTGGGTTGTCATAGCAACCAGATGCCATTCACCAGATTCACATGTGGGCCTTTGACAGGAACAATAGGTTTTAGTGCTCCATCTGGTGATTCCTGGTGACACTGACAACTTCTTGCACAGGGTTCAGTGGCAGTTATGGTCCTGCACACTGGAATATGGTTTGCCAGAACAACAGCACATTGGGAAATACTACAGATTTATAGGAGCTGTTAAGTACATGGAATCTTATGCAGGAGAGGAAGAAGTTCCATTATGGGATGAGAGTTTTGCAGGAGTGAAGTTGAATATAGTCCACCATATGGAGATATTGAATTTACCAAACCATATAAAACAAGCTCAGTTGTTTGATGAATATCAGTTGTGCTTTCTGAAAGACTTTTTAGAGAATATTCCCATTGCTTCATTAGCTGGCTTTTCTTCCTTGTATTGGAAGAAATGTCCATCTGGGTTCAGTTCCAAGTGGGAAGAAAGACACTGGAAACATGGAAGCTGTTTAGAAAGCTGGTTTAATGGTGGACAGGACCACAGAGTTTGAAGTCCCGAGCAATCGAGCATATGGGTGAGAGAGAGATTTATACCCCCTCTTGGGCTTTGAACTTGCTTCCTCTTCCTGTGAAAGAAATGTATTCTGATTGGTTTTCAGACTCCCATGGGACCGGGACAAGGGTAACTTTGTAGGTTGTTTTGAGTCCCAGGCTTGGTTGAATCTTGCTGGATGATGTATTGCTTTGGGCAATTCCTCTTATGGCTTAATGGCTTTGTTCCTGCTTTGGATCTTGAGTGAGGGCTAATCGTATCACCCTGGAGCTGAAGGTCTTTTGTCTTGCAGAAAAGCTGGTACTAAATATCTGCCGGAGCGGAGTTCCCATGTCCCTTAAGATTTCTATTTCTCTTTTAGAGGAAATATTCTGCCTTTTTAATATTTCCTAAAATATTTCATTCTTCTAGGAGAGGGGTGAATGCTAACTTTCCTTCCTTCCTTCCTTCCTTCCTTCCTTCCTTCCTTCCTTCCTTCCTTCTCTCCCTCTCTCCCTCCCGCCCTCCTTCCTTCCCTCCCTCTCCCTCTGCACTTTCTATAGCTATTTCTAATTTATTTGTCTTTCACAACAGCTATTCTATTACAACTAGTCAGAGAACTGATTGGTACCAAGCTAGGATTTTGACACTGAGTAACTGCAGTATGGGATAACCATTTTACTTGTCTGACTATGGAAAAGCGAATACTAACAGCGGGAGCATTATAAATGACCAAATTCTGAAAGGCTTCTGTGTGTAACTCCACGACCCATGCTTCTTCCTTTGACAAGGAACACAACTGGCATGGGTTAGAAGGAGGATAACAATCTGTTTTATTTTATCCTCAGCTGACTGAGAACCTCGATAGACTTTCAGCTATGCACTTTGAACACCCTTCGAATGGTGTGGGAGAATGAACGGATCTCCAGAAAAAAGTGCAGACTACAGGAACCATTTGCACTTCAGTTTGAGATGCAGACGACACAGACTCATCCCCAACAGCCTGCACCTGTCTGCAACAGTGAAGGGACACAGGGCACAACAACATCCCACAGCCAAGAAGGCTCCACACCCATTGGCACTACTCAGGTGACCCTGAGGACACAGATAAACTTCCAAGTGGCCTTAAGGACTCTCTAAAAAGAATGCAAACAACCAGCTGTCTGTAAGGAGTATAAATCCTTCCATTCCCCACCATCCAGTCAGAGCTGAAGAAGCTTCTTGGATGAGAAGCGAAATGTCCTCAAAGAAAACCAAGGAAGTCCAGTTGCCTCTTGAAAAAGAACCTTTGGGGTACTCTCTAAGTGCTGTTGAGGCAGTGGTGGGTATGGGCATACCAGGGCCTGCTGGGAGCACCGGGTACCGTTCCGGTACAGTGCTCCGGAGGGCCCACCCGCCCGCCCGAGCTTCTTACCTGTATTTGAGCTATTCGGTGCTTCCGCACATGGACATGGAATGCACAGCATCTGCGCAACACTCCACCGAGCAGTTGCAGCATCGCCGATGTGTCACCGAGGTAAGGACACATGTGCATGCTGCACATGTGTGCATGCATGCTGCATGGGTGCATGTGGGGGACACCGGGCCCCATTGCACCATACCAGTTGCACCGGGATACGGAACCCACCACTGTGTTGAGGTCACTTGGGGTTTATTTGTGCCCTCTTGAGTAAGGGTGCAATTGTTGTGGAATCTTCTTGAATCAACTGCAAGGGCTGTGATGTAGACTGGAGAAAAGTGGTGTCTTATTCCTCTCCCTTTGTTGAGGGAGGGTTGCTCAGTTCTAACATAGATGGATTCTTTTACCCTCTTTCAAACCAACAATCCTCTCTATCCATATTCATAAATGAGGAAAGCACTGTTAGAGGCAGTGCTTTATTCCTGTATAACTAGCTGGGCACGTCTGCTGTGGAAAGTCCCCTTCCTCTATGCCATTGCTGCTTTGGCTGGGAGAGAGACTTGGTGTTTTCTCTATATATTGGCATATCCAATTCCAAGGAAATCAATAGATCCGTCCAGCAGGAATACTTCTCTTTAGTGTGTATGTTGTGCATGAATGGGTGCACTGGGGAGATTGTAAAATAACAAAGTACATCACACATCATATGTACAAAGGGAGGTGGAATGGGACTAGGGGAAAGCAAAGGCTTCTTGCTTAACTAAAAACAATTTGCAGGGAACATTGACTTCTGGAAGGAGAGAGGGGAAAAAAACACCCGAGGCACAACAAGCACAAACAAACACTCTCTGCTTTGTATTTTAAATCTCCTTCCTGGGAGGGGAGTGGGTGGGTAGATAATTAAGTCTATCTATTTCCTTGACAGGGCTGTTTATCTCCCAGGACACTGATAATCCATCTAGGAGTCTGTGAAGAATGGAGTCCAATTTGCAATAAACAAGATGACCTCTAGATGGCAGCATTTAGGAAATCATTTCATGCAACTCTCTCTAGCAATTAATAACTTATTAACCTTTAGACCTCTAAATTAGACTTTCTATTACCATTTGTTCATGGTCACCTTCAAGCTCACCTGCATGAAACGCTAAGGTGAACGGGGGGGCCAAGGTGAGTCAACTTTCAGGAGGGAGGGAGGGGGAGGGCAGGGTGTGGGCTGCCTGTGCCGCCAATTGATCGACTGGCCGATTGATTTTCCCCCTCCCCCCACTTGGCAGGCAGCCTTGGAAAAGGCGGGAGAGCCTCCCCGGGGCGTCACACACCAGCGGGTGGGGCTGGCGGTGATGGGGGAGTGGGCGGAGCCTGCCTGATTCACCTTCTTGTGCCATGGCTGGAGGCACGCGGTCAGATGAATGATATTTTATTTATTTAATATAATGTAGAAACTTCCCATCAGAGGGATTCTGGATGGTGTACAATAAACTATTAAAAACACAGAATCTGAATATAGTAATTAAATAAGAGGCTATTACCTAACGAGTTAGTCTAGCCTTCATATAGAAACAAAGGAAGCCTCCAAAATATATCATAACTCTAGTTTAAGAAAATTATGGTCTTATTCACATGGGACATTGAACTCACCCTCAAGTTACATGTTGCTTCTAGCCCAGAAACTGGCCATCCCTATATTCTTCAATTAATAGTAGAAGCATAACTAATTTAACATTTTGGTTGATCCTCATGCTTTTTATCCTGATTGTGCCTTCTTTGGAGGATGTCTTCTCAACCTGCCACCTACAAGCTCAGCCCTGGAGCCGAAAATGGTGGTATATCACTGACCAGCACGATCCCAAGCAGTAGCAGTTTCTCTAATTCCCTTGTAGACTCTCCCAATCAATTTTACAAAATACATAATAACAGAGTTGGAAGGGACCTTGGATGTCTTCTAGTCCAACCACCTATAAAAGCAGGAAACTCTACACCATTCCAGAAAAATGTCTCTCTAATCTCTTCTTAAAAACCTCCAGTGTTGGAGCACCCACCGTGCCTGAAGGCAAGCTGTTCCGCTGATTGTTTTCACTGACAGGAAATTTCTGCTTAATTCTAGGTTAGATCTTCGATAACTTTCCATTTGTTGTTTCTTGTCTTGCCTTCTGGTGCTTTGGAAAATAGGTTGCCCCTGTATTTGTGATAGACTCTAAATATTGGAAGACTTCCATCATCTCTCTTTGTTACAGTAGACATACCCAATTCCTGCAACTGTTTCAGAGGTGGCATTCAGCCAGTTCTGACCGGTTCTGGAAAACTGGTAGTAGAAATTTTGAGTAGTTCGAAGAACCGGAAAATAGGCTGGCCTCGCCCCCTCTGCCTCCCAGCCTTCCAGCTGATCTTCTTTTGTTGTCCTGAACAGCAGAACGGAGCTGGAAAGCAGGTTAGTGGGGTGGGGAGGGAATGGGGATTTTGCAGTGTCCTTCCCCTGCCATGCCCAGCAAGCCATGCCCACCAAGTCACGCCTACAGAACTGGTAGTAAAAAAATTTGAATCCCACCATATACTTCAGCCTTCAGCCCCTTAATCATCTTTGTTGCTCTTCTCTGCACCTTTTCCAGAGTCTCAGCTTCCTCTGAAGGCCTATAATTCACAGCATCCTTTTTGGAGGTGTGGAGAATGGACTGAAAAAAAACCATCAACAAATGTAGTTCCATTCCGTGGCACGACAAAACTGCGCTCGTCAAAACAGCGGTGATAAAACCGCATCCTTAAAGCTGTGACGTCATCACCGCCATGACAACAGCATGGCGACAGAAGGGTGCTTTAAAACAGCGCGGCGGCAGAAAGCCGATTTAAATTAAGGTAAGGATTAGGTTTAGGGGTTTGCTTTAGGGTTAGGTTTAGGGTTAGGTTTAGGGTTAGGTTTAGGGTTAGGTTTAGGGTTAGGTTTAGGGTTAGGTTTAGGGTTAGGTATAGGGTAGGTTTAGGGTTAGGTTTAGGGTTAGGTTTAGGGTTAGGTTTAGGGTTAGGTTTAGGGTGCTGAGTGCTTCGGAAGGCGCGGATTTGCCCTCCGCGATTATGTCATCGCGGTAGGGTCGCGTTTTTCCTTAGCGCTTCGAACGGCGCGGATTAGCCCTTCGCGCTTATGTCTCCGTGGATAAGGACTTCGTGGTATTGTGGTGGAACCGTTCCATTCATATGGCACTGTCTATAACTAATAACTCCCGGGATTTTTCCCGTCTCCTGCAGCAGGCTCCATTTTAAATGGGGAAATGATAGAGGAATAATGTATAACTAGCCAGTTTAAAAATCCAGAAAGGAAATAAGGAAATGAGTGAAGGAATACAGAGGCAGTATGTAAGAGGTTATGATTTCAATCAACCTTCAAATGCCACAGTCTGGCACTGCGGAGATGTATTTTTCTACTTTGCTTTATGGTTTCATCTCTCTTTTCCTGAGAAACAGCTTGGCTGAAGAGAAGCCTTTTAAATGCTGGGATATTCCCTCTGGGTGATTGTTAAGCTTAACAAGCTGTTTAAGAACAGACAACCCATGTTATCATTGTATTTTTTGTCTCTAGGGGAGATTAGAACTAGGAAGTATTTGGAGTGGTTAAGTGTTCAGCATGCGAGCCTGATAGTTACTGCAGAGAAGCTATAATATGAAGATAAAACATACATCTGTTTGACCTTTTCGAAATGACAAAGAGCCAAGAAAAAAAAAGGGGGGGGAATTACATGAAAGTACTGCATCTGTTCAACTTGCTTCTATATAGGCTCCTTGTTCTATTTTTTTTGTCTCCATATCTGTTAAGCTTGACTTAACTTAGTCATAAAAGTAGCACTTATTTTCCTGCAGACAATGATTTGTCTATCTTGTGTCATTCATTTCCCACTGACTTCTGAGTTCATTTGTCACTTGCACAATGAACTGTTCCTGACTGCTTAGTTAAACTATTACTTCCCAGTCCTTGAACTGCCACAAAACTATACTGCCACTGTGCTGCCCCGCTGGAGATCCCCGTCTTCCCATAGGCACAGTGCTGCCAAATAATACTTTATTCTTTAGGACATATTTAGAATAGGAATTGGGTTGGTTTCCTTGGTTTCCTTCCCCTTCCATCAAATGTCACCAGTTACTGTGTAGTAAGAAACCATCCACGAAAAACTGCCTGGCTTTTTCTTTGCTTTGAAAGCTTTGAGAGTTAGGGCAAAACATTCAGTTGTTGATGTAGGAAGTTAGCAGCCACCCTTCTCCTAGAAAAATGAAATATCTTGGGAAATATTGGAAAGGCAGAATTTTATATTTCCCTGGATCAGAAATGGAGAAACATGTTTTTAAGCAGGAAGTAGACTCACTCTTAATAGCCCCCACCTTTGTCAATGGGCCATTAAAAGGCCTGAACCAGTCTATTCTACATAACAAAGATCTCCCCCGTTCAGCTCCAGGGTGATGGGATTAAGGCACGATAGTATTAGGCTTTTACTCATCTCATCACAGGGCACCTGGGAAGAAGCAATGCTCAACCAAACTTGGACTCAAAATATAGAGAGTTGCCCCTGCATGGCCCCATGGGATCTGACAACCAATCAGAATACAAGATCAAGATCAAAGACCAGAGAGGGCATGAAACCAGGGACTTTCAGCATCTCACTCTCCTTTTCTTCTTCACCCAACATCTGTAAGCATGTGATCCCCACTTAGATGTACAGGAGTTCAAGCCATGTGATCCTGTCCACCATTAAACCATCTTTCCAAACAGCTTCTATGTTTCCAGTGTCTTCTCCCCCACTTGGAACTGAACCCAGAATGACATTTCTTCCAACATTGATCAACTAAAAACGTATAGTAACAAACATTGATTTATTTCTAGTTCCCCCTGTTTATCTATTGGCTAGAAAGGACAAGTACCAATTGTTGACAATTATGGGATTTTCAGTGCTTTCTGAGCTGGGCTGTTTTCTTGCAGCTGCTTCATTACCCAGCTAAGTTGCACTGATGATGTTTACTAGCTGGGTAATGAAACATTTGCAAGAAAACAACCCAGCTCAGAAAGAACCACAGACCCCACAGTTCAACCCCTGAGCTACAAATATTCACTTTTACTGATATTAATTATTACAAGCCTAAATATGTTCATAGTCATGGAGTCGTCTGGAGGGAGGGAGGGAATAGAGCAGTGGTGAATTCCGGATCCCGTTCCAACTGGTACGGTTGGAACGGACCAAGCATCACCCACATGGACGTGTGCGGCACGCGCATGCATCATACCTGCCTGCGATGTTTCCGCAAGCCTCCACAACACTCCAGCTGCTCGACGGAGCATCGTGCAGGCGCCGTATGCGCCATGCACATGCGCGGAAGTGCCAAAGATTTAAAAGACAGGTAAGGAGCTTGAGCGGGAGGATGGGCCCACCAGAGCACCGTACCGGAATGGTATCCAGTGCTCCGGAAAGGCTGCGGTACATCCGTACCAGGGCGTACCGCCTGCTTAACCCACCACTGGAGTAGAGGCAAGACATACATCATTTTCCATGATGTGCTTGCATGATGACATTACATGCAAACACACAAGGGGAATTGCTTGTATCATGCGGCCATTATACATTTTTCATCACCCTGATGGAATGCGGAAGAGAGGCACCACCGATACCTCTGGTCATAGCATCTTAATATCTCAGGGGGCATGAAAGTGCTAAAAGCTGTTAATTTGGGGGCTTTTTAAAATGGACTGAGAAAGTTTGGAAAACAGAAAAAGGGACTCTTATTTGGGGGGGATGGATCTCCTTTACTTTCATTGGGTACTTGAGCTCTTTCTACCAGCATTAATGAGGGCCAAATTTCACAAGATGAAAAATTGCCTTGAATGTACCTGATTTTCATTTTCAAAATTAGGGGATGGAAAAGGAAAGCAGGTTAACAAATGAATCCTTCACAAACACTTTAAAAATAATGTTTTATTGTCACTATTGTTGAGAGGGAAGGGTTATTTATCCCCATCCCTTTGCGTGTACAACATAGTTTGGCTATTTTTTAAAAAAAAGGAAAACAGGCTATTTTGAATATATCTCATCTAGTTTGACCCCTTTAAAGAGTTTCAAAGCACATCTGCAGTTGTATTCAGTCAACATAGACACTTGTTTAATGCTGCTGCTAATCATCATTTTTGTGACATGGTGAATGCATCACTCTAAATGAAAACAAAAACAAAAACAAAACAAAAATTTGCAGTTAGGCTGATTGCATTCCTTTGCTTTACATTTTTCAGCAATAGATACTCACTCTGCAAGAAACAACAGAGTCCTAATTATGCATAGGAATGCCCTACAGACCCAATCAACATGTAGCTGTAGACCATATTGTAGTATTTCATGGATGAGCTAGAAGATAAGTGCTCCACATGAAACTAAGCCAACCTGCTTTCATCTCCCTTGTTGCAAGATTGATGCTAGCCCTCCAGGTATATCAGACAGAAAGTATGGCCAGAGAAGTGAAGTTTATTTTATTGTTGTTGTTGTTAGTTGTGAAGTTGTATCTGACCTATCGCGACCCCATGGACAACATTCCTCCAGGCCTTCCTGTCCTCTACCATCCTCTGGAGTCCATTTAAGCTCACGTCTACTGCTTCGATGACTCCATCCAGCCACCTCATTCTTTGTCATCCCCCTTCTTCTTTTGTCCTCAATCTTTCCCAGCATCAGGCTCTTCTCCAGTGAGTCCTTCCTTCTCATTTGGTGGCCAAAGTATTTGAGTTTCATCTTCAGGATCTGGCCTTCTAAAGAGCAGTCAGGGTTGTTCTCCTCTAGGACTGACCATTTTTATTGCTTTGCAGTCCAAGGGACTCGCAGGAGTCTTCTCTGGCACCATTGTTGAAAGATCTAAATTCTTTGGCGCTCAGCCTTTCTTATGGTCCAACTTTCACATTGCAATTGGGAACTTTATTGTAAGGCTACATTAACATAATCTTACAAGTCTGAAAGTACAAATCTCCCACTGTCAGTCTTAACTGCTTGATTAATTAGGGTGTGTCCTTCTGGAGTTTCTTTCTCTGACCATTAAGTATCTGTGAGCTCCTTCCCCTCTTGTCTGATCATTCCCCAGGCAACATCTCTTCCCCTCATTCCTCAAAGTCTTTTCCACATAGCATTACGTCCAGTCATCAGCCACAGTCAAGGACAGTAATTATTGAGACACTTAATCTTAATAAATCTTCAGAAATATACATGGCAGGAAATTCAAGCAATGCATGCGACCAGGTAAGGATCAATCATAATGGAGCTCCATCTAAGAGACTGATTTTTTTCAGTTTCTCTTAAGTAACGGGCTGAGAGAGCAGGGAAGATCTAATAAAGTTGAAGAAGCATTAAAACAACAATGGAAAAACAGGAAGGGAAATCCAAGATGGCCAGGAATGAAACAAAAGATAACGAGAAAAGAGGTTTCTTCTTAAGCTACAGTAGGAAGAGTAAAAGAAATCTATCTATCTATATAAAAACGGCTGTGTGTTTGCGTGCTCAGGTGTGTATGTTCCAGCGTAACTCTGGAACACCTTGAGCAATTTCAATCAAACTTGGTACACAGATGATTTACTCTCTGGAAACTAATACTGTGGGGCTAAGACACCCCTAACACCCCTCAGAGTGTGTGTTCTGTTAAGATACATCCTGTTGTACCTTAAAATGACTTCTACTGTACTGTCTTAAAATTGTACTGTACTGCCTTAAAATGGCTTCTATTGTGCAGTGCAATGGAATTGCCATGGTAATGGCTTCATGGTACTCCACAAGAGGGCTCCCTCTGGTAAGGAGAAAATCCAACATTAGAAGTTACGTTTGGTTTGGACATTTCCCCCTATAAATAATACCCGGAAAATGCCGGGTTATCGGCTAGTAGAAGTATAAAATCTTCCTTTTAAAAAAACTGTGATGGTGCTCAATCTTCCTGAGTTTCTCACTTGCTGAAAAGGGATCAATCACTGCTGAACAACAATCCTTTCTGCTTTGTGCTCCTATGAAACCATTTTCAAGTAATTAAACAACAATTGTGTTGCTGATACTAACCCAAGCTAGTTTCTTGGTCCATAAAGCACCCATTGTCAACTTATGAAGTAGCCCATCAATATTATTGCCAGGCATAACATTCAAGGGATGCTGGATGAGATAATAGAAAGAAGGGAAGAAACAAGATGAAGCATTGTGATGTGGGGATAGCAAAGTAGTTTGTCAGTTCAAGTGCCAGCTTGGGATGTTTTTCTAAAACAATTCCATTTCAATAAATGTGCATTTGTGACTCATTACTGTGCATAGACCAAGTGTCTTCCCTGAAGGCACTTTTTGCAATGGGGATGTCTCCATTTCTGGCTGCACAGGATCATAGATATTTGAAGAAATTGCAAAGCCGACTTCCTGATAAGGAATAAGCAAAGTGTTTTGTGGATGGTTTTAAATAACAGGCTTCTGGTTTAATTCTTTTATTTAATGGAAAAGTTTTACATTTTTATTGATCTTTGTGTCCTTAGGATAGTACTAAATTATCTGCCTTACACATTTAGTGAGACAGAGCAGAGACAAATGTAAGTATTATAATGTGTTCTCAGAATCTGGAGGTTGTATGCTATGATATTATAAGCAACTAGCCGATTACCCGGTATTGCCTGGGTATTTATTTATAAGGGGGAAATGTCCAGACCAAACGTTATTTATAATGTTGAATTTTTCTCCTCACCAGAGGGAGCCCCCTTATGGAGTACTGTGAATCCATTACCATGGCAACTCCACTGCACTGTACAGTAGAAGCCAGTATGGCAGTATAGCATAACAGGCTGTATCTTAACAGAACACACACCCCGAGGGGTGTTAGGGGTGTCATACCCCCACAGTATTTTTCATCTGTGTATCAAATTTGGTTGAAATTGCTTGAGGCATTCCAGAGTTATGTTGGAAAACACACAGACACACACACACACACACACACACACACACACACAGCCTTTTTTATACAGCATATAAAGGAGGAGGAGGAGAAGGAGGAAAAGGAGAAGGAGGAGTTGGTTATAACAACTAATTTTCCTTATTGCCATTGGAGGTGGGTTCTCTTTCATTAGAATCTGGATGATGATCTATTAGCTGCTCTCCTCTTTTCAGACCTTTCAACAAAATGCATACAGCTTCTTGAGTCTCATGTTCACCCAAAAGATCTTTAAATATATGTAGGCTGCACTGTCCTAGTCCTTGGTATAATCCCTAGATGGTGGAGATTATGCAAAGAGCAAGTTAAGTGATTCTGTTAATATCAAACTCCAACGTACCTCCAAACAGAAAATGGAAAGGGTGCAAATATCTATTTGTTCTTGTTTTTAAGTTGGAGAAATCCAGGGCCTCTGCTAGGAGACTCTGATTACAATATTAATATAGTTATTTTCTTGTATTGCTCCTTTGTAATTGTTTTGTTACCCATGCTCTAAATCAGTCTCTCTCTCTCTCAACTCAGCAACTTTAGGTTGAATTCTAGGAATTGGTCTAAATCATGGGTGTCAAACTTGTGGCATCACATTGTCATTACATGATGTATCGTGACTTTCCCCCCCTTTGCTGAACTGGGGGTGGGGGTGGCCAGGTGTGACACATCCAGCCCATGGGCCGCGAGTTTGACACCCCTGCTCTAAATTATTCTGTTTCCCATAGTTTGCCTTTCTTGGTTCAAGAAAGGCAAACAATATCCCTTTATATGTGTGTGTGCGTGTGTGTGCATCAGTGGTGGGTTTCAAATTATTTTAGAACCTCTTCTGTAGGTGTGGCCTGCTTTGTGGGAGTGGCTTGCCAGCCAAGTGACTGGGTGGGCGTGGCCAACTTGTAAAATGTGGTGAAACTCACTTAACAACTCTCTTGCTTAGCAACCAAAATGTTGGCTCAGAAACTCTGGCATTTGAAGCACGCAAGTCTTAAAGCTGTCAAGTTACAAGACCCTTGCACCCCTAACCCTTTAGAAAAAAACCCCCAGGGGTGTTCAATTCAATTCAATTTATTAAATTTATATGCCGCCCTTTTCCCCCGAAGGGGACTCAGGGCAGCTAAGGGGACTCAGGGCGGCACAAACTTGACAGCTTTAAGACTTGTGGACTTCAACTCCCAGAATTCCTCCTCCAGTCATGTTGGCTCAGGAACTCTGGCATTTGAAGCACGCAAGTCTTAAAGCTGTCAAATTACAAGACCCTTGCACCCCTAACCCTTTAGAAAAAAACACCCCTAGGGATGTTCAAACTTGACAGCTTTAAGACTTTAAGGTTTAGATAAGACTCTTAGAGGTGGGAGGGGCAATTGGTGAGCCAGCCAATCAGTGAGCAGTGGGAGGGGCAAGCGTGGTGCGGATGGGCAGGGGGAGGGAGCTGGAACCAGTTGTAAATGGCATGGTAGATTTGTGGAACCTCTTCTATAGAAGAGGTTAGAACTGGCAGGAACCCACCCCTGGTGTGCCTGTGTGCGTGTGTGTGTGTCTGTCTGTGTGTGTATGAGAGAGAGAGAGACAGAGATACACAGAGTGAAATGATGATTATTTGCTAAGATTGTTGTCAATCTTTAGAATGGGTCCCTTCCTCCTGGGTGTGTCTCATCTGTCATCTTGACAGGTCTCTAATCCACATGCAGGGAAATGCGTAATCAACCTGCCTTCATGCAGCTCGTGCTTTTCATTTAATATGCTTCAGAATCTCAAATGGGATTTTATATTTTCATTGTGTTTTATGTGGAGATCATTCTTTAATTGAGTGTTATGGCTTTGCTCTTTTTTTCCTTTATCTTATCTTAGTGTAACCTCTGTAAATTCATAGCGCTACAAGAGGGCTTGCAAAGCAACTACTTAAAATTCTATTTTGCATTTTCAAAAGCCAAAAAAGCATTTAGTCATCAGGTTTCTCTTCAGTCTAAAAAGCCCTTCTGTCCACATAATCTCAAAACAGTATAGAAAAGATTATGTCCATAGTCTTCTTGCTTCAAAAGGAGGCTTGCTCTGAAAATTAATATGTCTCATCATCCTGAAACCAAAGTGTGAATCAATGTCCCAAAGGTGTTTTTTCAAGAGGCAACTGAACTTTTTTTGTTTTTTCCCTTGAAGAGGTTTCACTTCTCATCCAAGAAGCTTCATCAGTTCTCCTTCAGAACTGAAGAAGCTTCTTGAATGAGAAGTGAAACATCTTCAAAGAAAATCAAAGAAAGCCCAGTTGCCTTTTGGAAAAGCACCTTTGGGATAACCATGACCTGGATAACTGAGAATCTCCATTGATGTTTACATAACAAACATTTCCTATTAAAAAAAATACATTCATAATGTTTCTTATATTTCAATATCGCAATTCAAGCAAGGGGTTGAAGGTTTAATTGTTTTGACTTCACCAGAATTGTCTCTTACTATCTCTTTTTACTGAACCAACAAACAGCTTTTTCTCTACCCAAATATTGGCCTAAAAACCTTACCATAGGAGTAATTAACTACCTGGAAGTGGGGGGGATAAATTCAGGGCAAGATACAAATTGAATTCAGTAATTACATATTTAATTTATTCATTCATTGGATTTGCTGCAAAACCTCAATAAGTGGTAATATTTGATTGACTTTCTCTGGGTTCTGAAGTTATACAGAATTGAGTTATAGCTATCCAGACCTCCAGGGCATATCAGAACTGTTGATTAGATTGATAGAAAGAAATCAAAGAAAAAACAAAAATTTGAAGAAAACTAGAAAAGTAGTTTCTGATATTCTTTACAGCAGTTGTAAGTACAATTATATTTTTACATCTTTAAATTTGCATCATATTCTTCTTTCTGCAATCTAGCTCATCATCAGAAATATAAATCACAAGTTCATTTTTTTCATTTTTATGGAAAAAAAGTCCATAGGAGCCTTTTGGTCCCCAATAAATGTAGATAACATCTTTTCTCTAATCAAATAAGTCCATTTATCCTTTTCAGAAAAACTGTAGATTAGTTTGTGAAGATGAACATCCTGGAAGAAAGAAACAGCAACCAACTTTTGCCCAGAAAACAGCACGGATCTATTCAAGAAGTTCCCAATGTTTGAACTCAAGATGAAAAATATTTTACATCAACTCTCAAAGTTCAAGATCACCTATCCTGTACTTTTCCTCCAGTTGCATTCTCATAACAATGATGGGTTGCGTTGAGAGATTGCTATCCAAAAGTAATTGTGTGGATGGACCTGAATGTGAAATACCTCATCCTCACACAAAATCCGACCCATAGTGCTTTAAAATAAATATAGCATAAAACTAGATGTTTCAATAGTTTCCAACTATGTGAGGATTTAACAAGAGAGTCTTAAAAGCAAATTGATACTTTCCTTTGGAAAATGCTGCAGTACAGAAAAAAAATAGAATCTGGCCCAATCTTTTGAATTCAAAAATCTTCTGTTTGCTTCCCTTTGCTCAGTCTTGGCAGGTATAGGTGAAACTGCCCAAAAAGGTCCCAGATGAACCCTTGTCAAAAATAGCAATAGCACTGAGACTTATATATCACCCAGGGGTGGGTTCCTGCCAGTTCTAACCTCTTCTATAGAAGAGATTCCACAAATCTATAGTGCCGTTTAGAATCGGTTCCAGTTCCCTCCCCCCGCCCGTCCGCACATCAAGATGAAGAGCGAGAGGAGGAATTCTGGGAGTTGAAGTCCACAAATCTTAAAGCTGTCAAGTTTGAACACCTCTGGTTTTTTTCCCTAAAGGGTTAGGGGTGCAAGGGTCTTGTAACTTGACAACTTTAAGACTTGCGTGCTTCAAATCACAGAGTTTCTGAGCCAACATTTTGGTTGCTAAGTAGGAGCGTGGTTAAGTGAGTTTCACCACATTTTACAAGTTGGCCACGCCCACTCAGTCACATGGCCAGCAAGCCACTCCCATCCAGTCATATGGCTGACAAGCCACTCCCACAAAGCAGGCCACACCTACAGAAGAGGTTCTAAAAAATTTTTGAAACCCACCACTGATATCACCCCATAGTGCTTTACAGCACACCTTGCGAGAATTACAATGTCAGCATATTGACCCCCAACTTTAGTCCGCACTTTTTTTTCAATCCAAATAAAATATTTCCATGATTTGTTAGTCTTATGTGTCTCTTCCTCATTGTTGACTCTTAGATTTTAGATATCTTGAGGTAAAAAGTAATTTTCCTCCTTCCTCTTCTTCTTTTTCTCCTCCTCCCCCCCTGTTTTTGTCTTCTTCTGATGTTTTCTATTCCATTGTTTGTATATCTTTTGGAAACAATTCCAAAGATTAATTTTGAAAGCAAGCAGCCTAGATTTTATTGTGTAGAAAATTTAGATATATCTTTTTAAAATAGCTGTAAGGCAATTAATTAAATATTAATTAAAATCACGGTAACAACATCAATTAATTAGGGTGCTCATTTGAAGTCATTGGTAATAACTTGAATTTCTGGCTCATTAAACCAACAGTAGAAATCCTGCATAGCATCAGTTCCTTTGCTGAAGAGTATTAGACTCTGTGATGTGATCACTAAAGAAGAAAGCGAAACAACAGAAGCAACTCCGGAATTCTTCAGACAATATTGCGAAGACGGAAATTACTTATCAGCTAGCTTTTCTCCCTATTTAAAGCTGGAGAGCCATTTATGCTTCCTTTGTTTTTATGACAGCAGTTCCATCCCAATGCTTTTAAAAAGTAATTAGTATGGATGCATCAAAGATCTATGAAATATAATTATTGGTATTTACTCTCTGCCCTTATCCTCTCCTAATTACTACTGATTGTTGAAGCATCAAGAGTGTTCCAGTTCATCAAGCAAAGAAACAATTAAAAAACAGACATGCGGCATCTGCTTATAATTTAAAAATCTTTGAACATACCGGCAGATTGTGAAATATAAGTGGGACTGCCTTTGTTTTTGGATAGGCAGGCTAAGTTTTGCTGCTAATTATGTTGCAGGAAAATCTAAGATGACTTGGAAAAAATAGTAAATCTTTTTTTTTCTGTTTCCAAAAGGAACAAAGTCTTCTCATATGCAGAATTTCAGAATCACTAGCATTGTTAATATCAATAAGACAGATATTCTCTGAAAGGTGGCATTAAACATTGGAAATGGGTAGAGTAGAAAATAGAGTAGAAAATAGAGTAGAATAGAATAGAGTAGAGTAGAGTAGAGTAGAGTAGAATAGAATAGAATAGAATAGAATAGAATAGAATAGAATTCTTTATTGGCCAAGTGTGATTGGAAACACAAGAAATTTGTCTTTGGTGCATAATAGCAATAGCAATAGCAGTTAGACTTATATACCGCTTCATAGGGCTTTCAGCCCTCTCTAAGCGGTTTACAGAGTCAGCATATTGCCCCCAACAACAATCCGGGTCATCATTTTACCCACCTCGGAAGGATGGAAGGCTGAGTCAACCCTGAGCCAGTGAGATTTGAACAGCCGAACTGCAGAACTGCAGTCAGCTGAAGTAGCCTGCAGTGCTGCATTTAACCACTGCGCCACCTCGGCATAAGCTCTCAGTGTACATAAAAGATATGTGATAAATCATGATCATAGTCATCATAAATACATTCATTATGAATCATAAAATACAACACTTAGTGATAGTCATAGGAAACTAAATAAACAATCAACATAAATCATACTAGCAAACTAAATAAAACAATATAAATCATAAAGATACAAACAACAAAGTTATAGTCATATGTAGAAAAGGAAATAGGTAATAGGAAGGATGAGAAGAATAATAGTAATACAGTCTTAGTAAGTAGCTTGACAATGTGGTGGGAATTAGTTGTTTAGCAGAGTGATGGCATGGGGGAATTACTAAAACCTTCTAGATGGGTTCAATCCATAAGTCTCAGAATTCCTAGCCATTCTTCTAGTTAAATGAGACTTCTAGAAGCTGTATCATCAATCAATTTGAAACATATCAGTTTGGATAAGGCTGATATAAAATACATGGGAGCCAATCTATTATTTCCTTATTCACAGGACCATGTTGATGATGGAACTTACTTGAAGTTTAATTGTTTCCAATACACAATCTGTTTTTCATGATATCATTTTTCTTTCTGCATCAGGGAAACTGCCTTCGAACAAAGACCCTCCATCCATCTGCCACATACTGAACTCTCCTACACTATTCTGCATTGCACTGGCAATATGTTACAATCTGTTGCCCATGGATAGTTAACGTAACTCATTGGATCTCATCCAAAGTTCTTTGTGGACCTCTTTCTGGAGGCAGATGGGAATCTAGTCTCTTTAATGGGGAAGCAAAGCACAGACAAAACATGCCACAAAGCACTTTCATCTGATGCAAAGATGATGGTAGGAAATGGACGTGTTTACTACCACTTGCAGAGCTCTGACATATTTGATTGCCTGCTACAAGTGGTTATCTGATTGCAGGCATCTGCCCACAAGCAAAAGAATGTGCAAACATGGAGCCAGGGATGATGATCCTGAAGGAAGTAATTCCAGCAATGACTGAGGTGGATCTGGCAGGGCCTCAGGAGGACACCCTGCCTGCACCATCCGGGCTCTGAAGTCCAGCCACCCAGCCCTTAGCAGAGGTGTGCTTTAAAGATACAGTGGCAGAGCACTAGTAGACCGGCCGGAAAACAGGCCAGCAGGCTCTAATCTGTAAAGTGTCCAGATCTTTAATGGGGTCATGGCTCAGCTTGGCTTATTTATTGGGTTCATTCCCTGAGAGAAAACATTGCGATAGATTAGTCATGTTTATCTTCTGTGCTTTGAACTCTGGATTCCACCTCACTGTGTCTCTCGTCTTTTCCCTTGGATTTGTTGCTTGCAAAATCCCTGGTCTTGACCCATGCCAAGCCTTGACTACATTGCAGTTGATCTAGCTTGAAAGGACTCTCTGCTTCTAGAAGTTTTGCCTGAGTATGCCTATTTCTGGATAGCGGCAAGTTTCCAACTTGCTATCTGGTTGGCTGGAAATCAGCAGTGCTGGCACAGAAAACGCTACCATTTAGGAATATCAAAAAGAAGTTGGTGTGTTTCACTCAATATAGAAAGGCCTTTGATTGGGTAAATCAGTAGAATAGGCTTAAAACAATGGGAATCCCAGAATGTCATATTGACCTTATGAAAAGCATATGTGAAAGCCAGGACATCACAGTACAGACAGAGCATGGTAAAATACTGACTCCAGGTTGGTAAAGGAGGGAGACAAGGATGTATCTTCTCTCCTTATTTATTAAATTAATATGTTGGATATATATTCTGAGAAGCTGGATTGGAAGGCAATGAGTTTAGCAACTTGAGGCATTACCAAAGCACTAATATGAGCTTTGGCTCAGTGGTTAAAGATGCTGAGCACAGGTTCAAGACCTGAGTGCTGTGAAGCGAAGTGAGCTCTCATTACTTGCTTCAGCTCCTGCCCACCTAGCAGTTCAAAAGCATGTCAACTCAAGTAGATAAATAGGTACCATGTCAGTGGGAAGGAAACATCGCTCCATGTCCCTTGACAGATAGTCATACTAGCCACATGAACCTAGAAATGTTGTTGGACAATGCTGGCTCCCTCAGCTAAGAAACAGAGATGAGCACTGACCTTTAGAGTTGGACATGACTGGACAAGGGAACTGACCTTTAGAGTTGGACATGACTGGACAAGTGCTCTGAATGTCACACTGTAACCACATATAAAATGCTTTTCTTCCCAATAAATAAAGTGTATTTGCCCAGAAACATCAAGTGTAGAAGATACAGCTTGGACTGTGAATAAAAAGAAGCTGGGGATATGGATTTGTTTCTGAAGGGCACCAAGTTAAGGTGGGGCAGTTTAGATATTATTGAACCAGATGGCCCATTTGCCTGATGATAAGGCTATTACGCTGATCCATTCCTTTTTACTCAAGGGACAGCTATGGTGCAGTATGTTCTTACTTGGGATTAAGCCCCCTGAATTTAGTACAAACTACCTTTGAGTTAATTATTCAGATGCTCAAAAGGCATGTTGCAGTAACGCTTACCTCGTTAATCTCAGAACAAGTGTTGAAAATTGCTTCTAAAAAAGATACCTTGCATAATTGGGCAAAGCATTGCAATGTTTTGATGAAGCCCTTCCATAAAGGTGGGTTCTGAGTCGTGATGCTCAATTACCGAAAACAATTTAACAGCAATATTTCCCTGTGCCCGTCCGCAGGGAAAGCAGCCAGTGATGGCAAAAGCATTTTTATTACCTTCAGATAATAAGTCTCTCAGGAAGAAGAGCCAAAAAGCAGGACTAGCAATTTAAGTCTTGAGAAGTAGATATTGTCCCTTGTGCAGAAATGTATTTATATGTTTATCAAACTTCTATCCCAGTATGACCCAACAACATTTCCATAATGTATGATGTAACAAAATAATTTAAGCAGGGGTGTCCAACCTTTGCAAGTTTAAGTCTTGCAATTTCCAGAATTCTCCAGCCAGCATGGGAACTGAAGTGTACAAGTCTTAAAGTTGCCAAGATTGGACACTGTTGAATTAAAGAGACATGCCAGCTAAACGTTAAGAAATTTTCCTAAAAGTAAAAGCAATTCTGCCAAAGAGAAGCAGTGGGTTTTCCTCAGTGGTGAAATCTAATTTTTTTTCCTATCAGTTCTGTAGTGACCATTGTGGTACATAGAATGTTAGTGAGTTCTTAGCCTGAACCAACAGCATCTATATATCTATATATCTATATATCTATATATCTATATATCTATATATCTATATATCTATATATCTATATATCTATATATCTATATATCTATATATCTATATATCTATATATCTATATATCTATATATCTATATATCTATATATCTATATATCTATATATCTATATATCTATATATCTATATATCTATATATCTATATCTCTATCCCCCCCCCTCCCCCTCTCTCTCTCTCTCTCTCTCTCTCTCTCTCTCTCTCTCTCTCTCTCTCTCTATCTATCTATCTATCTATCTATCTATTATCTATCCGGCTTAGTGGCTAACACAACTGCCTAATATGTAATACAGCACAGGTTCAAATCCCAGTAAGGGTATGGATAGCTCATGAGAGTTAAATAGCTTGAAATAGATCTATACTAGTCTCCCTTTATTTATTTATCAGCACAAATGCAACACACACACACACACACACACCATTTTCTGTTCTAACCAAAGGAAGCCAAAGAATCAGGCATTTTCTTCATCCTGAAAGTCAGAACAAAGCATACAATGGAACTAAGCTAGTGACAATACTGCTCTGGAGCTTAATTAAACAGGCCCCTTACACAGAGTTGTTAGGTGAGGCAAAGCATGTGTGATTTGTAGGTCCCCTGCAGTTCCATCTTTTGAAAATTAGAATTTCTACCAAGAAGGCAAAGGGAATTAAGGAGGGGGGAAGTCCCTGGCAAGCTTGCCTAATTTTTGTCAGTACTATGCAGAATTCCTGCTGTCCTTTCTGACACCCTTGCCAGCCTCTCACCGTTATTAAGTTCTAAGCCCAGCAGGAATACAGCTTTTAAAATAACATATCACACACAAAGTGGTGGGAAGGCAGAGATGTCATTAAAGTACATGGGTGATTTAAAAAAAATATCCACAGCTGTGTAATTGTAAGCTTTGGGATAGGAAGAATGGCTGTATTTCTCCTCAGCGCCATTAAAAACAAAACTTTGTTCAATAAGTGGGGAGGGGGGGCGGAGTCCATAAACATCCAGGCATCCTTCAGTGACAAAAGGGACAGATTACCCATCAATATACTCCGTCTGTTCCTATCTGCTGCAGCTTAATAAGAGGTTAAGCGGTAAAGAAAATGTTGGAGAAATGCATTGCATCTCTGACAAGTGTTTTAAAAAGCAACCTCTTGGCAATTTGTTTGTCAGATGTTAATAGAATTCAAGAGACTAAATAACCATCAGAGATCAATTTGTTGAGCTGTTTTTCCCTGAAAAGAGGTGGAGAACAAAATAGGAACATATATTGTTCCTTGGCCAAGGCAAGATTTGAAGTCAACACTTTATGAATCCATTATTAGCTGGTAAATCTACCATAGTGTGGAGGAGGAGAATGTAATGGGCTACAGGAATAACTCCGAGGAATAGGAAGAAGAGCCACGGGCAAAACAAACGGTCAGATAAAAGAAATCTGGGTCCAAAACAGATTGTAATCAGAGAAAATATCCCAAACTTGACCCCCCCCTTAAATTGCTTTAAAGGCAGGGAGGCAGCTTCAGAGTCACAAGATTCTATTACTGTAACCCTATAATGAAATTAATTTTTAATATTGATAGCTTTGGTGTTCAAATCTAGTCTACCCCAGAGGACTGATGGAGGAGGAGGATGAAGAAGAAGAGGAAAAAGAGGAGTAGTAGCAGGAGTAGCAGGAGTAGTAGTAGAAGGAGGAGGATGAAGAAGAGAAGGAAAAGGAGGAGAAGGAGGAAAATGAGGGGAAGGAGGAGCAGGAAGAGGAAAAGGAGAAGAATGAGGAGCAGGAAAAGGAGGAACTGGAGGAAGAGGAGGAGGAGGAGGAGGAGATAGAGGAGCAGGAGGAAAAGGAGGAGAACAAGGAGTAGAAAGAGGAAAAGGAGGAGAAGGTGCAGGAGCAGGAACAGGAGGAGATGCACTGCTATCCATCCGTGTTAATAGATACTTCTGCAAACTACTGTCTTAGTGCCGTTTGACTTCCTCCCTTATAGGAATTTTTAATTGTTTAAAAAATCAACTTAATAAAAATTAAGAAATTGACCGCAGAGATGCAAAACATCAGCATCTTTACTTATTATAATCTCAATTACAGTCTCCCCACCCCAAGCTGGAAAAGGACCCCAGGGGACAAATGGAATTTGTGGGTGGAAGGCTGTGCCATCTGTTTTGCTAGGAAAACATTTTGACTTATGTACAGTACGAAAGCCAGAAATATGTCCTCAAAAGTTGATTCAGAAAAGCTATATCACATAGAAGCCATGCACTTAGAAAGAAATTCTCACCCAGATTGCCGGACAAAGAAATTGGATGGATTGTTTCTCTTGATGTTTCCAGCCAGAGAAGAAATAATGCAATGTTTTCTTAAGGCTAACACTACTCCTCTAACAGTCACAAGAGCAATTTCATCATAAAGGCAAAGCTTGGGAAAAGCTTTCTCAGTTCCCTGGGATTTAATTGAAGTGTGAGAAAACAGGGAAACTGAAAATGAATAGAATAGAATAGAATAGAATAGAATGGAATGGAATGGAAGGAACAGAATGGAATAGAATTCTTTATTGGCCAAGCGTGATTGGACACACAAGGAATTTGTCTTTGGTGCATATGCTCTTAGTGTGCGTAAAAAGACAAGATATATTCATCAAGAATCATAAGGCACAACACTTAATGATAGTCAAAGGATACAAATAAGCAAACAGGAAACAATACGTGTCAATATAAATGTATAAAGGATACAAGCAACAAAGTTACAGTCCTGCAGTCATAAGTGAGAGGAGATGGGTGATAGGAATGATGAGAAGACCAATAGTAATAGTAATGCAGCCTTAGTGAATAATTTGACAGCCGTGAGGAATTATTTGTTTAGCAGATTGGTGGCTTTCTCTTTGTCTTGGTGTGCAGTGCTCTATAACATCATTTTGAGGGTAAGAGTTGAAACAATTTATGTCCAGGATGCGAGGGATCTGTAAATATTTTTGCAGTCCTCTTTTTGACTCGTTCAGTATAAAGGTCCTCAATGGAAGACAGGTTGGCAGTAATTGTTTTTTTCTGCAGTTCTGATTGTCCTCTGAAGTCTGTGTCTGCCTTGTTGGGTTGCAGAACCAAACCAAAATTCCTGAAGAGAAAATTGTCCAGTGACAAGTTTCACTTGTCCGGTGAATTCCAGAAATATGTCCAGCCAAATATATTTCTTGGCCATCTCATTGCCATGTTCTATTCATGAAAATCTCTCTAAAGTTTTATTCTCTTTTGGAAGAATGCCACTAAACTGAATGAGAGCAGGTAAAAAAAACACCACAAAGGAAAAGAATTGTCTTTATTTCTAGTAATAAAGGCAAATAAACCATTAAGACCTGATGGATGAGTGATGCTATCCCAGTGATAGGACTTTCACTGGCATCCTGTTGATCATTGAATGTTGGAGTAGATGGTCTGATTCAGAACAGCTGTTCTTAGGCTGTTATGCTAAATCCTTTGTAATACGGACAAAATGTTCAAAGACTAAACAAATTCCACTAAAGCTAATGAGAATGATTCCTAATAGGCATACTGAAAAAAAGGACTGTGGGAGGAGATCAGAACTGAATTTTGTATATAAATCCAGAATCAGAACTCAATATGACATTGTGGAGGTTGAGTTGGATCCTTTAGCAGCCATTATTCATAATGACATGGATGGGAATAATAGCACTGATTAATTAGAAAGATCTGCCCACCAGCTCTACATGCGCGCCTTTGTCGGGTTTAGTCCTATGCAAATTTCCCAACAAATGTTTTGTTTGTTAACTATTAGCAATTGCTCTCAGAATGTTTTCAAGTAAAATGGCATCCCTCTGTGATTAAGGGGTTAGAGACATAGGTGGTAGAATATGGGCAGAAAACAAAGCCACAAGCTTCCACTAATAAAATATATTCAATTTTAGAGTGGAAGAGTATTGTTGAATATATCTTTTTTTTTTTACTGAGTGATGTGTAGTTGATAAGAGAAATGACCAGGAGGATGGGTGTGTGTGGAGAGAAAGAGAAATGTCATTAAACGGCGCAGTGCTTAGAGTGCAGTACTGCAGGCTACTTCAGCTGATTGCTAGCTGCCTCACCAGCTCAAGGTTGACTCAGCCTTCCATCCTCCCAAGGTGGGTAAAATGAGGACCCAGATTGTTGGCGACAATATGCTGATTCTGTAGATGGCTTAGAGAGGGCTGTAAAAGCACCGTAAAGTGGTATATAAGTCTAAGTGCTATTGCTAAATTTACAGTTATGACAATGCTAATATGCCCGGTTGTGTTTTTTGTTGGACTACCTTGAAGAATTAACAGACATACAACCAACCCCTCCCTCTTCAAGGTTCAATTGAAGTAAAGAAGCAAACTTCTAACAAGGTTTTTCTTTCTGGAAGGATGGGGTGATTCTTTCTAGGACACAACACATGCTCAGAGGCAATGGAAGGACCAATGGACAAGTGACAAGGAGAAATGATTAACTTTATCTGTTTACTGAAGTGGAGGGAAGATACTGATATTTATCTGAACAGCAGAGAAGGCAGACATCTTAAAACTAAACTGGTTGCATGTAATGTCATTTATTCAAAGGTCAACAGCAGTAAACGTTGATCTCTGCAATGGATTTCCAGAGAAAAAAATTGCAGTAGCACTTCTCATGTGATCCTGAGGACACAGATAAACCCTCAAGTGCTTCAACAACCCTACAAAAGGATGCAAATGACCAGCTGCCTGCAAGGAATATAAATCCTTCAATTTTCCACTATCCTCTCAGAGCTGAAGAATTTTTGGATGAGAAGTGAAACATCTTCAAAAGAAAAAACAAGAAAATCCAGTTGTCTCCTGAAAAAACACCTTTGGGATAACCATGACCTGGATGACTGAGAATTTCTACAGACTTTCACCATCTGAATTGTGCAGAGAAAAAAGCAACCATCTTGAGAACTGAGAAATTGTTTTTTCAAGTGTTTAAGAGAACTGCTTTTTTCTGTTTGATCCTTAAATCCATAAATAAATTCAGACTTCAAGATCCTGCCAAAAGTCTCCGGTGGTCTCTTTATCTAAGAAGAAACAAGCTCAGATGAGCCATTTGTCTCAGATTTTAACACTGCTCAAAGAAATGTGCGTATATAATTATTGACTTTTGGAACTTGTTTCTTTATACAATTAAGATATGAGCGTAATAGATTATGTACTGCTTGCAAGCTATTAAAAATGACCATATGGCTAAATTATTTCAGAAGTTGATGTGGAAGCTATTTTTATTTCTTAATAAATCTGTACTGTTACCATTCATACTATGAGTTTATTATAAGTAATAAGAGATTTTGTATTTTTTTTTCTCCTTATGAAATAGTTTTAGTTGGCTGGCCAAAAGAAAAATAAAGGTGAAGATCTGCTGTAAATTAACTCTTTCTCTGTTTTCTTTGACTTCATTCTACAATTTCTTGGTTGGGATACCAACAGGGGTGGGATCCTACTGGTTTAACCACCAGTTCACTGAGTGCATGCTGTACCCGCGTGCTCTTGCTTTGCTCACACATGCGCCTGATGCACAATGCGTATGCGTGCACAGTTTACTGAAAACTCACCTTCCACATTACTGCTGGCAAGGAAAACAACGGAGGTGCAGCAATCCACTTTGCTGTGCTGATCAGCTGAGCTTCAGAAAAGGAAATACAGGTGATTATAGCGCAGGTGGACTCACTTCAAAGTTGGAACGAACCGGTTTGCTCCCAGCTGATAGTCGGAGCTACTGGTTTGTCTGAACCGGTCCGAACTGGTAGAATCCCACCCCTGGATACCAAACTCAGAGCTGGTTTGGTATAGTGATTAGTAGAAACCAGGAGACTGTGAGCTCTAGCCCCAATCCTAAAGGCACAAAGCTAGATGGGTGGTCTTGGGCCAGTCATTCTCTCTCAGCCTTATGAAGGACGAAAGAGCAAACCACTTTCAATAAAACTTTCCAAGAAAACTACAGGAACTTGTCTGGGCACCACAACCCACCACTACTCAATTTTTTAGCTATATTGAAAAGTAAGGAGATACAAGTATTCCACCTGTCATGCTTCCAACAGAAACCTTGGCTGTATGGTTTACTTGCTTCCATCCCTTATTTTAAGAAGCTTTGCCAGAAGCTGTAGTCCTTAACTACAGCCACAACTGAGAGCAAAATCTTGAGCAATAGCAATAGCAGTAGACTTATATACTGCTTCATAGGGCTTTCAGCCCTCTCTAAGCGGTTTACAGAGAGTCAGCATATTGCCCCCAACAATCTGGGTCCTCATTTTACCCACCTCGGAAGGATGGAAGGCTGAGTCAACCCTGAGCCGGTGAGATTTGAACCGCTGAACTGCTGATCTAGCAGTAGCCTGCAGTGCTGCATTTAACCACTGCGCCACCTTGGCTCCTAGAGCAAAGTCTATTGAGCAAGATGCCCAATGACTGCTTCACTCAACGACCACAATCCTGGCACTTCTGATTGCAGTTTTAAGCAATCTCCTGGGTCGTTAAGGAGATGGAGTGAAAGAGCTGCCTGCCAAATTCAGCAACACTTCATGCACAGAAGAGAACTCCTCTGAGTGGCTGCAGTAATGCAAGCAAAATCTTCAACATCTTTGTAGCTCAGACTTTTTGCAAACATTTCGTTCTCCATCTCTGCAAAGCTTCCTCCGTTAAGGCTTCAGAAGAAGTTCAGGATTCCCTTCCAGTATTTGTACTTTGTTTTAAGTCTGGAACTCAGGGAGTTTGGTTGGTGATTTGGAGGTTTTCTAGGAGGTGTGAAATAACTGTTTGCTAGTGTAAGGTTTTTGAGTGCAGCTCAGAATCTGGTAAATCCAATAAAACTCTGAACATGAGACAACTGATAATCAGGTTTATTTTTCTGATCAGAAAGCAAAACTAGCAATAGCTATAGCAATAGCAGTTAGACTTATATACCGCTTCATAGGGCTTTCAGCCCTCTCTAAGCGGTTTACAGAGTCAGCATATTGCCCTCAACAACAATCCGGGTCCTCATTTTACCCACCTCGGAAGGATGGAAGGCTGAGTCAACCCTGAGCCGGTGAGATTTGAACAGCCGAACTGCAGAACTGCAGTCAGCTGAAGTAGCCTGCAGTGCTGCATTTAACCACTGCGCCACCTCGGCTCTTGGGTGACCTTTTTATCACCCACCTTAAACAGAGCAGGTAGAGAGAAAAGCAGGTGCATACATTAACTAAAACTTTTTTCTTTTTATAGTCTACACATATTGTAGACAATAAATATGTAGACTATGACATAGAACATCATAGTGTTAGAAAGATTATATCATATCCATGGTTCATGCAAACCTCATGATTGTTTCAGCGCTCTGAAAACAAAGGGTCTTAGAAGGGGAAAGGAATACATTTTCTGGCATATAGTCCAGAGCTTTGTTAGCATTATTATCTCTCATTATGTTACAGTGCAGGAAGTTAAAACCCACCCCTCTCCTAGAAAGATGAAATATCCTGGGAAATATTGGAAAGGCAGAATTTTATATTTCCCTGGATCAGAAATGGAGAAACATGTTTTTAAGCAGGAAGTAGAGTCACTCTTAATAGCCCCCACCTTTGTCAATGGGCCACTAAAAAGCCTGGGCCAGTCTATCCTACATAACAAAGATCTCCCCCTTTCAGATCCAGGGTGATTGGATTAAGGCATGATAGTATTAGCGCTTTACCCATCTCACCACACGGCACCTGGGAAGAAGGAATGCTCAACCAAACGTGGACTCAAAACACAGCCTACAGAGTTGCTCCTGCATGGCCCCATGGGAGTCTGACAACCAATCAGAATACAAGATCAAGATCAAAGACCAGAGAGGGCATAAAGCCAGGAACTTTCAGCATCTCTGTCTCTTTTTCTTCTTCACCCAACATCTGGAAGCATGTGATCCCCCTTTTCTGTTCAGGAGCTCAAACCATGTGGTCCTGTCCACCATTAAAATCATCTTTCCAAACAGCCTCCATGTTTCCTGTGGTTTTTTCCCCCACTTGGAACTGAATCCAGACATTTCTTCCAAAAACAGCAAACCGGCAGAATTCACATTTTGCATTTCACAACAAATTACTTTAGTTAGGCTAGTTGGCAATTTGCTTTTATCCTTGCAATTGGCACATTAGGTTACAATGGAGCTCAGCTCAGCAGGGAATCAAAAGTTGAGTTAGATACCCTCTGTGTATGCTCTAATCCTTTCACAAGGAATAAGATTATCTCTACATTGGTATGCCTGATTATCCATTAACGATTTGGGCTCACCACAACAAGCTGTTTAATGGAATACTGTATAGATAGCTGTGGCTTAGTGACCACAATTGGGCCAGGTAACTCTGTCACTAAACACTGTGATTTCTAAGAGAAACATTATGAGGTGGCAATGGGTCTATGACCTCACTTCCTCTTTGGTTGATAAGCCCTGTGCTGCATTGCAACTTACAATTTTCCTTCTACCTTCTCAATTGTCTTTGCTTGTTTGCAAGTCAGTTGCAAAGCACATAAATGGGACACTACAATAGTTGTAAATGTTGTCTGGTTGTGAAGAGACCAAATGGTGATCAAATGACAATGAGCCACTGTAACAGTCATAAATGTGAAGATTGCTTAGAAAAATGTTTTACAGCATCCTAACGTCAAATGGTCACAAAACAAGGTAGTTGATAAAGCGAGGATTATCACTATAGAGCCCACTGAATAATTCTAGTCATTTTGTTCTTGAATAACTGCTCTGGCTTTTTCTCTATGCTTTTTCTGTGAAGCCTGATAGTAAATTGTTGTGGTTATGCTTTAAATTACAGATACCTAAAATTAGACAATCAGGTAGTGGGGGCAAAAGAACTAAAGCAACAATCCTCTTCTTCTAAATCAAGATCAAAGAGCATATCAACTTTGTTTATTCATTTTTGCTCAGAGCACAGAAATGAATAAAGAACACATTAAACTTCAATGTTAGATGAAGATTTATCCTTCTCTGAGAAGGTCCTATTATTTTTATTGATGTTGTTATTTAGAAAGCTTTATCTAAAATCTCTCTCTCTGTTCTGACCTAGGCTTCCTCAAAAAGCTGCTCATTCCCATTCAGCAAAGACCTGGTAAACAATCTTTCAAAGGTGAAGTTATGACCACAGACCTTATCTAGCTTGGAAAGCTGCCCTGTAAATATTTCCAAATGCAGTGCTGTGCAAGGAAAAACTTGGCACAGAGTCTCTGAGATTCACAGACAGATCTTCACACTCCTGAAACGAATGAATGAATTGTTTCCTACAAAAACCAACTCCTCTTTCACTCCTCTAGGGAGGGTCCATTCACCATCCACCTGTGGCTTTACCCCCAAGTCGACTCTGATTTCTTAGCTGTTCTTTTCTTCTGGCAGCCCTGTGCATGCACATCCTGGGAACAGGCTCCAGCTGTTTCTCTGCCTCACTGCTGTCTAGCTCCATAGGCAACTGAGAACTGCCAGATGGCCTTGGCTCCATCTCTGCCTCTAATGCAGAGCCCTTGTCCGAGCCTTCCCCAGCCTCCAGGACTGGCCCATCTTCCTCCCCAACCTCGTCATTGTCCGACTCTGGCAGGCCACAACTCACTCTCTCTCTCTCTCTCTCTCTCTCTCTCTCTCTCTCTCTCTCTCTCTCTCTCTCTCTCTCTCTCTCTCTCTCTCTCTCTCTCTCTCTCTCTCTCTCTCTCTCTCTCTCTCTCCCTCTCCCTCCCTCCCTCCCTCCCTCCCTCTCTCCCTCCCTCCCTCCCTCTATCTCCCCCCCCAAAAAAACTAGTGGAGATTTCAGTTATAAAATACCATTACATAATTAACATTTTGTTTCATATAAAAAGAAATCTGGAAGTTCATCCACTTGGCTATTTTCAGAATGTGAGATAAAGGAGACATAGGCATCTTGATTCCATTTCTTTCTCTCTTTACTTATAATCAATCTCCATAGCCCACTTAGGAGAAAAGATGTGTGTATCTGTAGCATCACATATCACGGGAGCCCTCAACACAATTCAATTTGATTTTTGCTCAGAATTTTGAGTGAATCTAACCACTGGCACTTATAAACCAAGGTTGTAACAGAATGGAGAGAGCAACTTTTTCCCAGAGAGCAAGAGAGACAACAAAGCTTGGAAAATTTGGCAGGGAGAAAGAAAGCTAAGATGGCCACTTCCTAACAGAATATACAGTTATGCAGATAGTTGCTTTGTTTGCTAATATTCTGTTTATAGGTGAACAACAGAAAAGAGCTATTCCAAAGTAACTCCAGATGTCATCTTGGTACGTTAGGACTGATAAGATTTATAGTTTAGCATGTTGTGTGAATCGAGTCAACTGAGGTTTATATGCTCTATGTTCAATAGCAAATAATTACTAGCTTAAGAGTTATATGGGCATCAAATCATAGGACATTGCTAGACATTAATAATCAATTAATGGTGTGGTTAGGAACTTTCCATTAAACCAGATCCTGATTTCCTCCTCCTTAATGGTTTATGTTTCCTACTTGCCAAAAACCTCACTTTTATGACAGAAGAAGCTGGGTCCTGATTGCCAGTAATCTGGTTGACTGATTTTCAGAAAACTCAATTCACTTCTAAAGCAAGTGAAAAGTCATTTTGCACTATTATGCAAACTGCAGTTTGTAAAATGCTTACATGGAGATATTTTCCTATACTTGCCTTTTTGTGTTTCTTCACAATAATCTCCAGATCTATTTGAAAACAGTCAGAGGAAAAAACATGACATTCTTGAAAATTCATAAAGATGCATTGCTATCTTGAAGGCTGTCGATAGAAATCTTATTTTGGCTATTTTTTCATGCATTTTTTCTTTCGTTCTGTTCTTCTTGTGTTTTTCCTGCTGTTAAGAAATTAATCTTCTCCTCCTAACACAGCTTATATTACATGCCTCTCTCACTTAAATTGCGAGGAAATAAATATTTACAAGCAGCAAGAAACCAGAACATATACAGATTATTTTCCCCAAGACATTTTATGAAAAATGAATTATACTGCAAAGCAGCTTTTTTAAAGTAGTCATTCAAACTGGCAACAAACTGAATCAGAATGCAAGTTTCATTTATGAAACCATTTTCTTTTATTACTAAATGTAGTGTGAATGAAAGTGCAATGCAGTAACAACATAAAGCAAAATGTAAATTATCTGAATGGTAAAAAGAAAGACTTATAACATTGTAGGCATTCCACCAGCATACTCGCCTGGAACAAATGCATACATTTTGCTTCCTCCGACCAAGATATGTCAAATTTTCTTTTTATTATTCTTATCAATACTTATAATTTTTCCTTGATCCACAAGAGGTGCTTTATTCATAAAAGGCATCACGTTTTTCCTTGTTTTATCAGACAGATGTAAAAAAAATGTATTGCAAAGGAACATTTTGATAATACCAGCAAATAAATCCAAAGTTTCACTGTAAAGCACAATTTAGTAGTTTAATTATTTATTAGCACAAAACGTCTTTCAACCTTACATCTACACCAAAAGAAAATAATTTTCTTGGCTGTAATTCCCCATAAACCCTTAGCACAAAGGGCAAGCTTAGACATGTTGAAATGTTCATTTATTGCTGCTTGCTGATCTGCTTTGGAGTATTAAGGAGAAAGGAGTAGGGAAACATTTTTAGCAAAAAAAACCAAAAACCCAAAACCCAGATAAATTGCTTTTGCTTTGTTTAGAAATGGTCTGCCACTTCCTGCTTCCATCTTTTTTCTTTAAAAAAAACCCCTGTATTTTTCATTTCAGAGTTACCTTTAAGAAGGACCGTGTTAAAGAATTTATTCTCATCACTGTGCACAGAAATCCATCAAAGATTGAAATTTAAATGGTAGCAGTGTTCCAATATCTCAGGGGTTGCCACAAAGAAGAAGGAGTCAAACTATTCTCCAAGGCACCTGAGGACAGGACAAGAAGCAATGGGTGGAAACTAATCAAGGAGAGAAGCTACTTAGATCCGAGGAGAAATTTCCTGACAGTTAGAACAATTAATCAGTGGAACAGCTTGCCTCCAGACGTTGTGAATGCCCCAACACTGAAAGTTTTTAAGAAGATGTTGGATAGCCATTTGTCTGAAACGGTATAGGGTTTTCTGCCTAGGCAGGGGGTTGGACTAGAAGACCTCCAAGATCTCTTCCAACTCTGCTATTGTATTTATATTTGAATTTGTAAATCATCTTAATATTCTTGGGATTCTTCAGGCTAATTTGTTGCTTCCTTTAGGGTATTGGAAGAAATGTCCTTCTGGGTTGAGTTCCAAGTGGGGGAAAAGACACTGGATTCATGGAAATTGCTTGGAAAGAAGGTTTATTGATGATGGACAGGACCACATGTTTGAGGTCCTGGGGGAAATGGGAAGAGATGCTGACAGTGCCTTGGTTTTATACCCTCGCTGGGCTTTTGAAGTTGAGCTTGTATTCTGATTGGTTGTCAGACTCCCATGGGGCCATGCAGGAGCAACTCTCTAGGCTGTCTTAGGCTGTAGGTAGTCTCAGGCTTGGTTGAGCCTTGCTGGATGATATAATCTTCCCAGGTGCCATGTGGTCTTTGGGCAATTCCTACTATGGCTCTGCCTGAAGGAGGTAGATCTTTGTGGCTCAGGCCTTAATGGCCCATTGACAAAGGTGAGGGGGGGGGTGTCTGAGTTTCTGCCTCCCTTTTATGGGAAATATTCTGCTCTTTTAACATTTCCTAAAATATTTCATTTTTCTAGGAGAGGGGTGAGTGCTAACTTCTCACAAGGGTAAACATCAATGTTTTATGCAACAGAAAAAATATTTCTGCTATGGTCTTCACTTATCCGCTTCTCTTGTTTTTATAAACTTAATCTTCTGAAGCCATGTAGGGCAATCCTTAATTGTCTTCCCTACCAACTCGATAGGCTAAATGGAGTGAAAATCAGAGCCCTCCAAAAAGTATTTGTGGTCCTTGTGATAATAAATCCCCCATCCTACTTGTATCCAAAAGGGAAAAAAGGGGAAAAAATTACAACAGTAAACCAAGTAATACTGAATTTCACAAGCAAGTTTCTGTAGTGTAAAAAGCAGGAGGAGGGGAAAAAAAGAGGGATATGGACCAAATTCTTATCAGTTTAGCACCTCTTCCTTCCTCTAGTGAGGGGTAGCTGCCAAACCCTCAAGCTCACATTTCCATTAAAGCAGTGTTTTTCAACCTTTTTTGTGCAAAGGCACACTTTTTTCACGAAAAAAATCACGAGGCACACCACCATTAGAAAATGTTTAAAATATTTAACTCTGTGCCTATATTGACTATATCTTCTCAATTTACAATTATCTCAATTTGCAATTGTCTTTTGTGAAGTATAAATCAATTTATCAATTTAAAATCCACTCTCTTGAGATTATACTTCCTAGAATGCTAGCATCCATCCAAGGGTATGAGGTAGGTATTACCTAGTTCCTCACTCATTATTCCAAAACTGAAAGCTAACAACAGCATCATTGAAGTATAGGAACAGTATTGGGAGAGGACCAATTGAGGGCATTCAAAATCTTGGAACTGTTTTGCATGAGTATAGCCTGTGCTTTAGCTTCGGAGCCATCCTACAGGAGCGAGTCCAGTGAATTTGACGGGGGTGGGGGGGAGCAAAGCTGCTCCCCGAGGCGCCGCAGGGAAGAGGCGGCAGAGGTGGGTGATCGCGGGAGAAACTGCGCTTGGGGCGGCGGGGCTTGGGCTCCCTTTCCGAGGCAGCGCAGGGAAGAGAGCAGCGTCTGCGCTGCTTTTGCTGGAGGTGGGGGAGCGCATGGGAGTCTTGCGGTCTTCTGCCTTTCAGGGTTCAGGGCGAGGCTCGTGCGCGGAGTTGCCCCTTTGGGCTCGTGTTCATCGTGGAAGGTCTCCCGTTCCAGCTTTGCGATTTCCCCCTTCCCGAGTTTGCCTTGAACCTTGCCCCTTCCTCCCTTCCTGGGATGAGAAGAGCCCCGTCGGCTTGTCTGGGCCAAAATCTGCCTGCGGGAGGGTGACGGGAACGGGGAGGAGGAGGAGACATTGCTAGGAAAGCGGGGGTGCTGGCTTCGTTCCTCTTGCTTTGCGTTCAATCTCCTTGTCCTGATTTCTCTGCCGGGAAATAAGCCCGGAGGAGCCAGGTGCAAGTCAGCGGGCATTTGCGTGGTGCCGCGAACGCGATCCCGGAATCCCCGGCTGGGGTTGTCAAGCAGACCAATCTGCAGCGCTCCCGAAATGGCGGGCTTATTGGGGGAAGCAGTGGGTTTTTTTGGAAGTGAATGGCCTCAAAACCTGCGGAATTCAACAAGTTTTGTTTTGAAGAGCTCCGCTGAAAACACCCAGCGGGTGTTTTTCCCACGGCACACCTTACACTATGTCATGGCACACTAGTGTGCCGCGGCACAGTGGTTGAAAAACACTGCATTAAAGGACCTGAAGCTCAACAGCTGGGAGGAGAGCTCTGAAGCAAACTGATTCTCAAATAGACATACACTTTGTCTTTGCAGTACTTTCAGCTATGCTACATCTTAACTGGAAATATATCAAGCACTGCGGTCTCAAACTGCTTTCAAACCAATCAGAATTTTCACATGGAAAAAGTGGCATAAAGGATCACATCAGGATACTTTCCAACAGCGTAATATTAAATTCCTTGACTTCTTCTTGAACTAAATAGTAGATAATTGCTGTTACTATGTTTTTATCCCAACTTACACTGAGGTAAGAGTTTGCCCTTAGTACAGAGGTGGGTTCCTACCAGTTCGCACCTATTCGGTAGAACCGGTTCGTCAAATCTACCGGACCGGTTAGAAGAGGTCCCACCAGTGGACCCTACAGAAGAGGTTCCAAAAATTTTTGAAACCCACCACTGCTAAAGGGTTAGGGGTGCAAGGATCTTGTAACTTGAAGGCTTTAAGACTTGCATGCTTCAATGCCAGAGTTTCTGAATAGCTACTTGGACCAACCTAAGTACTAATTCATAATTTCATATCCGGTCACATGTGTGGCAAGCCACTCCCACAAAGGAGGCCACACCCACAGAGTAGGTTCGAACAATTTTTGAAACCCACCACTGCCTTAGTGGTGTGCTCTATGTGCCCTGTGAATAAACTAATGTAGAAATAAATATTTCTTAGATTTACATTATAAATGCGATATAATTATATTACACTATGCTTATATTTGACATTGATGAATATCAAATTAAGGAATACATAAAAGGAGCTTCAGCTTGTTTATTTTATGTTGTGTGTTTGTGTTGGTGTGTGTTTGTGTACTTATAGCACTTTTGTTCTACTTCATTGCTCTGAATTGCACACACATACAGATATATGGTAACGGTAAAGGTTTCCCTTGCACATATGTGCTAGTTGTTCCCAACTCTAGGGGGCAGTGCACATCTCCGTTTCTAAGACAAAGAGCCAGCACTGTCTGAAGATGTCTCCGTGGTCTCATATGGCCAGCATAACTAAATGCCGAAGGCGCACGGAATACTGTTACATTCCCACTAAAGGTGGTCCCTATTTTTCTACTTGCATTTTTTACGTGCTTTCAAACTGCTAGGTTGGCAGAAGCTGGGACAAGTAAAGGGAGCTCACTCCGTTATGCAGCACTAGGGATTTGAACCACCGAACTGCCGACCTTTCTGATCAACAAGCTCAGTATCTTAGCCACTGAGCCACCGCATCCCTTACATAAATATATACCCATATCTAATTTTATATGGTATTTAGTTATATATAGTTATAATGTTTTTGCTGTATTTTATTGCTCTGAAATTCATTTATATTATGCACATTCTTAACATGAAACCTAAACCTTGGACCAAAACGTAACTTTCAGAAAAACACGTCCTCCTCACTACAAGTAATTTTAAAGAAATTGCGTTAAGAATTTATGAGTAGGACAATGTGCAGCAGCCTCTTTCTTTCTGCTATATGTGGAAATAGTTACGTCTAATTAAATTGATGGAAGTTTTCATTTGTAAAAACTGTAAAAAAAATCTCTTGTTGAATTTGATTTATGAGACCAATGAATTGCTACACTTGGAACATTTTATCAGGGACCTAATGCATTGGTGCTGACAGAAAATCAATGCATTTTAACACTGCTTGCTATATGGCATTGTGCAGTATAAGAGTTGGTTCCAGATGCTGCATAGAGAGACAAATGGAAAGATAAATTGTAGAAGAGCCCACACAAGCTGCTGAAAAGATTTTAAGGCAGCAGATTGGATATGAAACCAGGGTTCAACACTATTGTCAGCACAAGCTAAAGGGTTTCAGGATCAGATTCAACTCATCCATTCCCCTCTCATCTCCTCTCAGGTACAAGAGCTTCTCATGGTGCATTATGGGAAAAATAGTTCCAAAGTTCCCTTTCAGACTGGTCAATTTGCATTGGCATCAGAATAGAATAGAATAGAATAACAGAGTTGGAAGGGAACTTAGAGGTCTTCTAGTCCAACCCCTTGCCTACGCAGGAAACCCTACACCTCTTCAGGCAAATGGTTATCCAATCTCTTCCCCAAAACTTCCAGTGTTGGAGCATTTGCAACTTCTGGAGGCAGGTTGTTCCACTGATTAATTGTTCTAACAGTCAGGAAATTTGTCCTTAGTTCTAGGTGGCTTCTCTCCTTGATTAATTTCCACGCATTGCTTCTTGTTCTATCCTCAGGTACTTTGGAGAATAGTTTGACTCCTCCTTCTTTGTGGCAGCCCCTGAGATATTGGAACACTGCTATCAGGTGCCCCCAGTGAGGAGTGGGTTCCTGCCAGTTCTAACCTCTTCTATAGAAGAGGTTCCACAAATCTACAGTGCCGTTTAGAACCGGTTCCAGCTCCCTCCCCCTGCCTGTCCACACATCATCAAGATGAAGAGCGAGAGGAGGAATTCTGGGAGTTGAAGTCCACAAGTCTTAAAGCTGACAAATTTGAACACCCCTGGGTTTTTTTTTCTTTAAAGGGTTAGGGGTGCAAGCGTCTTGTAACTTGACAGCTTTAAGACTTGCACGCTTCAATGCCAGAGTTCCTGAGCCAACATGACTGGAGAAGGAATTCTGGGAGTTGAAGTCCACAAGTCTTAAAGCTGTCAAGTTTGAACACCCCTGGGGTTTTTTTTCTAAAAGGTTAGTGGTGCAAGGGTCTTGTAACTTGACAGCTGTAAGACTTGCATGCTTCAAATGCCACAGTTTCTGAGCCAACATTTTGGTTGCTAAGCAAGAGCGTTGTTGAGTGAGTTTCACAACATTTTACAAGTTGGCCACGCCCACCCAGTCACATGGCTGGTAAGCCACTCCCACCCGGTCACATGGCCGGCAAGCCAGTCCCACAAAGCAGACCACATCTACCGAAGAGGTTCTAAAAAATTTTGAAACCCACCACTGCCCCTAGTCCTTCTTTTCATTAAACTAGACATATCCAACTCCTGCATTCTTCAGATGTTCTATGGCACAGAAAAAGAGGATACATTTTTTCTCAAATCAAGCAGGAATTAAGACTTGATTTTTGAGGGAGCCAATAAAGTATTTTTACATTTACTAAGATTCTTTTGAACTTTTTAAATAGCGCTCTCTCTCTCTCTCTCTCTCTCTCTCTCTCTCTCTCTCTCTCTCTCTCTCTCTCTCTCTCTCTCTCTCTCTCTCTCTCCCTCCCTCCCTCCCTCCCTCTCTCTCTCTCTCTCTCTCTCTCTCTAATATATATATATATATATATATATATATATATATATATATATATATATATATATATATATTTATATATATATATATATATATATATATATATTAGAAGGCATTTATCAGCTTTCAGCTTTGTCCTGTACTCAAAATTAATACCATCATTAGACAGCAAGAGGTTACATGATTTAAAACTCTCAGTATTATCACACTGAAATTATCCATCACTCTTCATAATGCATTACTGATTAATGCTTCTCTGAAGTTCTTAAAATGTTTTTGTGTATTTCCTCTGATGCTGAGAAAAGTTCAGTAAAGAGTTCTATCAGAATAAAGGTCACGGTTACTGGAAGATCAACGAGGAGAAACTAAATCCTTCATATGCGTGGTACACAGAATGTGTGATTTTATAGGTGCAGTAACGGTTCTTATATACTGAATACAGCATTTTTGGCCTCCCGAAACCCCATCCCCTGCACCAAAATGGCTGTGCAGCCTTTAGGAGCTTTTCAGAGTGCTCCTGGGGGCTGGGGAGGGCAGAAATGAGCAAAAAATGGGCCTTTCATATAAGCCTCCTAAAGGATATGCATGGAATTTTTTTGACAAAGAATGGGTCTATTTTCACAAAAAACAGACCATTTTTTGCTCATTTTTGCAGGGGCCCACTACCCAGGAGCACTCTATAAGCCTCCTACAGGCTATTCATGTCTTTTTTTGAAAAAAAAAAAAAACCTGGCCTGTTTTCATGAAAAACAGGCCGTTTTTGGGAAGGCTGCGGAGTGCAAAACCTTTTCTTAAAAAATTGCTTCTTCCAAACCTTGGTGCATCTTATACTCTGGTGTGTCTTATACTCCAAAAAATATGGTATATTCTTGGCAGAAGGGCAAAGCATTCCAAGGTAAAATAAACTTGCCTTCCTTGGTAAAATCCAGGGAGATGAAACTATTGAAAAGCAAGTGTGATTAATTATGAGCCTGTATAAGCTAGTCAGAAGCTTCCAAAGGTTGTAGACCTAACTCAGAAGTTCTGTATGCTTTCTGATTTTTGAAGGGGTCCATCTCTCTGGGGATCTCTAAGAAGCTGTTTGTTTCATTGTTTATCGTCTGTATTTTTCTAGTCTGTTTACTTTTTGCAATCTTCCTATAAAATATGATATAATCGGTGGTAAAAAAAATCATTTTTTCAATTTCTCTTTGCCTTTAGGTATAATTATTCTTGTGCCATATATTTTTTATAAAACGTGCAGTATGGGATGAAAAAATATTTGGTGATTATTTTTTTTAAGATGGGGACTCCTTGTTTTTACATTTGATTAAAATGCAAAGGATGGACGTAAAATGAACAGCATATGCCCCAGGGGACAAAGAAAGAAAACAACTTCAAGAAGTTTTATGGTATGACTCAAGGAATATGTTTGCTCCTTTTTTCTTTTTCTTTTTTTGCAATTTTCCTGGCATAATAAAACCCAGAGGGCATTAAAACCAGGTTTCTTAAAAACCTGTCTTGCCATTAATTAAATACTATGACAAGGAAGTAACCTTGTAAATTCTTTAACAGTACCAAGACTTGTGTAAATTCATTCATGCATTAGATTGAATGAAACGGCAATCATACATTACTTAGATCTGTGTGTCTCTAGTTTCCTTTAGAGAGCAAAAGATTTATAAAGGCAGAGAATTTAGGTGGCCCTGTCAATTGAAAGATGGAGGATGACCCCCACCAACCAGACACTAGTGAGTGTTGGGATGACAGCAGGGGTGGGTTCCTGCCAGCTCTCTCCCCCCACCTGTCCGCACATCATCAAGATGAAGAGGAATTCTGGGAGTTGAAGTCCACAAGTCTTAAGGCTGTCAAGTTTGAATACCCCTGGGTTTTTTTTCTAAAGGGTTAGGGGTGCAAGGGTCTTGTAACTTGACAGCTTTAAGACTTGCGTGCTTCAAATTTCTGAGCCAAAATTTTGGTTGCTAAGCAAGAGCGTTGTTAAGTGAGTTCACCACATTTTACAAGTTGGCCCTGCCCACCCAGTCACATGACTGCCAAGCCATTCCCACTCAGTCACATGGCCCGACAAGCTACTCCCACAAAGCAGGCCACACCTACAGAAGAGGTTCTAAAAATTTTTGAAACCCATCACTGGATGACAGGGCCTCTACTATGAGCCATGAATTGATATATATGGGTGGTTATCTAGGGCTGATCCCTAAGAGACCCAGCTGGTAGTCCTTGACATAGAAACACATTTGGGACCCAGAATATTCATTGCTAAGCAAGGTGGTGGTCAGTTACAGATAATTTTACAACTTTTTTTTGCTTTAAACAAATGAAACAAATCACATACTTATTAAACATTTGTGGTGGTGTGGTGGCCTAGAGGTGGTGCTCTTGCCTCACAATCAGGAGGCTGTGAGTTCGATCCTAGGTAAAGGCAACTATTTCTCTCTGAGCACAATGAGAATATATGTACTGAACAAAACTCTGCATTGGCAACAGGAAGGGCATCTGGCCACTAAACACACTTCTAGCTCTATTCTGTTGCCCAGACTCCATCCTGCAAGCAGTGGTGGGTTCCTAATGGTTTGGCCCGGTTCAGCTGAACTGGTAGTGTTTTGGCGGCCTGGGTCACTGGAACTGGCAGAGACCCAGGCCTGCCATGTCTCTGAACTGGTTCTCCAGGTGGCGCCATAGACGCTGTGATCTTTTTTTTTGGGTTTATGCACATGCACGGAGCAGTTTTATTGTACTACACAGCATTCATCAAGCGCGCACAGCGTGGCCATGAGCAAAATAGTAGTGACTGCTGGAACCCAACCCTGCCCGCAAGGTATTATCGGGTCATTAAAACATGATGATGTCATAGTTATTAAACATTGACTTTGCCTGTCAGAAACTGGCTAGAAATATCACAAATGACCCCAGGACACTGCAACCATCCTTAATACAGACCAAGTTTCCCAAATTTTGTTCATGTGACCATGGAAACACTGATTATGTATGAGTTACTTTTTTCAGCACTGTTGTAACTTCAGTTATTAAATGAATGGTTATAAGTCAAGGACTACATGTATTTCAATAGCAGATCTGGTTGATTAGATTAATTGGAGATACAAAAACTTCTTTTTGGCTAAGAATGAAGGGCAAGGCTAATCAATCCCAAGATTTTGTAGGAAACATCAGTGTGCCATTTCATGAGAAGAAAGACAGACAAAATGTGTTTTTCTCCAAACCACAACTGGACTTTCATGATGTATCTTGAAAATGTTTCACTTCTCACCAAGAAGTTTCTTTAGTTCTAACTAACTGGTGGGAAAAGGAAAAGTTTTATACTTTTATCAATCAGCCAGCCTTCAATGGATACTTGATTCCTTACTCCATGCTTTCTATAGTCTTGAATGTCTAATTTAGTGTATATTAAAATATATATAAAGCATAATAGTAAATTTTATTTGTTTGATTTATATCCCCACCCCTTTTCTCCAGCAGCTCAAGTCAGCTTATGTAGAATACAGTAGTACTTTGGTACTCAAATGCTTTGAAACTCATCGAATTTGGTACTCAATGCACCTTGATACGAAATTTTGTCCAAATACGTATCATTTATTTGGTAAACACACAAGCTAGAACTTGTTGGTGTCGGCTGTCTAAATTATCCCTTATAGGAAAAATGTGTTTGGTACTCATTCTTTTTGGTACTCATCATCCCTCCAATTAATGATGAGTACCAAGGTACCACCGTATTTTTTCCCTTTAATAATAGATAATAATAATAGTAATAATAAATAATAATAGATTATCTAAAATAGATAATAATAATAGAAAATAATCCCTTTTTGTGTGTAAAAAGAATATTAAATCCTCTAACACTAGAAGGAAACATGTCTATGTTAATGTGTAATCCCTAGAAGGAATTAACAGCAGTGGGTCTATGTAGCTAAAATCACTAAAATCCAGAAAAAAGTAGGAGGCATTGTCTTTTAATCAGTTAATTACTTTCAACTTATTTAATTTAGTTTACTTATTTGAAGCATTTAAAAACTTACTCCTGAAGTTACATTGCTCTAGAGATAGTCTTTGATTGTGTCCATGGGAAAAACTTACTTGCTAAATACTTTTGACCAAACTTGGGAATCCTGTTTCCTCCCATGGGAGGGAACTTAAATATAATTAAAATTAAATATTCATTTAAAAAAATGATTTTTATGACTGACTCTCACATACCTAGATGCTTCATTAATCATCAGGTCAATATAGGGCTGAATTCAAGGCAGTTATTTTGGTCATAATGACATCACTATAAAACTTAGAAAACCTTGCAGTTGTTTAAGTCATAAAAATGTCAACTAAATATAAGGACCAAGGTTGTTGTCCCAGTACAATTTCCCCCCAGTAATATTTCACATTCTTGTCTTACTTCTTGAACCAGATTTACAAGTCTTTTCACAACAACAATATTCCAGGTACAGCTCTCTTTCTCTAAAGATATATCAGCAGTCTTCTAACTCTTTTCAACTGCTATCATGAATAAATTAGCAATTATGTTCATTAATAGATGAAGGATTAAAATGCTTTTGATTAAAAAAATTTTATTATTGATTGTAAGCAACCCAAAGAATATGCAACTATTAAGAAAAGCAGTTGCATGTATGGCAATTCTCAACTAACCAGAATTCCCGTTGCTAAGTGAAACAGTTGTTAAGTGAATTTTGCCCCCTTTTATGACCTTTCTTGCCACAATTGTTAATTGAATCACTGCAGTTGTTAAGTTAGTAACCTAGTTGTTAAGTGGATCTGGCTTCCCCACTGACTTTGCTTTTAAGAAGGTCTCAAAAGGTGATCACATGTCCCCAAGACACTGCAACCATCATAAATATGTCAGTTGCCTAGCACTTACAATACATTTATAATAAAGCTATTATTATATACTTTATTCATTAAACATGAAACTCAGCCAACGGAACATTCAAAAAATGTATTACAAATACCAGTGACTGGTGCTAATGGTTGATACGGTTTGCTGCCAGCGTCCTACAGTAGGTATCAACCAAGTACCTTCTTAAAATATAAGATGTTCCAAGTAGCGCAGTTTTTTGCAGTTCCGCTGGTGTTATTGCAGGAAGCTGCAATTTGTTGATGTATCTTATAAAATTCTTGGACATGGTGCCAAGTGCCCCAATGACAATGGGTATCACTGTTACATGCTTCATCCATAGCTGTGTAGTTTCGATGGCCAGGTTGCAATATTTCATGATTTTTTCTAGTTCTTTTTCTCCAGGAGCAGCGATATCAATAAACTGTACACTTCGGCCCTCTACAGCCGTGATATCTGGCGTGTTGTGCTCCAAATGACGATCCGTTTGTATTCGAAAGTCCCACAAGATCTTCACCTTCTCATTTTCGATAACTTTTTCCCCTTTATGGATACAGGTAAATCATATTTTTTACATAATGACCAGTGGATTAATTTAGCAACTTGGTCGTGTCTAGCTTTGTAATCAGTTTGTGCAATTTTGCTGCATTCACATATTAAATGTGAAACAGTTTCGACTTTGTTTTTTGCAAAATTGGCAGTTTGGGTTGTCAGTGGATTTTTGTATCTTCACTTTCATGGCATTAGTTTGTAGTGCTTGTTCTTGAGCAGCCAGTATTAAACCTTCCGTTTTCTTTCTTGATAGTTCCCATCTTAAGCCATGTCCATGTCAAGTTCTCATCACCTTTTCCTTCAATGTTTTTCAAGTGCTGTCCGTGCAGAGCTTTGGTTTTCCATCTATTTAATATGTCATCCAGCTGTTTTTCCTTATATTCTGCCTTTGTTTCTGTTGTTTTTATGCTGTTCTCCTTTTTCACAGCCTGCAGCAATTTTTCTGTACTTTGGTTCACATAATCATTCAAACATATAATCATTCAAACTATTATTATTATATGTGGTTAATCTTTGGTGAGATTCACAGCCTTTGGGACTGGTTGGTAGCTCAACAGCTCAAGTCCTAACCAAGGACCTAGGAACTGTTAAGGTAACATCGGAGGATATAAGTTGTTCCATGTAGGGTGGTTTTTTGTAGAGTCACAATGTACAAGTCTGATAAATTTAGAATTTCCAAATAGCGAGGTAGCCCTTTAGGTATTGCTCCAAGGGTTCCAATTACAATCGGGACAACACTTGATTTCTTTTCCTACATTTGCTCAACTTCAATTTGCAAGTCCCGATACTTTGTGATTTTTTCTTGTTGCTTATCTTCAATTCGTGCATCACCAGGTATTGCAATGTCAATGAACCAAACTTTTTTCTTTTCAACTATTGTTATGTCAGATGGTTTGTAGGTCAAGTGCCTGTCAGCCTGAATTCTGAAATCCCACAAGATCTTGACTTTTTCATTCTAGAACCTTCTCAACCTGATATTTCCAGTGGTTTTTGCTGTACTCAAATCCAAACTTCTGGCACAATTTCCAGTGAATGATCTTAGCAACTTGGTCATGGTGTTGTAGGTAGTCAGTTTGTGAAATTTTGCTGCATCCACTGATCAAATGGTCGACTGTCTCTCATTACAGAGACGACATTTGCTATTGGTGGTAACATGCTGAATTTTTACCTTCATGTAATTTGTGGCTAAAGCTTGTTCTTGAGCTGCCAAAATAAAGCCTTCTGTTTCTTTTTTCAGTACTCCTCATCTTAACCAGTTCCAAGTCAGGTATTGCTCCAAGGGCTCCAATTACAATCAGGACAACACACAATTTCTTTTTCCACAGGCGTTCAACTTCAATTTGCAAGTCGCGGTACTTTGTGATTTTTTCTTGCTGCTTATCTTCAATTCGCACATCACCACATATTGCAATGTCAATGAACCAATCATCATCATCATCATCATCATCATCATCATCATCATCATCATCATCTACTTTATTAATTAAACATGAAACTCAGTCAACTGAACATTCAAAAACGCATCACAAATATCATTGTCTGGTGCTAATGGTTGATATGGGTTGCTGCCAGCATCCTAGATATCAACCAAGTACCTTCTTTGTCTTGGTCACTTTAGAGTTGCACGCCCTGGTTCCCCAGCAGTAGCAACCGAGCCCTGTAGCCCATTTTTTGACAGATATCCTGGAGCCATAGCATCTGACCTGGTCCTTGTTGACTCGGGCGATGACCGATCTAGTATGGAATTTTGTTGATTTCTTCTCATCATTGGTGATGGTAGGTCCCTGGGTTGGTTCACAGTGGCTAAGCCACTACCGATCTGAAGACTGGCAATCCCATAACCATAGGGACCGCACCCAATAGCCATCCACCGGTTATTGTTGTTGTTGTAGTAGAGGATGTTTTCACAACTCATAAAAAAATAGAAGTGTGGTATGTCAGGCAAAACGAAGAGGTAATAAAGCCCTGTAGAAATACAATCTTGACTCTTACTATCGATAAGTCAAGGCAGAGCTGCCTTAATGTACTTGCTGATAACATAAAATTAACCTAACACATTTTTTTTTTGCAATAAACCTGAGGAATGAGATTTTGTTATCTGTTTTGTTGATTATTGGGGGTGGGGAAGGATGGCTGAAGCTTTCCAATTTCATACAGTAAACCTTTTTTAAACTTAACATTCAAATATTTCTATCTGCAATTTTTTCTTGCCTTTTCAATATAAAAATGTTTTAAATAGTATTTTTACACACAAACACACACACACACCTCCCTCTCCCTCCCTCCCTCCCTCCCTCCCTCCCTCCCTCCCTCCCTCCCTCCCCCCTCTCTCTACATACATATATACCAGTGGTGGGATTCAAATAATTTAACAACCGGTTCTCTGCCCTAATGACCATCTGAGTAGGTGGGGCTCGGTGGTTATGTGGCTGGGTGGGCGTGGCCAACTCAAGGTCACTCAGATCAGCTTCGCCTTAGCTGTTACAATGTAATAAGGGTTAACCGGAGAGGCAGTTTCTGTAAGCAGGTCAATAAAGATTAGGCTAGAAACAACACCAGAATGTTTCCTTCCTGCCTTCCTTACAGGATTAGCCCTGAAAAGTGGAAAAAAACAAAAGGAGATTTCTTCCAACAATCGCTTCTCTGAACTACTTAGAAAGTTACCAACCGGTTCTCCTGAATAGGTGCGAGCTGGCTGAATCCCACCACTGATACATACATACATACATACATACATACATACATACATACATACATACATAACATAACATAACATACATACACACACATACACATACACATACACAATACACATACACATACACATACACATACACATACACATACACATACACATACACATACACATACACATACACATACACACACATACATACAACCAGTTTGGTGCAGAGATTAAAACTAGACTAGACAAGACACCAGGAGACAGTGAGTTCTAGTCCTGTCTCAGGCAAGAAATGCCTGTGGAGATTCTCAGTCATCCAGGTCATGGTTCTTCCAAAGGTGCTTTTTCGAGATGCAGTTGGACTTTCTATGTTTTTCCTGGAAGACGTTTCGCTTCTCATCCAAAAAGCTTCTTCAGTTTTTCAGAACCTGGAGCCTGTAGATGGTTTCTCAGCTCTTGCAAGAGGCCAAAGATGAACTTTTTTTTTTTGAGAATCTTGCCAAGTAAACAGCAGGGACTAATCCAGGCAATTGCCAGTTGTCAACAATGACTCAAAGGTGCGCGCACATATAGCACCCACACTCAGATCCATCTTTGCTAAATTGATAGAACACTGTCAAGGTGTGATTGCAAGACATTTTAAAGGGAGAACAGCATTACGTGTCACATTCTAGACAGTTGAGTGATTGGGTTATTATTGACTTTTGTTCTTTTACAACAAACACATTTAAGTAATTAGTTACTCATTAAGCCAAGTTTGATTCCTGATGACTGCATAGATGATGGTTGACTTATACCCACTAATTCATAGTTGTTCCAAAAATATTCCAGTTATTTCTTTCATCCTGCGTGTTTACCTTACCCCCTGCCTTCCCCAATGAATTTTTTTTAGTGTTACTTCAATCTATAGGTGTCAAACTCGCTGTGTCATATTACTGACATGTGACATATCGTGACATTTTTTCCCCTTCATGGAGCTGGGAAGGGTGCAACCTGGAGGTGGTATTCAGCCAGTTTTGACTGGTTCTGGCAAACCGGTAGCGGAAATTTTTAATAATTCAGAGGACCGGTGAATACCACCTCTGGCTGGCTCCACCCCTATCTATTTGCTGCGTCCTGAGTCCCAGCCCATTGGCTGGGTCTTCTTCTGTTGCCCTGCACAGGAGAACAGACCTGGAAAGCAGGTTAGTGGGGTGGGGAGAGAATGGGAATTTTACAGTATCCTTGCCTTGAGTGGTGTGGAAATGGAGATTTTACAGTATCCTTGCCCTGCAGTGAGGTGGGAAGGGAAGAAATTTTACAGTATCCTTCCCCCTGGCGTGGGGAGGGAATGGGAATTTTGCAGTATCCTTCTCCTGCCACAACCACCAAGCCATGCCATGCCCACAGAAAACCAGTGGTAAAAAATTTTGAAACCCACCACTGGCGTAGACTGTGTATGACACATCCAGTCTGTGGACCGCCAGTTTGACACCCCTGCTTTAATCCATCATCCACTCACATTATATGCTCAAATTTGTAATTTCTCCTTAGTCATCATTGCTTTGAACTTTGTTTGGTGCAGGACCTATTGACTAGTTCTTATTTTCCTTGGTTTTTCCAAATGTTTATTATGGTACAAAAGTGAAAGTATGAATGAACTGATTGTTTACAATTCAAAATTTCCTTCAGATTCGGCAGGAAAAATTTTATGGTCTCCTGGTGAAACACATTCCATGATGAAGTCTACAGTTGGTCTTATGAAGCAGGTGAATCTCTGGATAGCAACACATTGCATTCAAACTATATTGAAGATCAAAATGTATTTGGAAAGATAAGTTATTGAAAGTCTTGCCATCATATTCTAACATTAAATTTGATTCACCATTAATATATCTCATGCTGCAAATTACCTTTATGCAAGTCTACCCTAGCCTAAAGCAAAATGATAATGCTGTGATTAAAATATCGATTAGGATAATTGTAGCACTGTAAAATCATGTAATGAACATTATAAAATTTGTTTCTATTAGTCTTTTCATGCTTTGTATCGCATATGTTTTAAGACCAGTAGTAATGCCAAGCTAGTTTGAAATATATGCAGAAGTTAATGAGAGTTGCAATGAAATGGGATAATAAAATTTGTCATCTAAGGAAGAGGATATGTCTCACACAGGAAATAAAAATTATCTATTCCTTGAGAAAAGTATTACTCCTTACTAAAAAAAACAACCTTTCTCAATCTGATGCCTGTCATAAAAGTGTTATGATTCATGTATCTCAAAGCTATTAAAATTTTAATTTTTTTTTACAAAACTTATGGGAATGTCCCATGTCACAATTTAAAATTATGTCAGGAGTGAATCCTGACAAAAATCTCTCATTACCTGTCTTCTTGATGGATTAACTGACTTCCAAAGCATTGGTTTGGTGCTACCCACCACTTTAATTCTCTAAATGTGCCTATGGATCCATACAAGGTCAGGAACATTCCTGAGATGTATCCTTGGTATTAAAGAAAATGGTGGGTTGAGATTTTAATCAGGTGAGTCAGAATGAACATGCCTATGGTCATCAATTAGCACAAGGGGCTCTATGGCTTTCCTATGGTCCATATATCATCCAGTATATTCTCAGCTTTTGTCTGAGTGGAGATGATAGGAAAGTGCTGTTTGCAAGATGAAGATCTTGGCTGTACAAGGCAAGTAGGACACAAGTGTCTAAAATCTGCAGTAGGCAAAAGCAGTGGAGATGCAACCCATCAGATTTCATTGGGGTTTCATTGCAGATCAAATGGATTGTGAATTGACTGTGTTCAGTAATAAGTAAGACTGGACACTAAACCCGAAACTTAAAAGTATAGACTGAAATTTCAATTTGTTGGGTGGAAAAAGTATGTTGCCTCCTGCAAAAAGAGTGAAAATCCTGATTTTTAAATGCTATCTTTGAGCGCTTCTCATCTGTCTACAGTTAAGGAAACAGGGTGCGTATTGGAATCCATGCTGAGAGCTTCAACCTCAAATCAGAGTGATTCTTGTGATTAAACAGCTATATTTTATCCACTCATGCGGAGAGAACACAGTCCCTGTTCTAACACAGGGGCTGATCCAGACTTTAAAACTTAATTGATCCAGGGATTTCCCAAGTAAAATCCCTTTCTTATTTTAAACAAACCTATCATCAAATCCTCCGTCAGCATGGGGAGCTCTGAAATGCCATTTTTCTCTGTTTTGGAGTATCCAATTTTTTTTAAAAAATCCAGTTTTGAATTTTTTACATCTTTAATCATTGGGGAAACCACTTAGAAAGGCAACATAATCAGTGCTGGGATTGTCCCGGTTTAACAACCGGTTTGGTGATTGTGCGATTTGTGTGTGTGTGTGTGTGTGTGTGTGTGTGTGCAGTTTGAAGAAATCTTCACTTCCGGAGGAGTAACACAGCTGATTGCCGCCACGATCTGCTCTGCCACACGAATCAGCTGAGAATATAAAGGTAGTTAAATAGCGTGTGGGCTCATCTGATCGTCGGGGTGAACCGGTTCGCTTCCAGTTGATCGTCGGAGCTACCGCTTCACTAGAACCGGCTGAACTGGTAGAATTCCACCCCTGAAACTACTCTGGATTCAACCGGTGAAGCTCCCAGGATCTCCTCTCCCTTACACCATAGACTGAGCAATCTCCTTAAAGGCATACAAGTGTTTCAGAAGCACATGTGTTTCATTGGCGACTCATGGAATTTTTAAGGAACTCCGGGTGGGAGCATTTACCACTAACCATGACAGAGGAAAGCATAACTGCTGGAGGCATAATGGATGTCAACACCGCCCTTTAAGAAATGCTGAAAACGGCACTTATCCACGATGGATTAGTTCGTGGAATTCGTGAAGCTGCCAAAGCCTTGGACGAACATCAAGCCCATCTTTGCGTTTTTGTATCCAATTGTGATGAACCTATGCATGTAAAGCTGATTGAAACTCTTTGTGCTGAACATCAAATCAATCTGATAAAGGTTGGTGATAACAAGAAGCTTGGTGAGTGGGTAGGTCTCTGCAAGATTGTCAGAGAAGGAAAACCTCGGAAAGTTGTGGGTTGCAGTTGTGTGGTTGTTAAAGATTATGGCAAAGAATCTCAGGCCAAAGATGTCATTGAAGAATACTTCAGGTGCAAGAAATGAACAGATAAAATACATTTGAGCTGACAATAAAAAAAAGAAAAAAGAAGAAGCATAGAACCTGCTCCCTTAAACGTTTTTTCTGGTGACACCAGTCTACCAAGGCAACCTGGTCTACTCAAATATGGGACGAAGTATACTGTTTCCACGTTCACCGTTCAGCCCCAATTCAGCCCCAATACTTCCTTAAACCATCCTACCCTTCTCCTTTCCTTGACAAATGCATTCACTCCATTCCTCTTTACATAGCTTCAGGGAATCCTTCTAACTCTTCCTGCCCATCTTCTTTGGGGGCTACACCTCCTGTCTATTTCTTTCAGCATCTCTATGCTTTCAACTGCTGGGCATTTTATTTTCTAGTGAAACCTGACTGGCTCTCTCAAGCCATAAGCTGCAAAGTCATTCCACAGCCCAGGCTGCCTTCTCCTCTTGTTAGCTGTAGACAACAGGCATCTCAGCTGGGCAAAAGTACTGTACTGCAAGCAGAAAAGCCTTTAGCTCTTTCTCCTTTCTCCTGGTGTTTAAAAAATTATTTTTCCAACAACAGAGGGGAAAATTCCCCATTATCATACCCCAGCCCAGGGCTTTTATAGATTTCTGAATTAATTTTTCTCTTGCTGCCAAATTTTTCTCCATTTTATCCCCAACTCTCATTAACTGATCCACTTAAGACCGGGTAAAGCTTTAATTTCAGGAAGTTTAACAAGAGCAAACTATCTCTAATTCCTATTTCCTGCATCCTAGTTTAACTTTTTTTCCTGGATTCTATCAATGTTACAGCAACTATGTAGGCTACATCATTAACCACGTTTCATATTACCCATCCAGAGATGTCCATGTCTGTTTCAAAAGGGCAAGATGGAGGGTGCAACATTGCAATCAGACTCAACCTGCTGACATGATTTTGTGGCTATTTTCTCCTACTGGCTTGGCAATTGCATTGGGAAAGACTAGTGATTTTGTCTTATATTTCTTCCTGCTGTTTATCTTCTCCAGAAGTTAGCTCCAACCCTTTCACATTCACCATCCAATCACCCAACGTGTCTCATAACTCAAAACTTGCAGGGTTTTAGTTGTTGTTTTGCAAGATTTTATTTGAGAATGTTGAAAATTCATACAGAATTTCATGGTCCTTTGCTTGAGGTATTGTGAGACTGTGCAATTTCTATACAAAATTTCATGATCTGAAATCTTGTGACATTTGGTGGCCTCATGAATTTTGGCCTATGGATACAATTCTAAACCAGATGGGTGATCTTGGGAGGCAGTTTTCGCCCTCCCTGGAGCCTGGCGAAGGTGAAACCCGCTCCCCCCATGGTGCAGGAGGCTGACTAGGCCACACCTACTATGGCCACGCCCACTCAGCAATTGGGCAGAGAACCTGTTGCTGAAATTTTTGAATCCCACCCCTGTGAGAGACCCTCTAGAAAAGAGATACTACAGGAGGAAATAGTGGCAAACCACATCCCACAATATTGCCTTGAAAACCAAAAATTTCTGTCCACAAGGTCAACAGAGGCCAAGCCCTGTTGGAAGGAGTTGTTGTTTTATTTTATCCCAGAGGAGACTTTGCAACCGCATTGAGGTTGCTTGTTTAGCTGGGAGATGAGCAGTTATATACATCAGTAAGTTATGCAGAGCTCTTCTCCAGCTGTCTTTCGAAACAAAAAAGAATGTTAAGTACTGAGTTATGTTAATCCAGTATAGTTAGGCACACATCTAGCTAACATTTTCTTTGATCCATGATATATTTTGGGGGACTCCAAGTTATTTTAGATTTCTGTCAACTACCTGGACAATCCCCTCCGGTTTTCCTGGTAACTATTTTCATCATTGTCTTCTTCTAAGTTTGCTCAGAGTTAAGCAAGGGTTAAAAGGTGAAAAATTCCTTATGCAAAGGAGGCACGTGGTTCTCTGCCTCCTGATCTGGCAACAGCAAATCGTGCCTAAGTTGCCTTTTTATTTAATTTTTTACATTTTCATCATAGCGGGTGGACAAGAGGAGAGTTGAAATCCACGGCTAGAAAAGGTATGTGGATCGGACGGAGGGAGAGAGGGGAATTCAAAATTATTGTAATTTAATTTGTAATTTTTTATTGTGAGGAATTTGTGTGTGTGTGTGTTTCTTTCTTCACAGCTGTGGGGTTGGAGGAAGCGGGGGGCGAGGCGGTGGAGTGTGGCACGGGCAGGGATGTTCTCGCCGCTGTGTCTGACAGGCCAGGCATCTCGCATTTATGCCCGCCATAACTGCAAGACGCCTGGCCTGTCGGACACAGCGGTGGGGTTGGAGGAGGCGGGGGGTGAGGCGGCGGAGTGCGGCAGCAGTAGGGATGTTCTTGCCACTGTGTCCGACAGGCCAGGCGTCTTGCGTTTATGTCCGCCATAACCACAAGACGCTTGGCCTGTCGGACACAGCGGTGGGGTCGGAGGAGGCAGGGGGGGGGTGAGGCAGCGGAGCACGGCAGTGGCAGGGACATTCTCACCGCTGTGTCCAACAGGCCAGGCATCTCGCATTTATGTCCGCCATAAACGCAAGAGGTCTGTCAGAAGCAGCGGGGAGAACATCCCCGCCGCTGCTGCGCTCCCCCGCCTTGCTGCCCACCTCCTCCATCCCCGTCCGCTGCGGGTGTTCCCTCCCCCCAAGTTGTTTCATGAACGTCCGCTAACAAAGAATTGGGCCCTCGCCAGCCATGGCATGATTCAACCTCTGCTTTTCTTTTTGAGGCACCCTTCTCTGCCTCCCAAACCCCCCTCCCAAAAAAACCTCCCACTTCCAACTGGTTGGCATTGCCAAGCGGAGAGCGACATGCCAGGGGGAAATGCCAGCCCGACCGAGACTTTAATGGGCTATGGAGGCGAAGGGGAATTAATTGGGTTGGCTCTTGGTTGGCACCGAGGGTGCCCCGAGCGGGTTTCGTGGGGAGAGGGTGTAGGGGGGGGGGGCTTTCCTGCAACTGGCTGAGCCCTGAATAGAGGCGGCTGTTTTCCTGCGGCTTCTTTATGGCTTTGTCAGCAGCGGGATCGCTTCATGCAGGCGTGATTCATATGCAGATGGAGATGTGGGGAAACAGGGAGGTTGGCAGGAGTTGAAGAAAAGAGGAGGAGGCGGGGGACAAGGCGGGGGAGCGCGGCAGTGGCGGGGACGTTCTCGCCGCTGCCACGCTCTTGCCTCACCAACTGTAATCCTCACCGCACGTCACTGCCTCGCATCCAAAACGGGCCGCCTGTAGACAGCTCCATGTGACAACCCTGGAAGGGGCGGGGTGGGGTGGGGTGGGCGGTGTCAGCCAAGGGTGGGATTTGGAGGTTCTCCAAACTGGCCTTAATGTTAGCTATGGGTTCTCCTGAACAAGGGCGAACCCGTAGCAGCCACCCCTGGCTCTCTTATCCTTATAACAAAAAAGTCAAACCCTGTTCAGCTGTTGAAGATCACTCAAGGTCAATGAGATCCTGCTCACTTTAAATTCCTTGGTTTTTTTTTTTTTTAAAAAAAACCAAACTAAAACATCATGATAAAAAGCTTCATGACAAAAAGCTACTAATGAAGTTTCTCATTATGGGACTATCAACAAGAAACAGGCATTGCGGTATCTCCTGGCAGGAGGTAATAAATGTAAGCTTTTGTGCCTACAAGTGCCTTTCCTTGATGGAAGTGCCAATTAATTGACTAGGTGTTTGATAATGATTCAATGAAGATGGCATTTTTAACAATGCTTAAGCAGAAAGACTGCAGATGGGTGCCTGGCAATGAGACGAAAGAAGCAACAATATCAGTGTTAATTTATTAAAAGTGGCACCCTTTTAATACACTGATTCATCACAGAGATTCAGGCGTGTTGAAAAAATGAAATTGATTAGGCATATTTCAATTAAAATCTACTTCAAAGTTTTCTGCTTTTTCAGATAACTTTTAATATTGTTATATTCAAACTCCAGCCAATGGCGAACATCTATGGGCAAGGGGTGTCAAAAAGACATACCCCAAAATGACAATTGCAACTATGTAATTGAAGCTTCATTACTTTTTTATGTGATAGGTGCAGAAAATGAAAAGGGCTTCAGTTGTGCGGTTACAGCTACCATGTTGACTTTTTAAATCCCTGGTCATCCCTGCAGCTATGTTGATGACCTTGGAAAAAGTGCTTTATGTTATAATAGCCTTTTCTCCCATTTATAGTTATTGCATCAGCTCTGTGGTCACCAGATCGAAATTCAGGTGCCTTGAAATCGACTTGTATTTCTATCTGTTTTGCAACCTTTTATACTGGTTTTTAACCAAAAAAAGTGCAAAACTGAAGCTGAATTCACTTAATGACCACATGATTTGCTTAACGACCACAGGGATTCACTTAACAACCACAATAGAAATAGTGGAAAAATTAGTTACGGTCATGTGGTGATATGACTGCCCCAACTTATGACATAAATTCTGATCCTAATTGTGGTCATAAGTAAAAAACCAACTGTTCTTACTTTTGCGCCACGGTGAGCACAGCGGTTAGAATGCAGTACTGCAGAATACTTCTGTTGACTGCCGGCTGCCTGCAATCTGGCAGTTCAAATCTCACCAGGCTCAAGGTTGACTCAACCTTCCATCCTTCCAAGGTGGGTAAAATGAGGACCCAGATTGTTGGGGGCAATAGGCTGACTCTGTAAACCACTTAGAAAGGACTGTAAAGTACTGTAAAGTGGTATATAAGTCAAAATGCTATTGCTATTGCAGGGCCAGAATGAGCAATAAAGCAAGTACTTGACATATCTCAGTGTAGAAATAGATTCATCATCTGAATGCTGTGTCATACCTACTTTTATAGCTTTGGATATGGAATTATTTATGCTAACCTGTAATAAAATTGTGTTATAGTAAAAAGAGTGAAAGATACTTTTTGCCTCAGGGACAAATGTAAGAGTAAATACTCTTTGCTCAAGACAGTTCCTCAGAAAATATACATTATGAGTAAAAAATACTTCAAATACTTTTAAATCTCTATAGTAACCATAAAAGGAATATCTTCCTTAACAGACATACAGCAGTTTTGGTTTTAAATATATAGTTCTTGACGCAATCACAACTGGGATCAGAGTTTCAGTCACTAAGCAATACAATTTTAAGGAATCCATCATATGACCTGATCCAATTTTATGACTATTTTACTGTGGTTAAGTGAATCATATATTTCAACTTTGAACCTGTCAGAAGCTATGTTACTGTTCCTCAGTTGCCACACAGAAGGAGAAGGCGGGGGGGAATGCCTTACTAGACACAACACAGAGCTTTCTTATGGGAACCAAGGTCATCTCCACTGGTAATGGATAAGGTCAGGGAAGGAGTACCTGCACAGCCTGCTAATTAACCTAATTGGCCAAAGTGACCTGTGACCTTGGGGATGGAGTAATTTCCTATTTTAATTATATTGAAACCACAGGAATTTTTAGAGTTGGTTTTCCTTTAACCAGTGCTGATATGATGTATTCAATAAAGAAGTTCTTTGATGTGGATTCAAGTCTCAGAGTTCTGATATGTTTAGGTTCATTAGTTGGAACCTTGACAATATGACTTTTAAATGAATTATGCAGTTGCTAAGCAAATCCAGCATCACTAATCAGTGTTGCTTGTTTGAAGCTCTCTGGGAATGTCATAAACAGTGATCACATGACCCTGAGATCCTGCAACCATTGCCAGGTATGTCATCATGTGACACAGGGATGGTGTGACAATTGTAGTTTCAAGGATTGGTCATAAGATACTTTTTCCAAGGCCATCATAACTTGGAACTGTTGTTAAATGAATAGTCATTAAGTAAAGGACTAGCTATAGAGCAATTGCTCAAAAACAATATTGTTCAGACCATCTCATAACATCACAAAACACGAAGCCAATCAAGTAATTTCATACCCAGGGCTGCTCATTAGAATATTTAGAATTTTACTTGTTCTTTGCCTTCTAAAAGAACTTGCCTTGCAATTACTGCTGGAGGCAAATCAGAGAGATGTCTGGGTTTGTAATTTCAAAAGATGAGCAGCTATTGAGCCTCTGCCTATTTTGTCTACTTGTTCATTTTACCGTCATTATGGTCCACTCTCATTAGCAGTTCGACCCTAGAAGAGTTCATTGAGAAATAGAAGCCAAATTGTTCATTTATCCCAGCTTTCAAGCAAATGGGGGAAAGCAGTCATAGAAAATACTTTTTTTGATTTCATTGTATGTTTTTTTTAATGCAACCAGAAGCTCACAAAGGGCAAGATGTTAGTAGAATTAGGGGCATCTAGGGTGGACACATAAGTCAAGATAATGACCATGACTATGTGATTGGAGTCCTACCCTTATTTTATATAGACAATCATGAATATTCTCCTGACTCTGAAAACAGCAGGAAAGAAACTGGGATTTCTGGCCTTTTAAATATTAGTTCTGTAGGATTGGAGATATTTAATTAAAGCCAGTATATTCCCAATGAGAACTGAGTACTATGGTTTCATTTGGTCCATGTAAGGATTGTAACAAATGCAGACTTCTGGTTTGTGAGAATAGGATGTTACTTAACAACAAATCTGAAAATGGAAGGAGAAGTTTTGTTTTGTTTTGAAACAAAGATTCACTTTAAATGATTTGCAGATAATGGGCCAGATGCAGTTTCTTGGTGTATTTCTTTCTCTTTTAAAAAAAAATTCAGCAAAGACTAGCTTTTCTCTCAAAGAGATTAGCCTTGTGATAGCATAATAGTTTATCCGCACCTCACCTTCAAAAGTCCTTTTGTAAAGCAGCTTCAGAGATCAATTAGCTTGGAGAAGAAAGAGAGAAAGTTCTACATAACAGTTCAATAAGAACTTACCCCCTCTCAGAGACATGCAGAGTTCATTTATTTGAATCTCTACTGACTGATGATCTGCCATTAACTTAGTGTCAGCTCTTAGTGATCACACAGATAGACCTTCAGGATGATCTGCCCCAACCTGGCCCTTCATGTTTTACAATGGGGCACTCATTGCTACTGAAATCCTTTCCTTTCCTTTCCTTTCCTTTCTTTTCCTTTTCTTTCTTTCTTTCTTTCTTTCTTTCTTTCTTTCTTTCTTTCTTTCTTTCTTTTTTCCTTCCTTCCTTCTTTCATTCTCTCTCTGTCTTTCTTCCCGCTCTCTCTTCCTCTCTCCACCTCTGTCAATGACTCTGGATGGCTGACAATTCAAAAAAAAATTACTATTATGACACTAAAAACAATAAAATATCCAAAATAAATATACATAGCAGTTGAGATACTAAAATAGAATAGAATAGAATAACAGAATAACAGAGTTGGAAGCAGTGGTGGGATTCAAATAATTTAAAAACTGGTTCTCTACCCTAATGATTTCTTCCAACAACCAGTACACCAAACTGCTCAGAAAGTTAACAACTGGTGCAAACTGGCTAAATTCCACCACTGATAGAAATTAATCAAGGAGAGAAGCAACTTAGAGCTAAGGAGAATTTCCTGACAGTTAGAACAATTAATCAATAGAACAACTTGCCTTCAGAAGTTGCAAATGCTCCAACACTGAAAGTTTTTAAGAAGATGTTGGATAACCATTTATCTGAAGTGGTGTAGAGTTTCCTGTCTAAGCAGGCGGTTGGACTAGAAGACCTCCAAGGTCCCTTCCAACCAGTGATGGGATTCAGCCAGTTCGCACCTATTTGGGGGAACTATTTGTTAACTGTCTAAGCAGTTCAGAGAACCTGTTGTTGGAAGAAATCTCATTTTGTTTTGTTTTTTCACTTTACAGGGCTAATCCTGTAAGGAAGGCAGGAAGGAAACATTCTGGTGTTGTTTCTAGCCTAATCTTTATTGTCCTGCCTCTCTGGTTAACCCTTATTATGTTGTAACAGCTAAGGTGAAGCGCCCATCGACGTGAGTTATGTTGAATTGGCCACGCCCACCCAGTCACATGACCACCGAGCCCCACCTACCAGGCTGGTCATTAGGGTAGAGAACTGGTTGTTAAATTATTTGAATCCCACCACTGGATAGAGATTCTTGGAAAAGGTGATACCTCAGGGGAACCCCTGCTTGTTAAATTCTCAAGAAACTAATGCATTTGCACAATGTCTCCAAAGTATGATAATTTGATCCTGGCCGTTTATGCCTTGAGTGAAAACTCTGGATTGATTTGCTTTACGATCCATTTATCTGTTTTCATGGTTATCCATGGGATTCTCAGCAGTCTTCTCTGCCATCAAAGTTCGAAAGCTTCACTACTCTTTCAATCTTGCTTTTCATAGTCCACTTTTCATGTGATCATTGAGGATTGACACTAACTTGATGACACATAATCAATTTTTACTTGTTTGATAACAGTTCTCTGTTGGGTTAGGTCTACCGTTGATCAATTCAATAACTATTTCTTTTTGGGGAATGTTTCAAAGGTTTAGAAGTGTTGCCTTTTTATAACCAGAGCATGCATTTAGTATTTGTTGATTATTAGAATAATGTGCATTTGCCTGCTTTATGTTTAAAATTACTCTGAGCATTTCTGGCGGTAATTTCAAGAGAGGGAGGTGATGATTTTCATATAGTTTTAAAACTACAAAATCTCTTTTTCCTCATTTTTGATGCAATGCTACCACTTTCATTGTTTTTTTTAAATAATCCACATTTAAACAGTCTTTGAACATTTCCTCACTAGAGGGCCATAATACTACCCACCTATTGTTGAATCAGCAGAATATTATAGTTGCCTGAAATTTATTGTCTGTATTGCCACTCTTTATTGCCTCTGTTCCCAGTCATTGCTGTACTTGACTTCTCTCTGAAGTATTGGATGACCCAAAGGATTTTACATAACTTTGATTGATGGAGTCAGCTGAAAGCTCTGCTGGCATGAAATCTGCTGTGTCCCATTGCCAATTCCTATTTTACTCGCATTGCCTCAATTGTAAGCTGCTGAACTTTACATCTGAAAGCAAAAAAGAAGTTTTTGGAGAGTGGGGATGCATTCTGTGTCTATTGGTAGCACTTACAGCAACGATGTTTTCTCCTGAGTTCACAGGACAACTGCATGGTCTCTAGAAAATATGAAATATACAGTGAGTCCTTGACTTATCAGCCATGGTGGCACAGTGGTTAGAATCTGTATTGCAGGCTACCTCTGCCCACTGCCAACAGTTTGATCCTGAGCAGCTCAAGGTTGATTCAGCCCTCCAACCTTCCAAGGTCAGTAAAATGAGGGTCCAGATTGTTAGGCGCAATATGTTGACTCTGTAAACCACATAGAGAGGGCTGTAAAGTACTGTGAAGTGCTATTGCTATCACCACCATTCACATTTACGATGGCCTCAGAATGGGTGCTATTTGTCCATTGAAGCTCGTCCAGACATTATAAATGGTCATGCTTCCTCCTGAAGCCATATGACTGCATTTTGGGCTCTTGTCAACCTGTTCACATTCATGACTAGTTGCCAAATATCTTGCAATTATGTGATCGTCATTCACATTCTTCTTTGCTGACTTCCCCAGAAAGTCAGTGGGGAAGCTGGCAGGGAAGATTGCAAGCCTTCCGTGATTGGACACACAAGGAATTTGTCTTTGGTGCATATGCTCTCAGTGTACATAAAAAAAGATTCATTCATCAAGAATCATAAGGTACAACACTTAACAATAGTCATAGGGTACAAATAAGCCATCAAATCATACTTGGAAACAATCAATATAAATCAATATAAAGGATACAAGCAACAAAGTTACAGTTATACAGTATAAGTAGGAGGAAATGGGTGATAGGAACGATGAGAAAATTAATTGTAATAGTAATGCAGACTTAGTAAATAGTTTGACAGTGTTGAGGGAATTACTTGTTTAACAGAGTGCTGGCATTTGGGGGAAAAGCATTTCACCGAGGCAGCCATTGACGGCATCATCTTTGATCACATGATCACACACACACACACACACACACACACACACACACACACACACACACACTCACACACTCACACACTATATGCTGGAGCAGGAGGTTTTACTGGAAAACTTCCGAGGTAGCCTTCCAGTTCTATTCTGATTTATTGATTGAATTAAGGAGGCACTGAAAGGCTGTAAAGGATAGTTTGCCAACAGATGTAATGTCAGTGCCTTTTTAAGTTAAATTTCTACCATACTTTTTATAGAAATATATTGTTGCTTTGCAGCATCTTTAAAGCCGTTTTGAGAGGTGCAGCATGTATGATCACACTCGCTCCGTAACATCTTTTCAGCTTCAAAGTCTTATTCCGTTCCTAATTAGTGCAATCACCCAATTTCTTTCCAAGATAATGGTTTACACATGTCGGAGTTAGCCTTCTCTGCTCTCAAATGAATTGGCAAGATATTATTTTTAACATGATTACAGCTAAGAAGGACTTAAGGTTGCCTTATTCATTGATTGGTGTCGAGAAGAAGGGAACATTGGAAACAAAGAGAAAAAAAATGTTGCCAAGATACATTTCTACCATGGTTAAGTACAAGGAGTTCCTATTTGCTATTTACTTCTCTTCCAAACCAATCAGCTCTCTCTGCCATCTCACTCCTCCTCCAATCTAGATTTCACTGCAGCTTTGTCTGCATACTATATTTGGAATTTATTATATGTGTCTTGTTTTCAAGTTGAAAAATACATTCCCATTTTTTTTGGTAAACTATGCTTGCATTAATTTCTTGACCATAGTAGTGAAATGAATGAAAGAAAAATTACCAATGAAGAAGAAAAATAACAGCTCCCAAAAGAAACCAGCATGGCTGCATAAAGAACTCTCTGACAAATTGAAAGGCAAAAAAGATAAATATAAAAAGTGGAAAGGGGGGGACATAACTAAGACAGAATATCAGCAAATAGCTCGAGCCTGTAAAGATGAAGTGAGGAAAGCTAAGGCTCACAATGAAGAAAGGCTTGCCACAAAAGTAAAAAAAATAACAAAAAAGCTCCCTCCAACATGTTAAAAACAAGAAAAAAGTTAAGGAAACAATTGATCCATTGCTGGGGGAAAGTGGCCAGAAGGTGACAAGCAACAGGGAGAAAGCAGAACTATTTAACTCATTTTTTGCATCTGTCTTTACACAAAGGGATAAAACAGTCCAACCTATCAAAAACAGCACCACAAAAATCAGATTAGGAACACAAGTTGAAAAATGCCCCAACACTGGAAGTCTTTAAGAAGATGTTGGATAGCCATTTGTCTGAAACTGTATAGGTTTTCCTGCCTAGGCAGGGGGTTGGACTAGAAGACCTCCAAGCTCCCTTCCAACTCTGCTATTGTATTGTATTGTATTGTATTGTATTGTATTGTATTGTATTGTATTGTATTGTATTGTATTGTATTGTATTGTATTGTATTGTATTGTATTGTATTGTATTGTATTGTATTGTATTAAGTATCATCATCTGTGATGCTTGTTTTCAATTTCCCATTCTAGTTCTACCCCTGGAATTTCCTAGCAATCTCCCTTCTAATAATTCACCAGTTCTGATTCAGTTTAACTTTTTCATCATTTTCTGACTCCCAGATCACTTGTTAGAGAAGTTAAGTACTTTAACTCTGCCTTTCTCTTATGAAGTTCTAAGCATTGATTGTTAAATGTCCTATTATTTTCTTTCAAAAATCTAATAGAAGACACAACTCTTCTAGCCAGAAGTGTATGTTGCTCTTTACTGCTTTTTACATTTTTCAATATTTTAAATGTTCTTTACATTTAATATTCTTTATTTGTTCCTACTATTTTGAAGCCTTCAGAGCAACCTCACTTAACAGATTTCTTCCTGGCAATGCCACAATATACTTTGAGTCCTGTGTCTTTGAGTATTTACAGGTAATCTTTGACTTACAATTGAGACCCCAATTGTTAAGCAATGTGGTTGTTAAGTGAATTGTGCCCAATTTTACAATCCCCCCCCAATGGATGTTAAGCAAATCACTGCAGTTATTAAGGGACTTGTGCTATCGCTGAGCTAATCCACTTTCATTCATTGACTTTTCTGGTTGGAAACTAGCTGGGAAGATCACTAATGACAATCACATAACCTTGAGATCCTGCAGCAGTTGTAAACACATGCTGGTTGCCAAGCACCCAAATTTTGATCCCAGGACTGTGAGGCTGCTGCAATGGTTGTAAATGTGTGGACCGGTTGTATCTCACTTTTTTTCAGTACTGTTGTAACTTTGAACACTTAACAAACAGCTGTAACTCAAACCAATAGTTGTAACTCAAACAAATGGTTGTGACCTGTATTTAATTTTGTTTTACACCCTACTTTTTGTGCTTCCAACCACACATGACCTCTACACTATCTTCCTCTCCTTGGACTGTTGATTTTTAATCAACTGTTCTAGTCATATGATTTCTCAATCATCTCTAATTAGAATGTAGAAGTTGTTGAAAGCTTTGTATGCTTTTTGAATGCCCAAGATTGATAAAAGACCAAATTCTACAATGCCATTGGAATTATGTAAAGGTCAAGACTATGAAGAGCAAAAAAAAAAAAGAGGAATATAAAGTTGGACTATTTAATCAGGGATAAACTATATGTTTGATATTTCTAATAAGTCCCTGTGGACTTTTTGTTGCACCAGAACTGAAGGGATTATGACTTGTGACTTGCACATAGATAGAAGTTAGGCTACAGGAACAAAAGGTTTTAAAAAAATCTGTAATGTTAAAAGAGGGTGCACTTTTTGGTCCTTGTGTATTGTAAGATACATTATATATAATAATTCTCCCTCTCTCTCTCCCTCCTCCCTGTCTCTATCTCTGTCTCTGTCTCTGTCTCTCGCTCTCATATCTATCACATCTCTAACAATGTTGGTGCATAGATATAGGATAGATATAGGATATATAAGATATAGGATAGATATAGGATATAGATTACTTTTGCTTTTCTTCCATGACTCAGCTGTGACAATTTCTCTCTCTCTCTCTCCCCCTCCCTCCTCTCAGTATTGGTGCACCAGATTACTTCTGCTCCTCTTCCATACTTCACCCATGAGAAACTGTTGTATCTTGGTGCACACAAACCAAACCAATGTGAGATTGGACCAAAAGTACAATACAACTCTCTTTCTATGCATTTGTTCTTCATGATTGCTTTCTGAAGGGATATTTTTGCTTTCTTTTAGCAATCTTGATTCACGGTCTTCAATCCATCAGCTTCTTCACCTGCAGTCCAGTCCTGATTCTTTGTCTTCCTATCAACTCTCTGAGGCTTTATTGTTACCGGACTCCATCTTCCCTCATACTTTTGACCCTTCCTGTCCCTTCTGCGGCACGTCTCCTATAACCTTTCCTTCAAGTGTTCCATCTTCATCTGTCTCTCCCTGCTTCAAGAATAATGAAAAGGTTGCTGCTCTTTCAGCAGCCCCCTCACATATCCTGGTTTATTTTTTCTGTTGGGACTTGTAACAGCTGAAGGCTAAAAAGAAAGTCAACAGGAGCCCTTTCTAGCATCATTGTAGTTCTTGACTGGAAAGAGCTACACCCAGGACTTTAATCCACACCTAACACATGGAAGAATCTCAAAAGGAAAATAAGATTCTTCCTTTTGCTTTATGCCACTGTAATCCCCCCCCCACAATAGTAATATAGTCTGACATTTCCATGTGTTCATTCACAATGTATGGAGAATCAAAGGAAGCTGCTAAAGCACTGTGTTTTCTGTATGTTGGCTTCCAATTTACTTTCCATTGACCTGATCTGTAGATACCATGTTTCTCCAAAAATAAGACCTACCCGAAAATAAGTCCTAGCTTGATTTCTATACATCTGCCAGATATAAGCCCTACCCCCAAATAAGCCCTAGTTAAGACCCCACCCACTCCACGGTGCACAAGTAAAAATTAAGCTAGGGTGGGGATGGGAGGGTGTTGAGCTGCCCTACTGCTTACCTTCGGACAGTTGCAGCCAGCCTTGCACACCAGAGGTAGCATTCAGCAGGTTCTGACCAGTTCTGGAGAACCAGTAGTGGAAATTTTGAGTAGTTCGGAGAACTGGTAAATACCACCTCTGACTGGCCCCACCCCCATCTGCTCTCTGCCTCCCGAGTCCCAGCTGATTGGGAGGGAATGGGGATTTTGCAGTGACCTTCCCCTGGAATGGGAGGGAATGAAGATTTTACAGTATCCTTCACCGGCCATGCCCACCAAGTCATGCCCACAATAGTAAAAAAAATTGAATCCCACCACTGTCACACACCCCGACACCTGCCTTGCCGGCCCACTTCTTTTGCAGCTGACAAATACAATACAAATGCAGAGTTGGAAGGGACCTTGGAGGTCATCTAGTCCAACCCCCTGCCTAGGCAGGAAACCTTATACCATTTCAGACAAATGGCTATCCAACATCTTCGTAAATACTTCCAGTGTTGGAGCATTCACAACTTCTGGAGGCAAGCTGTTCCACTGATTAACTGTCAGGAAATTTCTCCTCAGTTCTTTATGTTTAAATGTTTTATTCATTTTCATTTTCAATTTTGTACATTCACTTATATACTGAATATTTGCAATAATAATAATGTAATAATAAAAAAAGAAAAACCCCAACCTAAACACAACTCATCATAAACCCAACCTATCACTTTCATACACCCCTTCTTCTCCCCCTCCAACTTTCCTTTCTCCCTCCAACGATCACCCCTCTTACTTCCCTTTCCCCTCCTATCTTCCTTTCTCGCCTTCCTCACCCTCCTTCCCCTCTCATCCTCCTTACATTCCCCTCTTCCTCCCTCCTTACTTCTCCCTCTTCCTTTCCTCTACTTCTCACTTTGGTGCATTTCTCTATTCCTTAATCTATTCAGTTACTAAAAATTACGCTAAAAAGAAAAAAGAAGGAAAAAAAATAAAAAGAAAAAAAAAGAGAAAAATAAAAAGAAAAGATAAGGATCAACAGTATACAAGTGTATTCTTCTTATTCTATATATTGAAACTATATCTCCACCCACCCACTCACCCCCAATGAACCCCCCTCCCTAATCCCCTCCGACTTCCCAGGTCCCACACCCGGCACAGTTCAGTACCATTCACCTTCTAAAATATCTTATTAACAATAATAATGAAAATAAAATAAAAAGAACACTCCGAAAAAGAAAAAAAAACCGAAAAAAATAAATAAAAAAAAATTAAAAATCTTTTGCATTATGCTCAGCCTCCCATCATTCTTAAAATTTAAACAGTATAAATCATTCCATTGATATTTTGTCCTTGTCCCTTACTTCTTTGATATTTACCCCCATCTTCCTATAGACTCTCTAGATAGCCTTTCTTAACCTTATATTCAAATATTAGTTTATACAAAAATCAATTTATCTTCAAATACAGAGCAGTCTAATCATACTTTCGCTACTCATCTTCCTACCCTTCGTTTCTCATCTCCATTCCTCCCAAGCCCAAATTCCATAAGATTAGGATCTCGCTCTTCACTTTAAAATCCTGAGCTTTTTATGTTATACTTCAAGCATGTAAATCCGTAAAATGTGTGCCCAAAATCCATACCACTTCATTCAATCCCAAGATCCCTTCATCGATATCCCGCTCCACCTTCCCTTCTGCCCCACTCCTCCCGACTCCATTCATCCCAAACCGCAATTCAAATAAATCTTAATCCCCGCTTTCCTCACAGAAAACAATTCATGCGCAGTTTGGATTGAAATTCAAATAAGTCTTATAAAAGTCCCGTATAATATCTGTCCAAAATAAGCAATGCTTCTTTCCATTCCTCATCGGTACACAGCTTTACCATTTCATACCAAACAGAAATCCTAAAATTTTAATCAGTCCCAGAGCTTAGAAAGTATTTTAAAGACATCGCTGGATCTATATTCTTTACTCTTCTGCCCTTCCGGAAAGAGAAGGCAACCCTCTGCCTTATAACCACGTGTCCCGCTGCTTTGAAAATATGATTAAATCCTCAGTTTCCGCTCTTCTGCCTCTCCAGTAGGGGGAGAACAACTCCCTCCTTCTTGTAACCAAGTGAATTGCTGCTTGTCTTTCCTTCACCTTGTCCTTCCGCATTTCCGACTGAGTCAAGAAGTCCCGCCTTCAGAGTTTTATAATAAAAGTCCCGAGCTTCCGAAACAGAATTAATACGAAATCTTTGATTTTCGAGTGTAACTGTGATTCCAACTGGAGCTTCCCATTTATACTGTATTTGACGATTTCTAAGTTCTTGGGTTAAAAAAGTATAGCCTCTCCTTGCTTGCAGCATCTGGAGCAGGATTTCTTTAAAGACAAACAAATCATGGCCATCGATTCGGAGCCTGTTATTGTAAAACTTTTGGATGATCGCATTTCTGGATTCTTTTGTGAAAAAGTATATAATTATGTCTCTTGGAAGCTGTCGTTGTTCTGCTACACACGAATTCTGGCGATAGATTTTTTGAATATTCCAATCAAAATTGAATCCCGGACCTCCCACCGCTTGGCTGAAAGCTTCTACAAACGTCTGTTTCAAGTTCTCTCCTTTCTTTTTGGGCAGTCCTCTGACTCTTATTGCAAACGCCTTTCTGTTATAATTTATCATTATAAGTTGTGTTTGAGTATCTCTAATCTCTTGTTGTAATGCTTGGATGTTGGAAGTCAAATTAGAATTAGCCTCCTCCAAAGTTTCCAGTTTAGTCTCCATTTCTTCGATATAATCTGTCAAAGTAGACATAACTTCAAACATATCCACCTTTATTTGGGCAATTTTAGTCTGTATTTTGTCGCATAAATCCAGCACAAATTCTTTGATTTCTTGTTTAAAGTCATTGAGTATTTGAAAAAAAAGCTCCTGTGTCAAGGAATCTCCAGTAGGGGGTGTAGGAGGCAAAGGCAGCGAATTACTAACAAGTTCTTTAAGCACATGCGAGGGGGATTTTTTTGCCTGCTTAGACCTGGGAGGCATTATAGATAAAAGCTGAGAATAAACAGATAAACAGTGTCTTCACCTGGTCAGTTCTCAATAAATTATTTGTAGATTTTGCTTGTTAATGAGTAGCAGTCTCCGGGGAGATAAAGCCGGTTAGTTACGTCATCAATCACCAGCACAGTAAAAACGCCATTTTGTAGCCCAGTTGAACAAAGAAGTTTCACAGGAAAAACAAGGCTGGTGTTTAGATAGTTATAAAAAAAAACATCACAGGAGTAAGACCCGCTCGTGTTAGCCTTAAGTTGCTTTAAGCAATTTATCATTGTCCTGAGGGGGGGGATCGCCTGTCTGGGGCTGCAAAAAGGCAGCTGCGAGGAACTGGCTGGAGATAAGAGCTCAGTTACGCTGGATCTCTTCTCCGTTCGCAGCCCCCAAAAAAAGAAAGGGGGCTGTGAACTACGAATAAATCCTAGCACCTGAGCTTCTGCCTGCCCCTTTCTGCCAGAAAGGGGTGATATCTATTGATCTTAATTAGATATACAGACCAGAACTCTGAGAGGGGTTCCGTTGAGCTCCTTCGGCGACAGGCTCCGCCCCCAGGAAGTCCAGGAAATTTCTCCTCAGTTCTAAGTTGCTTCTCTCCTTGATTAGTTTCCACCCATTGCTTCTTGTCCTGCCATCAGGTGCTTTGGAGAATAGTTTGATTCCTTCTTCTTTGTGGCAACCCCTGAGATATTGGAACACTGCTATCATGTCTTCCCTAGTCCTTCTTTTCATTAAACTAGACATACCCAATTCCTACAACTGTTCTTCATATGTTTTAGTCTCCAGTCCCCTAATCATCTTTGTTGCTCTTCTCTGCACTCTTCCTAGAGTCTCCACATCTTACATTCTACATCGTGGTGACCAAAACTGAAGGCCAGCAAGTCTTTCCTGAAAGCCTCTGCATCTGATTACAGAACTGTGGATTGACCCAGAGCTCTATTATCGGCTACAGAGGCCTTCAGAAAAGCCTTGCTGGCCACAGAGGAAGTTCAAAAAGTAGTCTTGGGGTGACCCATGCAAGTGAAGTGAGTAACTGGAAAATATTCCCCACCACAAAAATAAGACCTGGTGCCTTTTTGGTCACAAAAAAAAGATAGGGTCTTATTTTCGAAGAAATATGGTATTATAAATGTCATTTATAAGTATGCCATGGCCAGTGTTGATTGATTAAATGCCTGTGAGAGGAATTTTTGGGGAGGGAGGGGGACTATTGTGCCTTTAATTAAAACTTTTTTTTCTTTGCAGATTCTCTGCTTTCATTCTTTATAAATGAAGCGGCAATTAAGAGTAAACTATTTTTATTTACTTCACTGTGGTTTATAATGATACATAACACCTGCATTGAGACCAGAGATATTAAAAGCACTTGAAAAGAACACTTTGAATAATTGCAAGAATTAAAAGCCTGTTAATCCTGAATACATTCATTATGCCTTCATACAGTAAGCCAGAGTCTATACTTGTTCAGTCCCGACTCCATATCTAACAAAAAGGAACTTTAAAAACTGTCCAGTTGGCTAGCTAGCAAGAAAATCCAATTGATTAGCTAGCAAGAAAGTCTGAATGAGTATTGGAAGGGAGGCATCTGACTTCTATGATATAACTTTGACTAAGGATTATGACTAAAGGAAGGATAATCTGGACTATATTGCCTGAAAATGCTTCAAAAAAATAAATAGCAATATAGCAATAGCAGTAGACTTATATACCGCTTCATAGGGCTTTCAGCCCTCTCTAAGCGGTTTACAGAGAGTCAGCCTATTGCCCCCAACAATCTGGGTCCTCATTTTACCCACCTCGGAAGGATGGAAGGCTGAGTCAACCCTGAGCCGGTGAGATTTGAACCGCTGAACTGCTGATCTAGCAGTAGCCTGCAGTGCTGCATTTAACCACTGCGCCACCTTGGCTCCTGTCTTTCTACACAAAACCTCAACATCAATATGAAGCTTATTAAACAAACCTCTAAATTCTAGCATCTCGGTACAGTAGAAGCCTCAAGAGAAAAGACTTCCTAGCAACTAAAATAACTACTCCTGTCTCTGCTTTCATTTTAACTTTGCATTATTTTCAGCATTGCACACTGCCTATTTTATTACAAGTGCCAAGCATTGCCCTAAAATGTTCAGCTCTTTCCATGCTGCCATGAACAGTTTTAATGCTTGAACATTGTTCTATGCTAAGTATCGGCAGCATTTGTGGGTGTAAAGGTAATATCACTGTTCCATCCAGTTTTCTCCCCTTACTGGCTGAATCAGCAAACTGATTCAAATCATGCTTCACACAATAATGTGAAGGCTGCATCTGATTCCCTCTAGTATAAAATCTCAAAGTCTAAGGCTAGGATTGATGTGGGAACATACTGTAATATTGGTATAATCTCTGTTGACAGGCATTCTAAAAACATTTGCTAAAGTTCCCTGAAGAAAGTGAGATTTAGTTTTGGATAATCGTGCATTGCATTGCATTGCATTGCATTGCATGAATAAATTTATAAGTCACCCCCTCATTATCCAAACAAACTCTGCATTGCAGGGAAAGTTTGGTGTAGTGGTTAAGGCACCGGACTATAAAGCAAAAGACTGTGAGTTCAGGTCCACCGTTGGCTGCAAAAACCAGCTTGTGTCCTTGGACCTGTGACTCTTTCTCAGCTCAATTCATCTCATGGGATTGTTGTGAGGAAAATAGGAGGAGGAAGGTGTGTTGGTATGTATGCCGCTTTAAGTTACTTGTAAAAATAATGAAAGTGGGATATAAAACAAACAAACAAACAAACAAACAAACAAAGCATTTGCTATATAAATCCTAACGTGCCATTTCATTTTATAGCTCTCACTATAGCGATAATAAAGAGCATGGACAGAGTTTGATGCTCAAATCAAATCCCTGGGCTCATTACGTTGGGACTGTTTTATGGGAAAATATTGTAGTAGTAGTTGTAGTTGTAGTTTATTCAATTTGTATGCCGCCCTATTCCTGAGAGACTCAGGGCGGCTAACAACCAAAGAGAGAAGGGGATACAAATAGGAAAAAAGACAACAAATTAAAATATAACAACAGTCGCAACTTCCAATGGGGCAAGAATTTCATCAGCCCCAGGCTTGCCGGAACAACCAGGTCTTCGTGGCTTTGTGGAAAGCCGGAAGGGAGGACTTCAATGGTTGGAATCACATTACCTCTTTTATATTCTATGTTGCAAAGGTTCATCTGATTTTGTGGCAATGAAATACATTACATTTCATTCCCACAAACAAATCCTGTGCATGTATATTATTTTCAGTTCTTTTTCATCACTATCATTAAATAATTACACATTTCTCTTCCGTCAGATTGATATATATATCTCATTTTGCAGTTGCAATCTAATGTAATGTTAACAGTGTTTCAACTTCTCTTTCCTCCCTCCTCATCCATCAGTAAAGTTGTGAAAGAAATCACATTGGGGTGCGAGGGGAAGGGTTGTTGCTGTTGTTGTTTTGAGAATAATTGCAGCAGGAGGGAAATGTCCTTTTCATGCACAGGTGCGTGCACAGTACCAATACAAACATAGTGATCACTTCAGTGGTGGGTTTCAATTTTTTTTAGAACCTCTTCTGTAGGTGTGGCCTGCTTTGTGGGAGTGGCTTGCCGGGCCATGTGACTGGGTGGGAGTGGCTTGCCGGCCATGTGACCGAGTGGGAATGGCTTGGCAGTCATGTGACTGGGTGGGCATGGCCAACTTGTAAAATGTGGTGAACTCACTTAACAACGCTCTTGCTTAGCAACCAAAATTTTGGCTCAGAAATTTGAAGCACGCAAGTCTTAAAGCTGTCAAGTTACAGGACCCTGGTACCCCTAACCCTTTAGGGGAAAAACCCCAGGGGTGTTCAAACTTGACAGCTTTAAGACTTGTTAAAGACTCCCAGAATTCTTCCTCTCACTCTTCATCTTGATGATGTGCGGACAGGCGGGGGGAGGGAGCTGGAACCGGTTCTAAACGGCACTGTATAGAAGCGGTTAGAACTGGCAGGAACCCACCCCTGGATCACTTTCTCTCACAAATTGCCCAGATGTCCATAAGGATTTGGAGGAAAGTACCCATTTGGCATGAATAGGATTTGCCTTTCAAAGTTTATTGTTCCAGAAGAGCATTGATAGAGAACTGGAGAAGGAACTGAGGAGACAAAAAGGAGAGTGAGAGAGGTTCTACATGTCTACTTATCTACCATTCTTTATTTAAGAACACCTGGTGTCCTACTTTCCATCTCTATTTTTCTGCTGCACATAAATGGGTCAAAGCTGAAATGTCTAAAGGCCACACTCTTTAATTGAGCCGAGGTGGCACAGTGGTTAAATGCAGCACTGCAGGCTACTTCAGCTGACTGCAGTTCTGCAGTTCGGCTGTTCAAATCTCACCGGTTCAGGGTTGACTCAGCCTTCCATCCTTCTGAGGTGGGTAAAATGAGGACCCGGATTGTTGTTGGGGGCAATATGCTGACTCTGTAAACCGCTTAGAGAGGCTGAAAGCCCTATGAAGCGGTATATAAGTCTAACTGTTATTGCTATTTAGGACAGTCCTTGTGAACTGGAATCTGTGTGTGTATAAGAGCTTTGGGTATTGTAGTTGGTATCCATGCATATATGTGTTTGGGGGTTGCTTAGATTCTGCAAGCTGGCAGACACAGCATTGCAGTCCAAGCCATGCTTCTTTTGTATTGCCAAATAAGACTGTATTACTATTATTCTTCTCTTCCTTCCTAGTATCCATCTCTTCCCACTTATGACTATAACCATGTTGCTTGTATCTTTCAAGTTATATTGGTTTATTTGTTTACTAGTACAATTTGATAGCATATTAGTAATCTTGACTATCACTAACTGTTGTACCTTTTTATTCTTGATGAATGAAGGCATTTTATTCTCCTTATGTACACTGAGAGCATATGCGCCAAAGACAAATTCCTTGTGTGTCCAATCACATTTGGCCAATAAAGGATTCTATTCTATTCTATAGCCATATGCAAAAGGGCAAGGCCATGCCTGCCATCTCGCAGATTTTGAAATGCCCCCGCAATACCTACGGGTGGGGTTAAATCTATACCAATTTTCACTGTAAATGATCGTAGCTTTGAAAGAATGGGAAAGTTCTGCAACATCTTGTATTCAGTCATCTTAGAGAGAGAGAAAAATAAATCCCAATCATGTCAAGGTCAAGGTTATCCTAATTCCACTGACATGTTCATCCAGGTTCCTGGAAGCAATATGGAAATAGCTTGCCTTTGCCTCCTTCTGCACTCTATTAACTTCAGCCTTACTATTCTCTGGATCAGTGTTTTTCATCCTCAGCAATTTTAAGATCTGTGGATTTCAGCTATCAGAATTCCCCAACCAGCATGCTCTGGATGCTTCCTTCCTCATACTAATCAGGCCCAAGATTCTTTAGCTTCTGAGCTTCTGCACTAGCTAAGACAACTCTGAATGTCACATTGTTCATTCAGCCCCTTTCTGAATCATTTTGAAAACAGATGCTTATTTATCTCACCACTTCTTTCAGGTTTCTCATGAAGTCGATTTTCTCTGTCTTCTGTCTTTCTTTGTGAATAAGACCAAAAATCATACTTTTTCACTTGCTCTTTTTCTTTTTTACACTGATGCTGCTAACTGAAACAGCAATTATCGTTCAGTGCTAATTTACTAACAAGTACAAATTATTTTTGTGGTTTGAATTTGAGGTCAGATTTAATTTGGTTCCTGAAATATGCCATCCAAGGCTCCTAGGCATTTTAAATTAGCTATACACTGTATGTGCAAAGAAGGCTGTGAGGGTGGAGAAAAACCCAGGAGTTTCTAGGAAAGTTGTAGAACACCTCATTTCTATGTAGAAGGCCTCGTTCAATTCCCCAGGAAGACCAGAAAGAAAATCCTGAAAGAAACAAATTGACATAATATCAGTGCCCTACAATTCACTTATTCATTTCCCATTTTATCGGCTTCTTCTTATGGATTTGTTGTCATCTGAACCTCACCATAACACAATCTTGAAATTCACATTCAAACTAGTGCCGGGGAAATCAAGAGATCCAGACAGTTCAAATGAGTGTAAAGATTTATTGCAAGCTTAAGTTCTCTACAAAAATCTGAGCTAGTAACGGTCAAGGAAAATGAGTAGGAATTAAGAAGGCATTCAAGGTGGGCTGGACTTAGATCCCTTGTGGGTGCACAGAAACTCATGACTTATAGTGCATTTGACCCCTCCCTCAGGCTTAGCTTGATCATCTCCTACAAGTGTACAATCAACCGGCCTTTGTACTGTGATGTATTATTAACAAATTTTAGAAGATGAAATTCTGTACATTGTTCCTCTTCTTATTGTTTCAGTTTGCCTCCTTTTTCTCAGCTACACATTCTACTATCACATTTTACAGAAAATGTTTCATGGTTTAGTTGTTGAAGAATGTACTGCTCTCTCTCTCTCTCTCTCTCTCCCACCCTCCCTTCCTCCCTCCCTCTCTCTTTCTCTCTTCAATTGCAAGATCACAAGATGGAATTTGCATCGATGAATGTACATTTTCCACTTTCAAAGTTCCATGCAGTGTCTACACAGGCATGGAAATGCATTTCTGAAGCTAAGCAGGATGCTCAGAACACTCTTTTGCACATTATTCCAGCTCACAGCAATTCAACAAGAAAATACACTGATGGCCATTGTGATTAGCTAGGCAAGCAGTGTCCAGGAGAAGAAAATATTCTGTGGTATCCTTATATAGAAATATCCAACTGGAAAACAATTTCCGTAGACTTTTTATATGTGTTTAAGTACAGGGGAAAAAGAAGATTGCTAAACAATTTGTGCCTAAAGATAGGTTGAGAATATATGATAGAGATTGAGTCAGAATCCTAGTCATCTATAGATATAGATAGACAGAGAAACGGCTCGACATAGTTCAAACTTTTTAAACTGTAAGCAAACTTTTTTTTTATCCTGTCTAGACTAACAACCTTTGACTTGCATCTGGATGTTTTTCTATGTCATAACTTTAAAAATGAATAAGTACTGTTTTAAAAGTAGCTTCCCAGCACATATAATTAAACTGTAATATTCAAGGATACTCTGGCCTCCTAAATCTCTTTGCTTCTGGCTCCCAGCAATCAGACCTGGCTAACTAAAAGTCAGAGGGAGGAGGATGTGCCCAACATCAGTCTGAAATCAGAAATTGTGAATTCAGAAATTCACAATTGTGAAATCAGAAGTTATGGGTACTCCATTGCTGGTTGCTTTTAAGAAGAGATTGGACAGCCATTTGTCTGAATGTATTCTGCTTGAACAGGGGGTTAATATTGTCATGATTAGAATGGAATAGAAAATAGAATAGAATAGAATTCTTTGTTGGCTAAATGTGATTGGACACACAAGGAATTTGTCTTTGGTGCATATGTTCTCTGCATACATAAAAAGAAAAGATACATTTGTCACGAATCATAAGGTACAACACTTAATGATAGTCATAGGGTGCAAATAAGCAATCCGAAAACAATCAATATCAATATAAATCGTAAGGGTACAAGCAACAAAGTTAATATTCAGGATTAGGAATGGATGCCAATGAAAGAAAAATAGTTTGTTGTTAGTTTTTTTGCAGAAAAAACAGCACTTTTATTTAATGCAATGCTAGCTTTTGCTAAGTGAATAATAGTGAGAGTAATGGTATCTCACTTCTAGTAACATCATCATCCAGACCAAGTGATACAGTCACTTTTGATATGTGATATTACATTTACTTTCTGGCACCCCACTGCTGATTCTCTTTGGGCACCCAGTAAAATGACATTGGCCAGGTTTTGTTTGGTTGCAGATATAGGAAGTGGGACTCGATATGCCTAGCTTAAGCTTGTTTTGATTCCTTGAAGGCAATCATGCAGTCAGTTTGCCACTGTCTTCTTCTGGGATATCTTTTCAACTTCCAATCTAAGCCCATCCATGCCATCAAAGGATTAGCTAAATTTAACCTTGCTTAGCTTTTTGACATCACCTTAAGTCAGTAGGTTAGATGAGCTACAGGAAACTCTTGTTCCCATTGAAGTTGCTGATTATATTTTGCAAAAATATTTTCCCCAAATAGGTTGGGTTAGGTATTGATTTCAAATGCAGTCATTTTTCATGTACTATCTAGATCTCCTCAAGACCATAAAGGACATTTTGATGAATAGGTAGAATTTACTTAATTTAAAAGCAAGGAATTCTCATTAATATTATACAAAGCTCTTACATTACACATAACAGACTCTTAAAGGTTTTACAAGTTCTAGGAGAATTATTTGGAATTTGAATGATGCATCTGCTTGGAAGTCTTTGTGACATAAAATCCATTAAAATGCATTTAGCGAGTCATAACGACTTGAATATGATAAACATTCTTAGTGTAATACATTCCAAACCTTTAGGCATTGGTTTGAGTCCATAAACAGACTGGTACAGTTTTCATTTTTGGGTGGCAATCTCTGATCAGTCAGAGATTGGGGGGGGGGAAAAGGGAAATCTATCCAACAGTGTTTCTTATAGAAGTCTGCTCTTGGCTGAATGTCCATATTTCCACATAAATTGCCGTGACATATGAATTTTCCGCAATTCCTCCTGATAGCTGCCAGGTTTGTTATTGCAAAACATTAGAAAACTAAAATACACATTTCATTTGACTAGTGGTGGCTCAAAATATAGGCAATTTCTCTGGCTGAAAAATTAACAACAAGAGCTCTGGGAAATCCTTACAAAGAATACATTTTTTCCCCCCAAAATCTGGTTACCATTTATGGCTATATTAAAAGAATTGTTCCTGTTGAGTTATCTTTGTACAAAGGAGAATCTGGAAAGCAAGAGTGAATATGAACTTTTAAAGTGCTGTGTTTTTCATTGTTATATATGCATTCCTATTTGTCTGCCTGTCAAGCTATCTATCTGTCTGTCCATCTAGTGGCACATCCAGACATCTACATTCAAATGCAATTCATCCGTCCTTGGGCTGAGCAGGAAAAAAAAATCCTGATGTAAATTTGTATCCTTGAGAGCCAAAACCTATTCTGTTCACATTTTTTAACATAGCAATTTTATTGAAAATTACAAGTTACAACAATAAGAACTAATGCAAACTAAAAGAAGAGAAAAAGTAAGTGCAGAAAAAAAAGAGAAAAAGAGAAATAAAACAGGAAAATAAGAATAAAGAAAAAGAAATATATAAAGGCATGACTTCCCCCTTTATCACAAATATAAATATTTTAGTAACTTATCACCTTCTCCTAAAATATAAAATATGGTGTCTCTTCCCCCTCCCATATTCCATCTCTTATCTATAAACAAATCCATTTCAGTCCTGATTATAGCAGAAGTTCATAAAGAGTTACCAGAGATAACAACATATCCATGTTAGAAAAAAGGTTATAAAATGTTTGCTCAGTAAAATTCTCTCCTTCCTTCCCTTCCCCCTCCCTCCCTTTTTCCCTCCTTCCCTCCCTCCTTCCTTTTCTTTGGTCCCTGCAATTCCAGGCTCTTGGCAATTTATCTTAGACCTGGAGAGTCGAAGGACAGGATCATTTGGCTTTATTCATCAACCAAAGGTGTAAGACACAAAGAGGCTGCAGTCAATTTTTGGCAGGGGAAACTCGACCTGAACTCCAATTTAGCAGCAGACACGCAGCAGCTTCTGGGTGTTTACTTGCCTTGGTCTGCCAAATCAAACATTCAGCTCTTCTTGACAGATTTTCTGGCCATAAGACTATTTTGCTGACCAACCGCCAATTGCTAGTCAAGGAAAAGCACAAGGAAAGAAAAAAACAGCTAGGCCCAAGCTGGGTGCACGTGCTTTCTTATAAATGTCACTTTGAAGACTTCAGCTCTATCATCTTCTTCATGGTCTACACACACACAAACACACATGCACACACACACACACACACAGAGGGAGGGCAGAGGGGGGAGGAGAGAGGCAGAGAGACAGACAGAGACAGAGACAGAGAGAGAAAGAAAGAGACACACAGAGAGAATGAGAGACAGAGAGAGATGTAGACAGAGAAAGAGACAGAGATACATAGCGAGAGAGAGACAGAGACAGAGAGAGAGACATACACAGCGAGAATGAGAGACAGAGAGATATAGACAGAGACAGAGAAACAGAGAGAGACAGAGAGACAGAAAGGAACACAGAGAAATAGAGAAAGAGAGACAGAGACAGAGAGAGAATGAGAGGCAGAGAGAGATAAAGACAGAGAGGGAGAGAGAGACAGAGAGAGAGCATGAGAGAGAGAGAGAGACAGAGACAGAGACAGAGACACAGAGGGGGAAACGGATAGACAGACAAAGACACAGAGAGAAAGAGAGACAGAGACAGGGAGAGAATGAGAAACAGAGAGAGAGATAAAGACAGATACAGAGAGAGAGCATGAGAGAGAGAGACAGAGAGAGAATGAGAGACAGACAGATACACACACAGAGAGACGGATAGACAGACAAAGACAGAGAGAATCAGAGACAGAGACAGAGAAACAGACACACACACACACACACAGACAGAGACAGAGAGACAACTGTTAGTGTGTTTGTGTGTGTGTGTAAGTGAGTGATGTATTGGAGGCCAAATAATTGCATGAAAAGCAGAATGAAAATTCAGTTCATAAGTAAGTAAAAGTATAGATAGAACCGGTGTATTTTCCATAAGACATGTTTCCATTGAAAAGTTCCAATGGATGCATTTGGGTGTAGTTGTGTGTCTACACTAGTAACAGAAGTACTTTTAAGAGCAGTTGCTCACATTAAAAAATCAATTTACTCCGAATCCCCAAAGTTGCTATTTTGACTGTTTCTGCAGCAGCGATGTAAGCATTACAATATTGTACTGCTTTCTCTTCCAGATGGAACAACCCTGTTTCTTGGGCAAAATGATGCTGGAGAAGCACCCCAGAATGTTCCCTTCCATATTTGATCATGGCATAAATGTGCAAAGCATGGCTATTATGCCCACATCTAAATAGGCACCAGCTGCAATAGTTGAAGACTTCCTTTCATTGGGTATTTTCTGAACCGAGAAAACTCTGGTGCATCTTACGTTGAGGTAAGCCCAACGGTGATTGCAATCCTCCAATTTTGCCTGCCTCCTTGTGGATAATGATTGGTTTTCAAAACAGAAAGCACTGTATTTAATCCTGAACAACGGAAGGGAAATTGGTGGTGCGGTGTTCATATAATCGTACACCACTTGCTTTCCATTCTGTAAAACCAGGAGATGCATCAACTCTTTGGTGGGATGAGTCATAAGTTAAAATAATCTTTATTTCTCTTTCTTTTTCTCTCCCCTCCTTTGCTCTATGAATATGAAAACAGGACTTTGTTCAATTGTCTTTGACTTACAAGCAGAATTGGGACAGTAATTTCTATTGGTAAGCAAAGTGCTTACTAAGTGAGTTGCACTTGATTGTAATTACCTGGGGCATGGCATAGAGGCAGCACAGTCAGCTGACAGTTCAAACAGCCCCTTTATTGCTCCAAATTTCCCGAAATGTTCCCTTGTTTCTGGTAAGTCCAGAGCAAAGTGATCACACACCAGTGGTAGGTTTCAAACTTTTTTAGAACCTCTTTCTTCTGTAGGTGTGGCCTGCTTTGTGGGAGTGGCTTGCCAACCATGTGACCTGGTGTGAGTGGCTTGCCAGTCATGTGACTGGGTGGGTGTGGCCAACTTTTAAAATGTGGTGAAACTCACTTAACAACGCTCTTGCTTAGCAACCAAAATTTTGGCTCAGAAACTCTGGCATTTGAAGCATGCAAGTCTTAAAGCTGTCAAGTTACAAGACCCTTGCACCCCTAACCCTTTAGAAAAAAAACACAGAGGTGTTCAAACTTGATAGCTTTAAGACTTGTGGACTTCAATTCCCAGAATTCCTCCTCTCGCTCTTTATCTTGATGATGTGCGGACGGGTGGGGGGAGGGAGCTGGAACTGGTTCTAAACGGCACTGTAGATTTGTGGAACCTCTTCTATAGAAGAGGTTAGAACTGGCAGGACCCCACTCCTGACACACACACACACACACACACACCTTCAGCAGCCTCTGTCTACAAGTAGTCCAGCACAACACTATGAGTACAATGGCTGCAAAGCAAGAAATCCAGCAGGGCAAGTCAATTAGTCGAGGAAACAAAAGGAATAAGGCAATTACATTGGCAACAGCACTCAACACTCAAATTCCCTTCCCCACAGCATCTCCTTAAGTCTCAGTCCCCAGGTGTGCCTTGTGAAGAGACGCAGGGCATTCTCCTCCCAAGTAGTCGTCTCAGTCTGCGCTGTTCTCATCTTCTCTCCACTCTCCATGCTTAAGGATCAGGAGGAGGTGGTCCTTGCTCATCTCCTGAGCTCTGTCTCTGATGTCCACTGCTTAGCCTCTCTTGGACATCCTGCCCCTCTTCCTCCCTGCCTATAAGCCATTCCAATCTTGAAAGACCCTGGCCTGACTCGGCACATTCCTCCCCACATTCCTCTGAAGCCAATGAAGCCACCCCCTCAATCCCTGTTGGCTAGAGTTCTGGCTTGTTTTTCTTCACAGATTCAGGCTCCAATGGGGGGGGGGGGGCGTGACACTGATTTTATAACCTCTTTTGCCATGGTTGTTAAGCAAATCTGACTTCCCGCATTGACTTTTCTTGTCAGAAGTTGTCTGGAAATGGCACAGATGGTGATCATGTGACTCCCAGGACATTGCAACTGTCGTAAATATATGCTGGTTACCAAGATGTGACTATCGGGATGCTGTAATGGTCGTAAGTATGAAAACCAGTCATAAGTCACTTTTTCAATGCCGTTGTAACTTCAGATGCTCTCTAAATGAATGGCCGTAAGTTAAAAAACAATGCCTGTATTATAAAAAAAAGTTAAAAGATAGCAATTCGGTAAAGCTATTGTCTTCTTCTGCATTATTATGCTAATATGGGGAAATAAAATAAAAGAGATTGACAGTGCTAAAGTCAACAAATTAATTTCTAGCACGGGGAGGTATAATTAAGGCCTTCATTAGTGTCTTGTTCACTAACATTTCATGATTTTCAGCTTCTTCAAAAGGAGCATTATTTAAAATGCAAATAATTTAAATAATGTCAATGGAAGAAAAAAAAAGGTTTTTTCTATCTGGGTTCCTACAAGTCATGATTCTATGCCCATGTTTTTTAAAAGACATTTGTTTCCTTAAGTACTGTTAAAACATGACTCACAGTGGTTTGCGTTCATCTGACAGAACTTTAAACTAAATGGCCTCAATCAAAGTCAGGAAAAGAATGACTGATGCTGATTTGGACCATACTACTCCAGTCTATCCTTCTTATTCAGTATAGGAGCAATAAAGATCTGAATATATTTGTATGCTTGTGGTACTTTATTACCAAAAACTTGCAGCTGCTCCATCTGTATGTGCCCAGAGTAAATGAATCATAATACAGATGAAACAATAATGGTGAATATCTGTAACTCGGGTGTAGGATGAGGATGAAAGTTCATTCTCTGAGTTTGTGGGTTGGTTTCTGAATGTTTTGTTACCAAGCTAGGTAAATCTTCAGCAGAGTATTTTCCCCTTGAAACTCCGCTGAAGATGTTACCTAGCATGGTATCGAAATGTTCAGAAACCAACCAACAAGCTCGAAGAATGAACCTTCACTCTCATAGATGAATCACTTTGAGAGAAACACTCAAGTGTTGGAAAAAGATTATTGTCAACTCATAAAGCATTGGCATGTCTGTTATCAAGTTGCCATGGTGACTAAATGAGCCAAGGTGGCGCAGTGATGAGCCAAGGTGGCGCAGTGGTTAAATGCAGCACTGCAGGCTACTGCTAGATCAGCAGGTCAGCGGTTCAAATCTCACCGGCTCAGGGTTGACTCAGCCTTCCATCCTTCCGAGGTGGGTAAAATGAGGACCCAGATTGTTGGGGGCAATATGCTGACTCTCTGTAAACCGCTTAGAGAGGCCTGAAAGGCCTATGAAGCGGTATATAAGTCTACTGCTATTACTATTGCTATAAAGGGGGAGAGGAGTGCATTCTATGCATACCTTTGGCTAGAGTCAGATCTCAGATTACTACAGCAGGCTTGTGAGGTGTGCACCTCACTGGAGAATGTGATTTATGACACAGACTGAAAGAAACAGGGGCAAAGTTCAGCCATAATTTAAATGAGGTTAGATCTGACTGCAATGGGGTATTACCGAAATGGTGTTCCTAATAAATGACTGGTTTTCTTTGGAAACTTGGCTTGAGGCTCATGAATTAATTAGGGCATCTTTCAGAAACCTAACAGTCATCACATGGAAGAAAGGTAGGCTGTCCTCTTAATTTCATGATCCCAGCAGCTCTCTACCATCAACAAATATATTTTACTTAGGTTTAGATCTGCCTGAGGTATACAGCCAGAGGTGGGTTTCACATAATTTTACCACCGGTTTTCCGTGCACCAAAAATCTGAGCGCACACATGTGCCTTCTGTGCGTGTGCTTTGCTCATGTGTGCGGCTTGCATGCATGCATGCTGCTTAGAAAACATGGCTAAATAGGACGGCACAGCACTGGGGCGGGTGGACGGGCTCATCCGCAGGTCGCCACTACTAGTTTGTCTGAACCGGTCCAAACCGGCTGAATACCACCCCTGTATCTAGCACCATGGGCAACAATGCCCTCCAACAATCAGCTGAGACAATTTCTACTTCTTTGCATATCATTCTCAGGATTTACAGAGCTTTTGTCAATGTTTTGCACTAGGTTCTGCGCCTCTCATTCTCTTTCTTCCAGTAGGTAGCTGACTTGGGGGGGGGGGGGCGGCATCCACTAGGCAAGCACTGAACACGATCCCCAAAAAATACACCCTGCCCTCTAATACACTATTCTGTAGTTTGCACAGGGTGCTTCTTTGCAGAATTTCCTAGTTGGTGATGTAATAACAGAATAGGAAGGGACATTGGAGGTTTTCTAGTTCCACCTATATTCAATAGGAGTATGCCATACTGGGTAAATGGCTGTCCAGTGTCTTCTTAAAAACTTCCAGTGATGAAGCACCTACAACTTCTGGAAGCAAGTCATTCCACTGATTAATTGTCCTTGCTGTCAGGAAATTTCTCCTTAGTTCTAGGTTGGATCCTTCTTTGGCAGGTTTCCATCAATTGCTTCTCGTCCTGCCTTCAGGTGCTTTGGGGAGTAACCACTGAAGCTAATACCAAGCCAAGTCTCTTCAGTATTCGAGTTTGGTGGAATATTCATATGCTTTTCATGTTGTCATCTTCTAAGATTTATTGGTGTATACAATAGAATTGTTAGTAAATGATAGAAATTGGCACGGATGCCATCAACAGCAACTAAACTTGATTTAAAGACATCTTAAATTTTGAAAACCTATTTTGTTCTAACAGCCAGTAAATATAGCCAGAGGGCTCAGTAATAAGAATCTGGATCCTGAACAAACATGCCATAAATGAATGAAATATATTAATTAAGCCGTAAATGGTATGGCTTATAACCATAAGCTTTAAAGTTTCACTGAATATTATGAAAAGGGCTGTTAAATGCATGCAGTCTTTTTTCACCCTGAATAGCAACATTTGTGGCATGCAATATCATATGTACATGACATGAAATATCATGCATTTAAGCCATGTGAATTTGTTTCCCCTTCTTGAACATTATCTCCAGTTTGAAATGAGTTGCTTTGGAGACACACAAAAAAATCTCTTTTTCCCTTGAAACTCTACCTACCAAGGTATGTTGTTTGTTTCAGCACTGTTCCAGACTTAAAAGGTAAAGGATCCACTCACACATATGTGCTAGTCATCCCCAACTCTAGGGGGTGGTGCTCATCTCCGTTTCAAAGCCGAAGAGCCAGCTCTGTCGAAGACATCTCCAGAGTTATGTGGCCAGCGTGACTAAATGCCGAAGGCACATGAAACACTGTTACTTTCCCACCAAAGGTGGTTCCTATTTTTCTACTTGCATTTTTACATGCTTTCGAACTTGGCAGAAGCTGGGACAAGTAATGGGAGCTCACTCCATTATGCGATGCTAGGGATTCGAACCGCCTAACTGCCGAACTTTCTGATCAACAAGCTCAGTGTCTTAGCCAATGAGCCGCTGCGTCCCTTGTTCCAGATTTAGACTGATCTTAAATTAACCTTGATCCCCGTGAGGGTAAACAGAATTGGGGCAGAGTCACTGAGGGAGAAAAATATAACCATTAGGTTAAGAATTTTCTTCTTTTCCAGATACAAATGTCTGTTTGTTAAGCGTATTTGGAAAGGCCAAAAGAGCCATTCAGGTTTAATGTAATCTGCTCCGGAGTTTCGGAGCTATTGATTTTCTGTAAGTCTTGATATAATGGTATTGGCTGGATCTGCTCACTTGGACAACGACTTAAATCAAGACATAAAATAAAGGATTTATCTAATTCGGTTGGATCCATATGGTTGTTAAGGAAAACTGGGGAGGGGGAGGGGGAGAGGAGAACAACTCAAAGCTAATACAGTAGACTGAAAAACAGCCAATTTATAAACAGCAAAAATAAAATCACTCCACAGAAATCTGAACGTAGCTTAAAGAACAAGTAATAAAAGGGCTTTAGGCAGTGATGGCAGACCCGTGACACACATGTGAAAGGTGACACACCACAATGTGTCACCAAAAGGCAAGACAAGAAACAATGGATGGAAACGAATCCAGGACAGAAGCAACCTGGAATTAATGAGAAACTTCCTAACAGTGAGGATAATTAACCCGTAGAACAGCTTGCCACCAGGGGTTATAGGGGCTTCATCACAGATTTTTAAGAAAAGATTGGAAGGAGGAAGGAGAGGAGAGGAGGAAGGAAGTAGAGAAGGAAGGGAGGGAGAAAAGGAAAAAAAGAGAAAATAAGGTGGTGTTACAACAGGCGCGAGGGATGGTAAACAAAGCAATCCAAACTGTACCTTATAACCTTTTAAATGGAATAACAATAGTATAAGAATGGCAAAGAAAAAGAATAACTATGTGAATGTATACCTATAATTGTATGTAAGAGAATAAATGGCAGTAAGAATATAAAGCACAATAGAGGTAAACAATATGTGGTTATAAATAGCTAAGTATAAATAAATATAGAATTGTACATAAAAATGGATACCGAATAAGGAGACCATGAATGCAAGATAGAAATGTATAGAAGGGAAAACACTAACTGCAAAGAAACCGATACGGAACTGCTGTATGATATACGATGGAACTTCTTGTTCCTATGTTGTTTTAAGTCATGTGTCTGTTTTTGTTGATGTGTTTATGTGTTTAAAATAAACATTTATTAAGAAAGAAAGGAAAAGATTGGACAGTCACTTGACTGAAATGGTATAGAGTCTCCTGCTTGAGTAGGGGGCTGGACTAGAAGACCTCCAAGGTCTCATCCAACTCTATTTTGATTGATTGGGTGACATGCGAGATGACAAACTACAATGTTTTAGGTGACACCCCATGTTCACCGACAGTCAACAACCCCCTCACAGCTTCCAAAACTCCAAAAATCACACAAAAAGGGGACGTGTTTTTAGTTTCTTTTGTCGTCGACATTCTACTACTGTTTGCAGGTTTTTGTATTTTGTCATTTCCCCCAGTTCTTTCTCTTCTCTTCTTCTGCCTCCAGGTGTTGAAACTCCAAACTTTTTTGTCTTTCCTATTGACAGTTCTCTTTTTTTATTGGTACTTGTTAAGTTTGGGATGTTATGTGACAAGCGTTTGTTTGAATTCTAAATTCCCAGAGTACTTTAGCTTCTTCGTTTTCTATTACTTTGTCTAATGTGTGATTCCACCACAAGTTTTATTTGCAGGCAAGTGGTATTTCTTGCAGATATTTCAATGCACCATTGTCACCATTTTGTCAAGCCATTGTTTGCAGTCAGTCTGCATGATCTAATTATTGCTATTATTATATTATAAGCACATATAAATACTATCACATGCAATATTTCATTGCATTGGATAACCATTTATTCAAACAAACTAATTTTATGGATTACATTGCAGGACATACACTGCAATTGCAATTTATTACAAAAATACCAAAGTGTCTTTGTTGGAACTTTGCTATGCATACCAAACAATTGTATCTAGTATAAGCTCCTCCATGTGTGTACACCTACATCCTCTTGTAAAAAAGAAGAAGAAGAAGAAGAAGAAGAAGAAGAAGAAGAAGAAGAAGAAGAAGAAGAGGAGGAGGAGGAGGAGGAGGAGGAGGAGGAGGAGGAGGAGGAGGAGGAGGAGGAGGAGGAGGAGGAGGAGGAGGAAGAGGAAGCTGAAGAAGCTTCTCAGATGAGAAGCAAAACGTCTTCAAATAAAAACCAGAAAGTCCAGTTGCCTCTGGAAAACACACTTTTGAGACAACCATGATCTGGATGACTGAGAATCCTTCATAGCCCAATAGGCAATAATTTTGTTATACTTTTTTTTAAAAAAAATTGTTTATTGTATGCCACCCAGCATCACGTTTTGTGTGCTGGATGGCTACGTAAATATAATGAATAAACCACGTCACTTTTCAGTCTTCTGTCCTATTTGAAAAAGAAGCAGCTGCTTTAAAGCAGTTCCCTATTTATATTCAGACTCCTGCATATTCTAAAGCACCTCCTCTGAATCATTGCACATCCCAGCAATTATTTCCCTCGCTATTGAATGGTTTCACTTTACTCAAATGACTTTAGCAAATCAAAAACTTCCAATTTTTCAGGCAGCAGTTTTGTGTGCAAGGCAAGAACTTTAGGGGAAATCTGGAGGTGTGTTACACATGCAAGAAAGTTTTTGTTTTTTTTAAATAATTTCACTTGTTTATATGTACTTTTCCTCAAGAATAAAAAAAAAAACACCCACATGATGTCTAAGTTAAGAAAAAGAAGTCTCCAAACCATCCCTGGGGTGGGAGACACATTAAATGTATGAAAGCAAGAAAAAAAATCACATTGGTCCTCCTCTTAGCTTACTGTCAGAGTTTGTTGCATAAATTCAAATCCAGAAGCACACACAGATAACTGCTGCAGCAGGATTAATTAACTTCTTTATATACATACAAATAGATGAATAAAGTACAATACCAACAGCGGTTCTTCCAAATAAACACAAGACAGGAGAATTATAGGCAAACACAAGCTGTTAATTTCATGTCAGCAGACAAGCCTAGACAGACTGCTAGTTTACGTCTCAGAGCAGCAGACTCAGAGCTTACAGACTAGTTTCAGTTTCAATTCTCTGCACAGACTCAGATCTGTTTAAGCTCCCCTTGGCTGACTTAGTTGCTATGCCTATTCGTTGGCTGACATTGCTCCCATGTTTCTCTCCCAGTCATGAATATTGTAACATCAGGTTAGGGAACATTTTGATAAAATAAAATCATCCTCACACAGTTATTCTATATTATGTGTCTTCAGCTGCTGGGCTTCTGCATGTTCAGAACTGGATCACAGAAACAGCAGCCAAGCGCAAATGCAGGTACAGCTCCACTTGCATGAGCAGTGGGCAAGTGCATGCATGTGCGCTCACATGCCACCCATGCGGAAACAGCCCATCTCCCCCCTCCACACCTGTCCGCAAAGCGTAAAGACTGGGGGCCGATGCTCGATAGCCTTCTTTGTAGCAATCACCATTCTGTCTCAAATTGCAGAAAAACTGCACACTGCAGGTTCCTACTGATTTCTCAACAGAGCTTCCATTGCTGCAGAGCTGCCACAGTTAATTATATCATTAAGAAATAAAATTGGGCAGTAAGATTCTTGCCCAGAAAAAAAACAAACGGTAGCCTGGAGCCACTTTGCTGACAAAGAGAGAGAAAAGAGATCCTAGGGAGTGGTATTTGAACTGCCTCCCCATCCTGGCTTCTGGTTTAAGAATTCCACTACAGAATTGTTATTGAACATGGACAGAAAACTCTCTGAGCATTCTGCCAACGCCAGTGCAACAGAAGGATGCTATCTTAGGAAGATTGGCTTTGCTTACGGAGAAAGGCCATCCCAACTCATTCAGGTAAAAATGGGCAAAACAAACCTAGGCTCATTGCACTGGGGTTGTAAACGTATGCTGAGTGGATCTGTACCAAAGTTCAACATTCACTAAAAGACTCTTGTAGCTATGTTCTCAGGTGCCCAGTCAGTAGCAATTATTTTAAATACTGCAGATCCAATTGCTTCTCCATCTGCAAGGACCATTTCTAGAGCAGAGACTAGTTAAGCAAGTCTACCCCCTTGTGGCCGAAATGGAGAAGAGCTTTCTGTGCAGTTAGCTTATGATTTGTTCTCAAAGCCATTATTGAGAAAATGGCAAATAGTTCATTATGGATAAATCACTGGGTAAAAAAAAATACTTTGTGTTTATGATAGTCACTCTAAGAGTTATTCACTTTAAAACATAAATTCCAAGAAAAAATGTTTATTGCATGAATGGTGACATGTCAAACTTTGTCTTCTGCTTTAAAAAAGTAAAGATTCCCCTCCCACATAAGTGCTAGTCATTCCCGACTCTAGGGGGCGGTGCTCATCTCTGTTTCAAAGCCAAAGAGCCAGTGCTGTCCAAAGACATCTCTGTGGTCATGTGGTTGGCATGACTAAATGGCGAACGGAAGGCTGTTACCTTCCCACCAAAGGTGGTTCCTATTTTTTATACTTGCATTTTTACATGCTTTCGAACTGCTAGGTTGGCAGAAGCTGGGACAAGTAACAGGAACTCACTCTGTTACGTGGCGCTAGGGATTCGAACCACTAAATTGCCAACATTCTGATCAACCAGCTCAGCCTCTTTGCCACTGAGCCCTTCTGCTTCAGCATTTTCAAAAGCATTTTTCTCCTTCTCCTGGCAGATCTTCTCTTCTTTTTAAATCTATGAATCTGGAAGAAATACAGGGGATATCCAGTTCTGTTTTTATTTTTTGGGCTGGGATATCAGTAATGGAGATTTATGGAACTATAGATAGCCCTCAAGTTACAACTGAGTTGCGATGGTCACAGAGCAAGCCACCATTTGACCAGGCCCAATTTTACAATCTTTTTCATGTTTGTTAAGTGAACATTGTGGATGTTAAGCAAACTCATTGCTCACTACTTGTTTGGTGGAACCAGAAGTAAATGTTGTGTTTTTGGCAAAACCATCACAAATCGTGATCACGTGTCCTCGGTGCTACAAACAGCTTTAAATGGCACTCAAAATGCAGTCATGTGACCATCAGAGAAGGTGGGAATCCATCGTTGGAACTTCGAAAGCCAGGTTGTAAGAAACCTTGGAGGAGGGGCATTCATTATAAAATGGTGGCTAAGCAACTGATCATAAGTCAAGGACTATTTTATCAAAGGCTCTGAACTACATACCAGAAACATCCCACAGGTTCTTTTTCAAGAATTTTCTGAATTTTCTGGTTTTTCTTTGAAGACGTTTCACTTCTCATCCAAGAAGCTTCTTCAGCTCTGACTGGATCAGACGTGGGTTCCTTCCGGTTCGGCCGAATAGGTAGTAACTCGGCTGCCCATGCATCTGAACCGGTTCTATTGGCAGTGGCATAGAAGCCGCCATCTTGTTTTTTGCTTCTGTGCATGTGCAGAAGCAATTTTTTTACTACTGCACATGTGCGTGTAGTGCGCATCAATTGTGTGTAGTGTGCATCAAGCATGTGTAGTGCACATCAAGCGTGTGTAGCACGCCTGAAACGCACATGCGCCCGAAGCGTATCCCTGAGTGAACCAGCAGTAAAGAAGCCAGAACCCACCCCTGGACTGGATGGTGGGGAAACTCTCCAATCACACCATTCATTCCTCACCATCCATTCCTCACCATCCGTTCCTCACCATCCATTGCTCACCATTCATTCCTCACCATCCGTTCCTCATCATCCATTCCTCACCATCCATTCCTCACCCTCCATTGCTCACCATTCATTCCTCACCATCCGTTCCTCACCATCCATTGCTCACCATCCGTTCCTCACCATCCATTGCTCACCATTCATTCCTCACCATCCGTTCCTCACCATCTAGTCAGAGCTAAACAAGCTTCTTGGATGAGAAGTGAAATATCTTCAAAGAAAAACCAGAAAAAACACTTTTGGGACAACCATGACCTGGATGACTGAGAATCTCTATAGACATATATACCAGAATGAAGCAAAAGGAACATTAATAGGGTATTGTCAGTGGTGGGTTCCTACCAGTTCTGACTTATTCAGCCGAGTAGGTAGTAACTCAGCCTGCCACGTCTCTAAACTGGTTCTCTCGGTGGCACTGTAAATGCCAGTATCTTGTTTTTTGCTTCTGCACATGCTTCTGCACAGTGCACCCCTGAGCAAACCGCCAGTAGCAGCAGCTAGAACCCACCACTGGGTATAGTGATTAGGGGTTTGGTTAAGATTTGGGATCTGATTTCTCGTCAGATGATTTTGAGTCAGTTGCTATCCCTCAGCTCAACCTACCACACAGGATAAACAGGAGGAAAAGGGAAGTACCTTGAGCTTCAAAAAAGTGGGGATAGAAATCAGTGGTGGGATACAAAACATTTTACTACCAGTTTTGTGGGCGTGGCTTTGTGGGCGTGGCAGGGGAAGGATACTGCAAAATCCCCTATTTCCTCCCCACTAACCTGCTTTCCAGCTCCGTTCTCCTGGTCAGGGCAACAAAAGAAGATCAGCTGGGAGGCAGTGGGGGCAGGGCAGCCTATTTTCCAGTTCTCTGAACTACTCAAATTTCCGCTACCGGTTCTCCAGCACCTGTCAGAACTGGCTGAATACCTCTTCTGATATAAATGTATTGTAAAAGAATACAATGAATGAACGACAAGGTAATGAATAAGTTTATTATAAGAAATAAGATATGGGAAAAATAGATAAATAGAATTTGAACCCTGGAAAAAAATGTGGATAGTCAGAAGAGGGAGAGAGAAAAAAGCATGGTGGCAACTAGATTCAGTCTCTATATGTTTTTTTTTAATAATATAGTGACCAAAACAGTCATATTTAAGATGATTGGTCATCATTCCTCAAGGCATGCAAGTCTTGGGGAATAGTGTAATAGCCCCATGGCTTAGCACTCCCCATATCTGCTTTGTACCACATCCCTTCAAACAATGTTCTGTTTCTTTTGACAGGCCCTGGGGTTTATCTGAGGATGTTGTGGTTTGCTTCTCGGCCTTTTGGCTAAGATCGTGTTTGTGTGTGTGTGTGTGTGTGTGTGTGTGTGTGTGTGTGTGTGTGGTGGGATTCAAATAATTTAACAACCGGTTCTCTGTCCTAATGACCAGCAGGGTAGATGAGGCTCAATGGTCATTTGACTGGGTGGGCATGGCCAACTCAAGGTCACTCAGGTTGATGGGCACTTCGCCTTAGCTGTGACAATGTAATAAGGGTTAACCAGAGAGGCAGTTTCTGTAAGCAGGGCAATAAGGATTAGGCTAGAAACAACACCAGAATGTTTCCTTCCTGCCTTCCTTACAGGATTAGCCCTGCAAAGTGGGGAAAAAACAAAAGGAGGATTCTTCCAACAATCGGTTCTCCGGACTGCTTAGAAAGTTAACAACCGGTTCTCCCGAATTGGTGCGAACTGGCTGAATCCCACTACTGGTTTGTGTGTTTCACACAAGACCGTTGTCCTTGACTGCAAACCAAAGACTCCTGGCAACTTCCATGATATAAAAATATTTTATTGATTTAATCACATTTCCATCACGGGGCAATCAAAAGGCTCTTGATAGAATATCAAACTGATAAAATATCCTTGATATAAAATTACAGAAAAATAACAAACACAGACCCCCACCCAACCTAAAGATACAAACAACCAAAATAATAGTTAAAGATGGCACGGTCAGCTCAAGGGAAGGCTTCGTGAAACGGTGCTGACTTTAAAAGCTTCCAAAATATCAATAAGGAAGGTCTGATCTCAACAGGAGGGGCCACTTTACAGTGTCAGCGCTGCCACCGAAAAGCAATTCAAACATTCAGATAAAAGATTCAGCATAAAAGATATTAAGCCTACAATATAAAATCCTAACCAGTGAATCATTCCCAACAGGCACAAGAAGAAAAAAGAACGTAGGGGAGGAAAAAAAAGATATATGAAAGAATAGAAGATGGTTGAATCATGAACTTGAGCAGAGCACTCTCTGAAATAGCTCTTCTCATGTAAAATTCAACATAGCGCCCAGTTGACCTCTCTCCAGAAACTGTTCAAGGATGTTGGCACTAAAAAGCAGGGGCTCAGTTCCCTTCATCTCCCAGAACCATTGATTAATAGCAATAGCAATAGCAGTTAGACTTATATACCGCTTCATAGGGCTTTCAGCCCTCTCTAAGCGGTTTACAGAGTCAGCATATTGCCCCCAACAACAATCAGGGTCCTCATTTTACCCACCTCGGAAGGATGGAAGGCTGAGTCAACCCTGAGCCGATGAGATTTGAACAGCCGAACTGCAGAACTGCAGTCAGCTGAAGTAGCCTGCAGTGCTGCATTTAACCACTGCGCCATCTCGGCTCTTAACTACTCCCAGAAAACACTGATGTACTCAGCCTTCATCTCCCAGAAATATGGAAGCTTCAGGAGCTTCTTCCTAGACCAGTGCCCTTGGACTTCAACTCCCAGAATTTCCCAGGCATATCAGAGTTGAAATCCATACGGTCTAAAGCTGTCAAAATTGAGAAGCAGTGCCCTAGCTTAAGGGTGTCAAACTCGCGGTGTCACAGTGTTGTCACATGATGTATTGCAACTGCCCCCCTTGGCTAAACCAGGAGTGGGCGTGGCCAGCCCATGATGCATCTAGTCCACTGGTTGCAAGTTTGACACTCTTGCCCTAGATGATCTAATAGGTTGAGTTGATTCAAGTTGGGGCAAGCACATCTGTAGGCATCCAGGGCACAAGCCAGAGGTGGTATTCAGCCAGTTCTGACAGGTTCCGGAGAACCGGTAGGAGAATTTTGTTTCATATAAATTTTTATTTTAAACACATAAACACATCAACAAAAACAAACACATGACTTAAAACAACATAGGAACAAGAAGTTCCATCGTATATCATACAGCAGTTCCGTATCGGTTTCTTTGCAGTTAGTGTTTTCCCTTCTATACATTTCTATCTTGCATTCATGGTCTCCTTATTCGGTATCCATTTTTATGTACAATTCTATACTTATTTATACTTAGCTATTTATAACCAAATATTGTTTACCTATATTGTGCTTTATATTCTTACTGTCATTTATTCTCTTACATACAATTATAGGTATACATTCACATAGTTATTCTTTTTCTTTGCCATTCTTATACTATTGTTATTCCATTTAAAAGGTTATAAGGTACAGTTTGGATTGCTTTGTTTACCATCCCTCGCGCCTGTTGTAACACCACCTTATTTTTCTCTTTCTTTTCTTTTCTCCCTCCCTTCCTTCTCTACTTCCTTCTTTCCTCCTCTCCTTCCCCTTCTTTCTTCCCTTACCTCTCCCCTACTTTTACCCTCTCTCTTCCCTGGTAGGAGAAATTTTGGGCAGTTCAGAGAACCGGCAAATAGGCTGTCCTGCCTTTGCTGTCTCCCAGCCTCCCAGCTGATCTTTTGTTGCCCTGAACAGGAGAACGCAGCTGGAAAGCAGGTTAGTGGGGTGGGGAGGGAATGGAGATTTTGCAGTATCCTTCCCCTGCCACGCCCACAAAGCCATGCCATGCCCACAGAGCCATGCCCACAGTGCAAAAATTTGAATCCCACCACTGGCCCAAGCCATACAAGGTTTGATAGGCCACCACCAGCCAATATTGATATGATAGGTTCTCAATGTAACGAACAGGCTGCTGAATTTTGGATTAGCTGTCTCTTCCAAGTTAGCAGCCCCATGGAGTGGAAATGTTGCAGTATGACTGAGTGGTAATGAGGCTTGTGTTGCTCTTGCCAAGTCTTCCCGCACCAGGTAAGCCAAAATCCCCTCCAGCCATGGCTTCCACCTGCTGCTTAGCTAGGACTCCCAGCTTGCTAACCTGCTCTGTTCACAGGTGGTGAAAGCCCATCCAGATGGAACTCTGGCATTGATATAAAAAGGGCTTCTTTGCATTCTTCTCTCTTCCTCTCACCCTCTCTTGCTTCCCGATAGCAATTCATCTCTGCACGGCCTTTAGTGCAAATCCTGAGGTGAAAACAAGCATCCAAATGATATCCTACAGAGAGGAGGCTAAGCCAGCCGGGCCTAAGTATAAATTTCTCTGTTCCATTAGAGCTGTCCTGGGAGGTATAAATAGACTGACTAATTGCACTGATATTAATATTGCTACAAGTGTTATGAAGTTTCATTACACAGGGAGTGGGAATTGGCTGAGCTGAAGAAAAAAACACAATATGAAATCTGGCAAGAGGAAGAAAAAGGAACAGATGTCTAGGAGGGTTGGTTCCATATGCTGCATTCGCACATCAGATGTGCAAACTCAGTTGCCTAACTGCTCCACTGCTGGGAAATGCTTCCCCCACTGCAACTACAGGCAGTCCTCTGCTTCCTGCTATCTGAGGAATTCTGGGAGTTGAAGCCCACCGATCTGAAAGCCGCCAAGGCTGAGAGATCCCATTCTAAGCAGTCAGGACAGCAGCTGTAAATCCCAAATCCAGCCACATCCCAAGGGGTGGACTGATGGGGCTTCGTACGGGATCGGGCGATCCTCTAGCTAGGATTCTGCCCAGTTTGGCGAACCCTCAAACGCCACCCTTGGCTGACCACGCCCACACTGCCCTGCCCCTCCCACTCCTTCCTTCCCAGGAGTCTCCACGTGGCCCATTCATCATGCCAGGCAAGTGCAGGGCCCCCGTGGAGGCTCGGGGAGGGGGGGAAACGGGCCTACCAGAGGTTCTGGAAGTCCGGAAATGGGCCCGTTTCCGGCCTCTGAGCAGTTTTCGTGCCCCCCCCCCCCGGAGGCTTGAGGAAAGCTTATGAAGCCTGGGGAGGATGAAAAATGGGACTACTGGAAATTCCGAAAGTCTGGAAATGTTTCCAGCCTCCAGAGCCCGAGGGAAGCAGTTTTTCCCCTCCCAGAGGCTCGAGGAAAGCCTCAGGAGCTTGGGGAGAGCGAAACACACCCACACACACACCACTGTGCAGGAGGCCGACAAGGCCACACCCATCATGGCCACGTCCACCAAGCAGCAGGGCAGAAAACCTGTTGCTGCAATTTCTGAAGCCCACCCCTGCAAATATCATAAAATATATAGGCTTTCGCAATAAATTTTACAGTCACCTTACCCAGGCCCTGCAGAAGGGGCATTGGCATGACTCTGCCCATCTTTCCTAACCCATCTTTCTGCTCAGCAGGAAGTGAATGAACCAGGGGTGGGTTCCTTCCAGTTCTAACCTCTTCTATAGAAGAGGTTCCACAAATCTACAGTGCCGTTTAGAACGGTTCCAGTCGCCCCCCTCTGCCCATCCGCACATCATCAAGATGAAGAAGGAGAGGAGGAATTCTTTGAGTTGAAGTCCACAAGTCTTAAAGCTGTCAAGTTTGAACATCCCAGGGGTTTTTTCCCCTAAAGGGTTAGGGGTGTAAGGGTCTTTTAACTTGACAGCTTTAAGACTTGTGTGCTTCAAATGCCAGAGTTTCTGAGCCAACATTTTAGTTGCTAAACAAGAGCGTTGTTAAGTGACTTTCACCATATTTTACAAGTTGACCACGGCCACCCAGTCACATGGCTGGCAAGTCACTCCCACCTGGTCATATGGCCCGGCAAACCACTCCCACAAAGCAGGTCACACCTACAGAAGAGGTTCTAAAAAAATTTGAAACCTACCATTGGAATGAGCAGTGATGATGTGACAGGACTAGCCCAAGCTGGGTCTCATGCAGACTGCACAAAAATATGCTCATAGCTCACCTGTTTGCAACAGAAGGCAGAATTCCTCCAGGCACAGGTATAAGCACTCCAAGCCAGGTAGACAGATGAAAGGGAACAAAAAGGTGGCACTCAGAGGTGGTGTTCTGACCAGTTCTGGAGAACCGGTAGTGGAAAGATTTGTGACCCAACAAAGCATGCCGATGAAATCGCAGCGAGAAAACCACGATGTCATCAACGCACCCACAACAACGCGCCAACAACAGCGCGCTGACAGAAGCGCAATTTAAGTTAAGGTAAGTGTAAGGTTCAGGGTTAGGTTCAGGGTTAGGTTTATGGTTAGGCTTAGGGTTAGGTTTAGAACTCGCGGTTATTACTTTTTCATTGAAGGCGTGCTTTTGTTGGCGCGCTGTTGTCGGCGTGCTTCTGCACTCATTCATCAGCGCGATTTAGAACTCGTGGTTTTCTCACCGCCGTTTCACCGGTCACGCTTTTGTCAAGCATGCATTTGTCGGTGAACCGAAAGTTTGAGTAGTTCGGAGAACCGGCCTAGCCTGAACAAAATTAAATAAATGATTAATTTAATTGTTAATTTTAATCTAATTTTTAAAATTTTATTGTTAATATTAATTGGGTTTGTTTTTGGATACTTTATTTAATTTCCTTTTTAACTTTTGTAATATGTGGGGGTTTTTTATGTTGTACGCCGCCCTGAGTTATAAATCCAATAAACAAACAAACAAACAAACAAACCGGTAAATATCATCTCCGACTGGGCCCGCCCCCATTTATTCTCTGCCTACTGAGTCCTAGCTGATCAGGATGGAATGGAGAGTTTGCAGTAACCTTCCCCTGCCCCGCCCACCAAGCCACGGCTACAGAACCGGTAGTAAAAATTTTGAATCCGACCACCATGAGTGGTGGCACTCATGTATTCTTCAGCAAGCTTTAGCTGCTCATGAATTTGGAAGTGGCGGTGACTATCCTGAGTTGGTGGTAAGCTTCATGAATGTGTGAATGAGGCTATGAAGCAGGTCAAATCAAGCTTGAGATCAGAAGTATAAAGAAGAAGTTTAGAAAGGTGACATTGTTGGAAGAAATGTCCTTCTGGGTTCAGTTCCAAGTGGGGAGAAAGACACTGGAAACATGGTGGCTGTTTGGAAAAAAGGTTTATTGATGAACAGGGTCACATGCCTTGAAGATGTTAGGTGAAGAAGAAAAAGGAAAGAGGTGCTGAGAGTGCCTGAGTCTTATACCCTCTCTGGGCTTTTGAACTTGAGCTTGTATTCTGATTGGTTGTCAGACTCCCATGGGGTCATGCAGGGGCAACTCTCTAGGCTGCCCTGAGTCCCAGGCTGGATTGAGCCTTGCTGGGTGATGTAATCTTCCCAGGTGCCATGTGGTGAGATGGGTAGATGGCTAATCCTACCTTTGTTGGATCTTGGGTGAGGGCCAGGGGTGGGTTTCTGCCACCATTACTACCGATTCAGCGCCCGAAAAAGTTTGCTTGCATGTACAAGCGCATTTGCACTAAAAATTGTCTGTGCATGCGCACAACATTAAAAAGGGAGGGGGATAACATTTTTTCAATGAAGCTTGTTCTGCACATGTGCATAACATAAAATCAAGATGGCACCAACGAGGACAGAACCGATACGGTCCGCCGGAGTTAGTACCTATTTGGCCGTACCGTACCAGTAGGAACCCACCTCTGGTGAGGGCATTTGCTTATGAATTGTCCTAGCTATCTCTTTATCTCTTAAGTGCGGACATCTGCTGTGTTCTATGGAGGAGGGTGGGGGCTATTAAGAGTGAGTCTGTTTCCTGCCTAAAAACACATTTCCCCATTTCTCATTTGGGGGAAATAGAATATTCTGCCTTTTTAATATTTCCTAGAATATTTCATTTTTCTAGGAGAGGGGTGGGTTTTAACTTCCTACAACACAATAGCAGTCTTCCAATATGTGAAAGACTGGCACAGAGAGGAGGGAAGGCCAACCTCTTCTCCAAAGCATCTGAGGGCAAGGCAAGAAGTAAAGAACAGAAGCTTAACAAAGAAAGATCCAAGCTAGAATTAAGGAATAAATTTCCTGTCAGAGAGAACAATTAATCGGTGGAACAATTTCCCTTCAGAGGTTGTGTGGCTCCATCAATGGAAGTTTTTAAGACGAGGTTGGATTTTCCTGCTTGAGCAAGGGGTTGGACTAGATGACCTCCAAGGTCTTCCCCAACTCTGATAGTCTGCATTCTGTTAATGCTCTCTCTCTAAAAACATGAATGTTGAATGTGTATGGTATTTTACATACTCGGCATTTAATCTTAAAAGAAGCAATAGTTTATCAATGCCTCATAGTTTGTTCTCTATGGGGGGGGGGGGGCGGGAAGAGAAGGAAGAGAAGAAAGAAAATGCTGCCCTCATGTGGCCATGAAATGAAATTATTTTGCCTAAAATGAAGCTGTGGGAGGGGGGAGGATGTAGGGAAGTTTCCAAAGGCCTGACAAATTGATTAAATTGTCTATCAAGCTGATCTGATAATATGAAAGGACCTGAATCAAATGTTAGTGTTATATTTTGAAGCGTTCATGCAAAATGCCTTGCTCTAACTTATGATTTTCCAAGGTTTTACCATGCCAGGGTTCTTTTTCCTGGATAAGCAGATACATTTCCGCTCAAAGGAGCAGACTGCAGCCACCCATTGATTGCATTCACAACAAATACATTACTTAGATTTCTTATACAATGTGTCGAACCACAAACTAATCAAAAGGGTTGAATATGCTCTAATGCATGGGTGTCAAACTCAAGGCCCAGGAGCCAGATCTGGCCTGCAGGTTGCTTAGATCTGGCCCATAGGGGTGCCCTGGAAACAATAGCAATAGCAATAGCAGTTAGACTTATATACCGCTTCATAGGGTTTTCAGCCCTCTCTAAGCGGTTTACAGAGTCAGCATATCGCCCCCACAGTCCTCATTTCACCCACCTTGGAAGGATGGAAGGCTGAGTCAACCTTGAGCCGGTGAGATTTGAACCGCTGAACTGCAGATAACAGTCAGCTGAAGTGGCCTGCAGTACTGCACCCTAGCCACTGCACCATCTCGGCTCTCTCTAACAATGAAGGACCCGCCCACAATGCCTCTTGGCCGGGGGGGGGGGCGCTCCCGCTATCTAACCACTAGTGAAGAAAATAGAATACCATCTCTGATTCAAAGGCTGTCATTTCGGTTTTCCTTCTGTAGGAAGTTAGCACTACCTCTCTCCTAGAAAAATGAAATATCTTGGAAATATTGAAAAGGCAGAATATTATATTTCCCTGGATAAGAAATGGAGAAACATGTTTTTAGGAAGGAAACAGACTCACTCTTAATATCCCCCACCTTTGTCAATGGGCCATTAAAAGACCTCAGCCAGTCTATTCTACATAACACATATATTCCCCCCTTCAGGTCCAGGGTGATGGGATTAAGGCATGATAGTATTAGCCCTTTATCCATCTCACCACAGGGCACCTGGGAAGAAGCAATGCTCAACCAAACTTGGACTCAAAGCACAGCCTAGAGAGTTGCCCCTGCATGGCCCCATGGGAGTCTAACAACCAATCAGAATACAAGATCAAGATCAAAGGCCAGAGAGGGCATAAAACCAGGGACTTTCAGCATCTCTGCCCTTTTTATTTTCTTCACCCAACATCTTGAAGCATGTGATCCTCCTTTTTTGTTCAGGAGCTCAAGCCATGTGATCCTGTCCACCATTAAACCATCTTTCCAAGCAGCCTCCATGTTTCCAGTGTCTTTTTCCCTACTTGGAACTGAACCCAGAAGGACATTTCTTCCAACACTTCCATACACAAAGTTAAAAGGAAATGAGTGGTATAATGGGGTCTCTGATATTTACAGAGGAGCCTGCTGATAAATTTCACCACCTCTTTCAGTTTTGACCCTCATACTTGGAGAAGGCTCATCCTACTTATCAGTCTTGTTGTCTTCATTTCATGAATCAATCTGAAGTGTGCTGGACCATCTGGGGCCGTCCAAACATTTGAATTTCAACTTCCATCATTCCCAGCCAGCATGGTCAAACTAAGAAACTGTAATATGTAGTCCAAAACCCATGGAAGATTACTTACCAAAGCTTCCTCCTCCATTCATAGAAAAAGTGAGGGCGTTACATACATACATTACATAATTGATATGTTGAACAGACAGGAATGAATCAAATTATAAACATTCTTATGTTAATTGTGTTTCTATTTTATTAATTGTCTGGACCAATAATCTATTTCAAATTAAAGAAGTCAAAAATCAAGGTTATTTTTATATGTACTGTTCTCTTATATATGCATTTTATATATAATATTTAAGAAATATGCCTTCTATTAGAAAAGCACTTGGTCATATGCCAATCCAGATAGATAGATAGATGATAGATAGATGATAGATAGATGATAGATAGATGATAGATAGATGATAGATAGATGATAGATAGATAGATAGATAGATAGAAGATAGATAGATAGATAGATTGACTGATTGACTGATAGATTGATAGATTGATAGATTGATAGATGATTGATAGATTGATAGATTGATAGATTGATAGATTGATAGATTGATAGATTGATAGATTGATAGATTGATAGATTGATAGATTGATAGATTGATAGATTGATAGATTGATAGATTGATAGATTGATAGATTGATAGATTGATAGATTGATAGATTGATAGATTGATAGATTGATATGCCTACACCCACACACATATATACACACATACACACATTGCATCCAGTGTGATTTTTATTGAATATTATTTATTTTATCATAAAACATAAAATACAAAACAGTAAAACAAACAAACAAAATGAAACAAAACAAAAGCATACATTCACAACAACAAAAAAGAGGTACAAAAAAAAAGAAGAAGAAAAAGTGCTCAATTTAATTTAACATTTAACATGTAGGATCCACCCTGAGTGGGTGCTGAAAGAAAAGAAAAAGGCAATAAATTCTCCTCCCCTGTTATGCTATTAAACACGTAGAAAGTCCACAAATGGTTTCCAGTCTCTTATAAAGCTGTCTACTCCATTATTTCTATTCAAAGCAGTTAATTTTGCCGTCCCTGTTAATTCAGTCAATTTCAAAATCCATTCTTCAACAGTTGGCATCTCTTTTTCTTTCCAGTACAACCCTTGCTATGGGTTGTACTTGCCAACTATGCGAAGGAAAAGCACCCCAAATTTATTTTTGTTTTGATTAGTCAATTTTGGGGGGGGACTAGTTCCCATCTTCTGAGCTACAACCCTGTAACACTGATTTTTTTTAAAACATCCTGAAAAAGATAAAAATATAAACTCACATTATGTTTATGATGCAGTGATTATTATTTTTTTTGAAAAAAGTCTTATTCCTAACTAGGCACCGATGCATTTTTCAAACAACAAAAATTGGGCAGGGAATTTTTATTTGCTATGCTCGTAAATGTCTCATAATATCACGGACAATAGAAATGAAGGTTCATAAAACATCGGTAAAATCTTCCAGAAACTCAGCGTGGTGTTATAATAAAGAAATAAAACAGCAGGGAAGGATCAAGAAAGTTTCTTTAGCTTAAACAGAGAAAATTAACTCATTCAAGGAATTCTGTCCCTCCTTCGAAGATCATGGCTAATTAATAACAGAAGAAAGGAAGGAAGGAAGGAAGGAAGGAAGGAAGGAAGGAAGGGGAGAGAGGGAAAGGAAAGGATAGAAGGAAGGAAAGAAAAAAGAAAAAAAGAAAGGGAAAGGAAGGGAGGAAGGGAGAAAAGGAAAGAAGGAAGGAAAGAAAGATAGGAAGGAAGGAAGAAAATAAATACATAAATAAAAAGGAAGGAAGGTAGCAAGGGAGAGAGGAAGGAAAGAGAGAAAGAAAGAAAAAGAAAGAAAGAAAGAAAGAAAGAAAGAAAAGAAATTATTAGAGGACTTTAATGTATGTCTTTTTTTTGCATCCTTTTCCTTTTAGATATGAGGCAAATATGAGCAGCGCCTTCAACCACATTCTGAAAAATTCCAGTGTGATCTTTGAAAGCAAGGCAACCTCTTAGAACTACATAATTTAGTCTTTCCTCTTAATGAGTGATGAGCAGTTTCTAATTATCAAGTAAACTTCCCTGGTTGATTTACTTGATAATGTAAGTAAATGTTGGTATGTGACTTTTTTGATCCTTCTTCTCTACAGATGCCCCTGTAACTTAGATAACCTGCTGCAGAAAACAATAGGCTGTTGATTTGTTTCAGCTCCTTTAAAAACCTTATGCTCCGACATAACAATTAATTATTTCTACACAGACTGACAAAATGCTCCACAATCGCTTCTAGCGAAAGAAGCAATTTTTCTGCATCAACAAACTGAGCTCAGGCTCCCAAGAACTCTGGCTCTCGCATAGGAGATTTTTTGGCAGCCGTTTCGCTGCTCAACTCGCCTATATGTGGATAAGTAATTACTGGTAACTGGATCCAGAAAATGGAGAAATTGGTGGCTTTTCTTTTTTTCCCCGTTTCCAGCTAACCACAGATGGTAATTTGAATGTTTGCCTGGGGATGATGTCAACCTAGGACGGTTTGTAACCTGAGGTCTATCCTGCCTCTCCTTACGTTTCATTGGACTAATATCTGCATGTTTTCTTTTGTGGTCCATAGGCAGAATACAGACAGTCTTTATTGCACAGGTCGGAAATCTCTGGTTCTATCAGTCAAGGATGTGCCAGTTGCTTCTTGAATGGCACCAGGAGAAATGCAGGCTGGCTCACAAGAACTCCCTTCCACGGGCACTGAGTTGAATTACAGTGGAGAGACCCATCAAGTTTATGGGCTGGAAAAGCACAGCTTTTGAAGAGCTTCTTCACGCATCGCAGTGTGTGCAAAGTTTCACTGAACAAGCTACAGTGATTTGGTTTATGTATCATGTTAAATCATAATTTGCAGACCTCATTTAATGGTTAGGCCGTGTACTAAACAATCAAGCCATGGTAGGATTGAATGCAATTGGTGGGTCCGTTTTACCTTGGAGGTTCTGTCTGTGTCCAGCCTCAGTTGACCGATTTGATTTGTGAAAGGGCTGTCCAGAGTGACACTGAGGCTGCCCAAAGCAGCTGGAAGAACACTTTGTACAAAGCATGCTTGCACGCTGATTATAGTCCATTAGCAGATAGCTTCATTTTATGGTTAGCTGCAATGATGATTCACTTTTATGATTGGAAAGTTTGCGATGCTTTTATGATTTTAAGATTGGGTTTCATTCTTGTTAGCTGCACATAAACTTGCAACAAAAGCAGCACATTAATACTATATAAAATAAACCAATAAATAAAGCTTGCCTCAGAGTCTTTCAAACGGTCACATCCTCTAGAAGCCTTGGTGCAAGTCATGCTTTTGGCAAGGCACACACATACACACACACTCTCTCTCTCTCACACACACACGCTTCAAAGATGTTTCAGGGTTTCCCGAACACTTGTGTAGCAATAGCACCTAGACTTATATACTGCTTCACAGTGCTTTACAGTCCTCTCTAAGCGGTTTATAGAGTCAGCCTGTTGCCCCCACCAATCTGGTTCCTCTTTTTACCGACCTCAGAAGGTTGGAAGGCTGAGTCAACCTTGAGTCTGGTGAGATTTGAACTGCCAAATTGCAGGTGGTCGGCAGTCAACAGAAGTAGCCTGCAGTACTGCACTCTAACCACTGCACCACTGCAGCTCAAAGGATTCATTCCCCATGTTCTTATAATTCTAGCATAAAGATGTCCCCTCAGCTACATTTCAGACTTGGTTCTCATGTTATGGCTTCATCTGGCCTCCAAGTCACAGCAAGTCAGCTTAAAGTTACCCATAGTGGTTCCATTTTTAAAAGTAGCATTTTCCCTTTTCTCTTGATACAGTTCTTGTGAACATGATCCATGAGACTTCTTCAGTGAGGTTCTTGGTGATACAATTGGTCATTTTTGGCTGCCAAATGTTCCCTCCCTTCTAGTCACTGGCTCATTTTACCCAACTCAGAAGGATGGAAGGCTGAGTCAACCTTGAACCTGGTCAGATTTGAGCTGCCAAATTGCAGGCAGCTGGCAGTCAGCAGAAGTAGCCTGCAGTACTGCACTCTAACCACTGCACAGTCCCTCTTGATTCGTTAGTGCCCCTGTCAGCACCTCTCCATTAGATAATTAGGAAAGAAAGACCACGAGACTCCATGTGTGGAAATCAAGTGTACTTTTACTAATTATAAATGATTAAAGGCATAGCGAAGCGAAATCTGAATATTTAGGCGTGAAAGCGATTGATATATAGAATAGCCCATTCCCCTCCCCTTGGCATCACAGTTACAGTCCAATCATAATTCTCCCAAGTGTCAGGTGCGAGATAACTTCAAAAGGCATCACGAAGATGAAATGTCGGTGCCGTTAGTCCTGGCGGGAAACTCCCATGCATGCGTAGTCCCATCAGTAGCTGAACTCCAGAACCTTCCTCCAGCACAATGAGTAACCCCTCCCAAATACCATGCCCTCCCTCCCCATTTCATGGCAGCCGAAGCAACAGCAAAGCAGAGGCTGACAGCCCCACTTGAATCCAGGCATTCAAACAACTCTGGAAAGCCTTTGGTACTGGTGTGCGTGTTGTGTGGAAGACACAAGTTGTAATGTATCAGAGAGAAGCATTTGGATTGCGCACTTTCTTCTTTCCACTCCCTTCACTCTTATAAGATGTAGCATTTCCAAAAGAAAACAATTATACATATTTTAAAAATCTGCTTGAATCTCTGATGACTTCCAAATATGTCAAATGGATTTCCCCCCACCCTTTCCTTGGAAGTGTCAGGTTGCACCATTCTGATACATTCAAGCAGTTGTGGGTATGAAATCATTCATTAGTCATGTCTTGCCTCTGGCAATCATAAATAATGTTATCATCTGATACCGCCTGCCCTGAAGAAATCCCATTGGCAAAAGAAATCCACGCACAAATTGGAACTAAACATTATGGAGGCTACACCCACAGGAGTCTTAGTCATTTTGATAAGATGTATCACACATAGCCAGAGAAAAGTCTTTTGGTTAACATTGCAATTCTATGCATATTTATGCTAAGTCCACCTAAACTTTCATAAAAGTAAATCTTCGGCGGAATCAAATGCCCTATTTGCTTATTTATCTTGCTAGCTGCCATTTGTTTAATTGTGGATTGTTGACTATAGCACAATTGGTAGACTTTGCACAGTGTGGTGAGCAATAGACCATGGTTTATAACTCACAGTGACTGAGTTCACACATTACATTAAACCATTATTTCACTAAGGCAAAACTAAGCTACGTTTACTTATTTATACTTCGTGTTTTTAGGCTGCTCATTTCTCTCAAATAGAGAGATTTTGTCTTATGATTTCAGTTTTAAACTAACTGCTGCAGATGGGCCTAAATGGGTTACTGTTGTGGCTCGGTAGGAGCCTTTGGAGCTGCTATCAGACTCTGACACAGAAACCTCCTGTGAGTGGTTTCAGGATGCTCACAGGAGAGGATAACAAGCAGCTGTGGCTCGTTAAGGATCTCCTCCTGCGGATAAAATAGCAATAGCAGTTAGACATATACTGCTTCATAGGGCTTTCAGCCACTCTAAGCGGTTTACAGAGTCAGCATATTGCCCCCAACAACAATCCGGGTCTTCATTTTACCCACCTCGGAAGGATGGAAGGCTGAGTCAACCCTGAGCCAGTGAGATTTGAACAGCTGAACTGCAGAACTGCAGTCAGCTGAAGTAGCCTGCAGTGCTGCATTTAACCACTGTGCCACCTCGGCTCTTACTTAAAAGACTGATGGTGCCACGCCCTAGTTGCAGAAGTCAACGTTCGTTCCGTTCCATTCCGTTCCTGTTCTAGTTAAGGTTCCCCGTTCGTGTTCATGATTCAGACAAACCAACTTGGAGAAGTGGTTTGTTGTAAGAGTTTGTTTTTGCATTTGCTGTTTAACTTTTTGCCAGAGAATTTATCTGTGTTTATTTTGGGCTCGCAGCCAGCAAAAGCCGGGACTGATAAAAATATTTCCTTTGAAGTTCTGTTTGGCTGTAGTTTTTGAACGGGCAAGGTGGGGGTCAGAACAGGTTACTATTGATAAGAATCCACCAAGACCAAAATAAGAGACCTATGGATAATCCATAACTTGCAATTGACAGCTGATATTAAGTAAGCATTGGACCATTTCATGTATTCCATTCTCCATGATTTGCTTTGCATGCTTAACCATTGTGTATTCAACTTAGTTTTCCTAATACACTGAACCACAAATAATCATATTAAGTTTGTACAAAAGGCTAGGCTAAAACAGAATAAGCTGATTTGTGCTGTGTAAACAGAAACATCACGCGAAACCATAAGACTGCCCTAGCAATGAATGTTGCATATTTCTTAATAGCTTCATTCCCTAATTTTTTTTTCTAGATAGCTGAAGTCCAGTATTTTATATTCACACTATCACACATCACACTAATCTTGAAGCAAGTAGATAGCTTTCTCATTAAGCCAATCACACATATTTGTACCAATGTCGTGATGTGCAAATGTTTGAATGGCAATCAGAGATCATTTTGTACCTGAGACAGGCAGGTAGCAGCAGTGCTGGGTTAACACTGCCAGTTGTAAGTTGTAGGCCAGGTTTCCTTTATGACCATGGCACTACTTAAAGGTAAAAGTTTACCCTATCCAGTTGTGACTGACACTAGGGGACACTGCTCATCTCTGTCTCTTAGCGGAGGGAGCCAGAGTTGTCTGAAGACACTTCCATGGTCATGTGACCAGCATGACTATACAGTGAAGTGTACAGAACGCTATTACTTTCCCACCAAAGTGGTACCTATTTATCTACTCTCATTTGCATGCTTTTGAACTACTAGGTTGGCAGGGGTTGGGCAGAGGTGGGTTCCTACCAGTCCGGACCAGTTCAACCGAGTAGGTAGTAACTCTGCCTGCCACACCCCTGAACTGGTTCTATCGGGTTTTGTTTTTTTGCTTCTGCGCATGCACATCCCTGAACAAACCGGCAGTAGCAGAAGCCGGAACCCACCCCTGGGTTGGGGCAAGTAAAGAGAGCTCACCTCTCATACAGCGCACCAGTCTTGAATCCGAACTCTCAGTTTTCCAGCTGACAAGCCCAACATCTTTAACCACTGAGTTATTTTCTAAGTGAAGTAACACTGCATTGTGAATGTTGCCCCTCTAGGGCCACACAGAGACTAGGTTCATATGTCAGAGTGAGCTATAACTTAACCAAGTTTGTTCCATAAGCTGTATCTGGCAGGAAAGTGAAAAAGCAAAGATATGCGTGTCAACATCTTGCAACCATGTTTGCTCGCAGCATAGGAAGCGAGAAATGAAGCAATGTGGTGGGCATACCTTTGAGTTTTACATTGCTCAAATGGGCAGTGTTTATTTAAATTGTTAACTGATTTTAATCTTCTCACAATTATGTTTAATAAAAATCACTGCAAAATGTGCTGTCTTTGAAGAAGCATTCCTCTTTTTCACTCATATTAAGCACTATTGTTTTATTCATATGGAAGTGGGTAACTATATAATTGGCGAACTATATAATTGGTTCATCCCTGGACTGATTAAAACACATTCAGTTCAATCTTATACACATGAATACCATGGGATTTACTTCTAAGTAGACAGATACATACTTGCTGTGCTCTAAGATTTCTGTATCTGGGAAAGCATCCAGCTTAAAAGGCAGAAGGAGAGCACTCTGCTCCCTTTTAAGTATTTGGAAAGGACAACCATCTTTAAATCAAACTCACTGTGGCATGCATGGATAATAAAATAATTCATCAAAGCCTCATATTGGTTGGAAGAAACAAGTTTCATTCAGATCTTCTGGCTCCCCATGAAAGAAGAAACAGATCCAAATAGAAAGTTAACTAGCAGGTGAGCGATACTCATCAGGAGTATCTTGAAATACATATCATATAGGTTACAAACATACAGAAATATCTCCCTATTAGTCAGGTAGCTGTTGGACAGATTGAAGAAAGCAATTGTGATTTGAAAGATTAAAGGTAAAGGTTCCTCTCACACATATGTGCTAGTCATTTCTGACTAGGGGGCGGTGCTCATCTCCATTTCAAAGCCAAAGAGCCAGTGCTGTCCGAAGATGTCTCTGTGGTCATGTGGCCAGCATGACTAAATGCTGAAGGTTCACAGAATGCTGTTACCTTCCCACCAAAGGTGATTCCTATTTTTCTACTTGTATTTTTACATGCTTTCGAACTGCTAGGTTGGCAGAAGCTGGAACAAGTAACGGAAGCTCACTCCATTATGCAGTGCTCGGTTTTCAAACTGCCAAACTGCCGACCTTTCTGATCAACAAGCTCAGTGTCTTAGCCACTGAGCCACTGTGTCCCATTTATGAAAGAATATTTTAGACTAATTAGTTTCTGTTGTGCAGAAAGGTAACCACAGACTTAAATTGCAATATTTCCATTAGAATAAATGCTCGAAAACTCAATCAGATCCATGTAAGTCAGATTTATGAAATTACAAACTGAAATTGTTTTATTTATACTTTGTATAGCATTTGGGGGGGGGGGAGGTAAAGATACATGAAGTTTCAACTTTCACAAAAGCTATACAGATCAGACTTCTCCAATTTGTGTCTTTCTGGCTTTTTAAAGACTATGTTTCCCAATATTTCAAGAAATACTTATCCAAAACAAGAATAGGGCACCAGGTTGGCCATTAGAGTTGGTGGAAAAAGAGCAGGGGGATTGCGTATCAAAAAGTCAAATGTGCAATCAAATTCTTGCTTGAAGGATAGGCTTCAATTGTGTGACATACAAACACACACACCCCGCACTGGACATTTGGAGACATGCTCTGCAATCTGGAGATATCACTGAATCATCAAAACCAACAGATCTGCTGTATAGTATTCCATCCCATCTTCTTTTAAAACCATTCAAGTGCCCTTATTACTTCTTCTGGTCATGAATACCAGAGGTTAATTGTTTTAATGAGAGGAAGGACTAGGGGTGACATGATAGCAGGGTTCCAATGTCTCCGGGGTTGCCACAAAGATGTGGGAGTCAAGCTATTCTCCACAGCACCTGGAAGCAAGATGAAGAAGCAATGGATGGAAACTAATCCAGGAGAGAAGCAACCTAGAAATGAGGAGAAATTTCCCGACAGAACAATTAATCAGTGAAAATGTTTGCCTTCAGAAGTTGTGAATGCTCCAACACTGGAAGTTTATTAGAAGAGATTTGACAACAAGTTGTCTGAAATAATATAAGCTTTCCTGTCTGACCAGGTGTTGGATTAGGAGACCTCCAAAGTCCCTTTCAAATCTGTAATTCTGTTATCACTTTAGTCCCAGCAGTTACAGCTGACAGAATGTTTAGACAACAGCTTTAAGTTTAAGTTTAAGTTTTATTTGATTTATATGCCACCCTATTCCCTAAAAGGGACTCAGGGCGGCGAACAACTTAAACGGGAAGGGGAAACATACAAGTACAAAATAAACATATTAAAATGACCAACAACCACACCTGTTGAGAGGGGAGGGGAGCTCATCAACCCCAGGCCTGCCGACACAGCCAGGTTTTAACGGCTTTTCGGAAAGCAGGGAGAGAGGTGAGGGTCTGAATCTCCGCGGAGAGTTCGTTCCAAAGGGCCGGAGCTGCAACAGAGAAGGCCCTCCTCCGGGTCGTAGCCAGATGGCATTGGCTGGTGGATGGAACCTGGAGGAGGCCGGCCCTGTGCGTAGCTTTGCTACGGTAGTTAGAAATGGAATGAAAGCCAGTCTGGTCTAGTGGTTAAAATACTAGACCAGAAATGGGAAAACCCAAGTTCTTGTCCCACCCCAGTCCAGCTGGGTGACTTTGGGCCAGCCACTCTCTCTCAGCAAACCACTTCCAGAAATATTGCCAGGAAGACTGCAAGGATCTGTCCATATAACTGACAATAATCAAGTATGACTTGAAAGGGGGGAAAATCTGTTTAAAACTTTTTGAAATTGGAAGTCAGCATTTTTGTGAAGTACCAGATTAGTCTTTTTCTACGTAGTATGGCCTTTTCCTGCGTGGAACTGTATATAAGAAAATCAAGATGGTAACAGTTCTACAGCCAGAGAAGCTATTCATTTATAGTATTGCGATGCCTTTAATTAACTAGGCACACAGTCTAAAATTTGTTGTGCGTCATTTTGTTGCAGCTTTAAGAATCAGCCACCATATTTCATTCATTTCATTTCATTTATTAAATTTCTATGCCTCCCAATTTCGGAGGACTCCGGGCGGCTTACAGAAATGAAAAAAATATATTAAAAAGAATTATTAAAAACAATTGGACACAACAAGGTTAAAAAGGGAAACACAACAAATACCCAATCAGGAGGGGGCTGGACCTCAATCAAGGGGTCAACAGCCCCAAGCCTGCTGGAAAAGCCAGGTTTTAATGGCTTTGCAAAAGGCCATGAGAGTGGGTAGGGCCCGGATCTCAGGGGGCAGCTCATTCCACAGGGCCAGAGCGGCAACAGAGAAGGCCCTACTCCTAGGCGTCGCCAGTCGGCATTGTCCCGCTGATGGCACCCGGAGAAGGCCCATCCTGTGCGATCTTATTGGTCTGAGGGAGGTATGTGGCAGAAGACGGTCTCGCAGATACCCAGGTCCTAGGCCATGTAGGGCTTTAAAGGTGACGACCAGCACCTTGAATCATGCTCGGAGACCAATGGGCAGCCAGTGCAGCTCGTGGAGGATAGGTGTGATATGGGTGTACCTTGGCACACCCAGAATCGCTCGCGCGGCAGCATTCTGGACTAATTGCAGTCTCCGAACACTTAATATACAAACTATAATATGCACATTGGGGTTTTGTGTGTGTAAATTGAGAATCCTGCAAAAGACAGACTTACTTTAGTCTTTTTCAGTCCATCACCCCCTTGGTGCTACAAACTGATCCCCAGTACCCCCCACTCAGTGTTGGAATTCAATTTTTTTTACTACTGGTTCTGTGGGCGTGGCTTTGTGGGCGTGGCTGGGGATGTCATGTGACTGGGCAGTTTGCACAACGGAAGGAAGATAGTAACAGTAAAATTCAAAACTGTAACAATTAATTGCACATTTATCCAAAATCCAATTTAAAAACCTTTTTAGTTAATGTTAATTCAACAAAATTGTTGAAGATTATGCGGTGATACCAGGTTTTCAAAGTCTGATAGTCATTTATCAAGAACCTTAGTAACCAGTAATTTAGTAAACGCGGTAAAATTTAGTAACTACTTCACTGTTCAGTAAATTCTTAATGCGATGGATGGGCTTGGTGAAGTGATACCAGGAAAAAAATGTCCTTTCAAAGGAAGTGGCAATCAGCTATTTCCCAAAATGTAGGCAGAACTCCAGGATGTGGGACCCGGAGGATCCCTGTTTTTAAAAACCTGGTTACAGGCAGAGGAAGAGCTCAAGACTCTGATCCTCTCTTTGTCTGCATGAGCCACTTGTGGTACCCAAAACTAGAACCCCTGATTTCTAGATTTAAACCTTAAATATTGAAATGGCTCATTTCTTCCCAACTTCCAATGAAACCATTCCATTTACTGTCACGCAAATCTCCCTTGCGGGTATGACGGATTCCTTCCCCCCCCCCCATGTATTTCCCACCCGCCTCCTCAGCTTCCTGCTGTATTTATGATTGGCAGGGCGCTCTTCTCTCTGGGGCCAGAGAGAGGCCTGAGCACCGGTGGCAGGAAGGGCAACAGCAGAAAAATCTGGGCCAGAGGTTTTGGGGGAGGCAGGGCAGAGGGAGGGAAGACGTTGTTTTGGAGGAGAATAAAGCTCTGTCGCCATGTAGGAAGGCCTCTGCCATTGCATCACTAGGTCTCCCTGCAGACCCCTTTGCATGCTCGCCTTCCCTTATAACCTGATCCACCTCACCTTTGGCCTGCTCTGTGCTTAATGAAATTGGTGTGGCCTGGGCCGAAGCAGCCGGGGGGTGCTGCAGGTTTGACATGCAGTGGGCTGAGGTGGGTGGGTGGGTGGGAGACAGTGGTGGGTTTCAAAAATTGTTTGAACCTACTCTGTGGGTGTGGCCTCCTTTGTGGGAGTGGCTTGCCACCCATGTGACCGGATGGGAGTGGCTTGCCACCCATCTGACCAGATATGAACATGCCGACAACACTTGTCAGAATCACCTTAAATTACCTCACACACAGCACTGGCATGCATAAGAATAAGATGTAAACTTGTTTTTTAAAAGGCATCTTTGGTTTGCTTTAAAACAACTTCAACACACGCAATGTTCTGATTGCACCACAAACGCAGTAGTCATCCTTACCTTTTACAGAGGCACTGAGTTTTATAAATATGAGCATGATAGTGTAGAATTATCATATCCAAGGACCAATGGTGGGTTTCAAAAAAGTTTGGAATCTCTTCTGCAGGTGTGGCCTGCTTTCCGGGTCCACTGGTGGAACCTCTTCTAACCGGTTCGGTAGATTTGACGAACTGGTTCTACCGAATAGGTGCGAACTGGTAGGAACCCACCTCTGGTGGGAGAGAAACAGAGACTCTAACAGTGGAACGGGCGGCACCCTCCTTCCGCACTGATCGGTAGAGAAAGAGAGGCAGCCCATCCTCTGCCTCCTCTTGCAAAGATACTCAGTAGCCCTCCAGGACCTTCCTCTCTCTCTCTCTCTCTCTCTCTCTCTCTCTCTCTCTCTCTCTCTCTCTCTCTCTCTCTCTCTCTCTCCCTCTCTCCCTCCCTCCCTCCCTCTCTCCCTCCCTCCCTTCTTCCCTCTCTCTCTCCCTCCCTCTCTCTCTCCCCCTCCTGGGCTTAAGAACCAGCCTCTCCGCTCTCCCACCTCCGGGCTGCAAAGCAGACGGGAGGCCGATATACTCGGTCTTTGGTGCCTCAACTCGCCGAAGGAAGTTCGGCTCCTACGGTGACCCTGGATCGCTTTTTTCAATCCAGGTTTTTAAAAAAATAAATGAATCAGGGAGGAGGGGCACAAAACAGAATAGCCAGGCATAGTCCTTGCTTTGTGGCTAAGGATTTTGAGAGGAGCTCCCAAGCAGGGAGAAGGAGCCTTGGGAAAGAAACCAGTTGGCTTCTCTGCTTTGCTTTTAAATGCACCCATAGGTGTGTGTTTCTCCATTTTCTTCCCTATCGCTGGTATGAGGCTCTCGCTGGAGGCTGGATGGCCTTTCTGGGGCTTGTTATTTACACACTACACACTATATCCCCTTCTATGGCCCTGTCATTCCAAGTAGAGTCCTGCGCCCTGTGAGGAGGCCACCTCCAGCTCTCCTCTGCCACCTTCCTTGCCTTTTAGCATCCCCCTGCCGCTCCCCTTGCCTCTTAGCGCGTCCCCCAAGTCATCCCACTGCCCCCCAGGGGGCGGTACCATCCACTTTGGGAACCACTGCTTTAGAGCATTGTTTGAACATGTGGAAATCAGCAATAATGTTTATAGATATACAAAGGGTGTATGTACACAGGGCATTGCTTTATTCCAAACTGGACAGTTATTTCCTTCTTTAAATCTCTGGATTTAATAGAATGGACTCAGTAATTAAATTATAAATAAATAATCCCCCAACAATATTTTGGAACACGAATTGTTGACTGAGCTGTAGTGGCCTGGTTTGTGCACTATGCTAAGCCAAAAATATACAAACCACAGTATGAAATAATCTTCCAGATTGCCTGCAAAGCCACATAATTGCATAAATAAGTTAAAGGACAGTTGCAATGTATCCCAATAATGCAATAAAATAATTTAGGCTTCTACTGGTAAACAATTCTATAGTAGCTAGATCATAATATATTCTTCTATTCAATATAAAGAAGCAAGCAAATGGTCATTATAAACCAGGGATATCTCTTAAAAGGTCTGGACACATATACTACACAGAATGTTTTTGCTTCCTTAATCCAAAATTATCTAATTTGATACTGGCTCTCTAGCAATAGATCGATGGGCAATTTCTTCATGCAAAGCCTATGCTTCACTGACTGAGATCACTAACAAGTAATAGAATTGCATTTTATATTCCCCCCCCCACCTTTGTGAACAATGTTAAAGAAGATGCTAATGGTAAAAGATAATTACAATCTAAAAAAAAAATAGATTCCAGAAAGAGTGCCTTTCACCCAAAAAAGAGAAATAATGTCTCTCCATTGTTTGCTAGCATGCAATGTTATAAACCAAGGCATTTGTGAGGATATCTGTGGGTGTGTACGTACAAGCAAAACGATGGCTGTCGCAAGACAAACTCTCCTTTACAGAAAGGAAGTGGAACTTGGATTGTGATGGCATAATAATGGTTTTGTAATTTGGATAAAAGTCTCTGAACCTGTTGAGGTGTCTGATTTGTTGTTAGTTGAGAAGTCGTGTCTGACCCATCGCGACCCCATGGACAACGTTCCTCCAGACCTTCCTGTCCTCTATCGTCCCCTGGAGTCCATTTAAGCTCATGCTGACTGTTTCAGTGACTCCATCCAGCCACCTCATTCTCTGTTGTCCCCTTCTTCTTTTGCCCTCAATCTTTCCCAGCATTAGGCTCTTTTCTAGTGAGTCCTTGCTTCTCATTAGGTGGCCAAAGTATTTGCGTTTCATCTTTAGGATGATTATGTCTGATTATCCAGTCTATGCTATAGTATAGTATCGAGGTCTATCTGAGCCCAACAATTCCATTGTTAAGCAAGATACTTTCAGTGAGTTTTGCCCCAATTTATGACCTTTTTTGCCACAGTTGTGAGGTGAATCATGTGATTGTTAAACAAATCTGATTCCCCCACTCCATTGACTTTGTTTATCGGAAGCCAATTGAGAAGCTTACAAATGGTGATCACATGACCCCAGGTCAGTGCAACTGTCATAAGTACACCCCAATTGCCAAACACCTGAATTTTGATCTGTGACCATGGGGATGCTGAAATGTTTGTGAGTGTGGAAACTGTTCATATGTCACTGTTTTCATTGCTGTTATAACTTCAAACACTCACTAATTGAATGGTTGTACATCAGTGGTGGGATTCACATTTTTTTACTACCGGTTCTGTGGGCGTGGCTTTGTGGGCATGGCAGGGGAAGGATACTGCAAAATCCCCATTCCTTTCCCACCCCACTAATCTGCTTTCCAGCTCCGTTCTCCTGTTCAGGGCAAAAAAAGAAGATGAGCTGGGAGGCAGTGGGGGCGGGGCCAGCCTATTTGGCAGTTCTCCAAACTACTCAAAATTTCCGCTACTAGTTCTCCAGAACCTATGTCAGAATTGGCTGAATACCACCTCTGTTACAATGTGGACTATCTGTGTTTGCTTTTTCCACTAACACATTTTGACACAAATGAGGTCCATGGAGATTTTCAGTCATCCAAGTCATGGTTGTCCCAAATGTGTTTTTTCAAGAGGCAAGTGGACTTTCTGGTTTTTTTAATTTGAAGATCTTTCACTTCTCATCCAAGTAGCTTCTTCCACTGAAGAAGCTGCTTGGACGAGAAGTGAAACATCTTCAAAGAAAAGCCAGAAACTCCAGTTGCCTCTTGAAAAAGCACCTTTGGGACACAAATGAGGTGGGCAGTTTGCGTTGATCCTTGTAACTGCATTATCCAACTGTGAGAACCTTGAGACTTGATGGTTAAAATCTGGCACAGCATACGTGAAGCATAGAGCATCTGGAAGAATTTATTGTTGGAAACGTATTGTTTTATTTAAAAGATGGGTATTCATTTCATGGTTCAAAGTCATGGGGAATTTCTGGAATGCAACTTCATCGTGGGGTCTCAATTAAATAGGGAGAAGCTTTGTAGGCCTTTGTTCCCATTAGGGATGTTCAGCAGTGTCTCCCACTTTTCTTGGGTGGTTCATTGCTCAACATATGCCATGTGTACCATATGTTCCATCTGAGCAAGTTAGGAGGGAAATGTTGAAAGGCGAACCAAACTAAAATATTTGACACGAGGATCTACTTATAATGCAAACTCATCTTTCCACTGTGACCTGATTCTTGTTATCTCGACAAAATCAGCTTCCTCACAAAAGGAGCATTTTGGAGTGGAGACTTAATGCAGTATGTGATGGAAACATAAATTATAACCCAGCTGTATTTGCTGAAATGGATTATATACGTGAAGCTTTCCTTGACTAAGTCTGGAAGCTAGATTTGTTATTAAATGTAACAGCTAAATTGTTAGTTACTTCAGAAAATCTGAATAATATTGTAGTATCTTCGTGCTGGAAGGTGTGACCCATCAATTATTTTTCATAAACAATTGTTGGCATCACCTTTAAAACTACAAACAGTTTAGAGGCCATCATCTTAAGACATTTTCTAGCTCTGTATGAATCTATCAAGATATCAAGCCTTGTATGATCATCTATGCCAAGGCTGTCAAATTTGTCGCCCGCAGCGGATGCATCACCAGCTGGCCACGCCCACACCCAGTTTAGCAAAGGGAAAGAAAGTCCTGATACATCACATGACACTCCCGTGATGACGTCAGTTTGACACCCCTGATCTATGCACTTCAACTGCAGGTCTCTGTGCAGAATAAGTGGGCAAGTGACATCAGATGCCTCATCATGTAAATGCTGAAAATTATATACTTTACAGAATTTGCATAATATGTGCAAGGATGTCATGATGTGAATGTCCTCAGCATGGCTTGTATTGGATACATATGCCTTAACTCAGGGGTGTTAAACTCAAGGCCCAGGGTTGCAGGAGGCTGTCATAGCTGAAAATGGAGCTTGGAGCCCGTTTTCACTGATGGAGCGCTTGGGCCACCACAGAAACCCCCAACACGGGTGACATCGAGCTGGCCAAGCCCACCATGGCCAAACTCACCCCTGCCCCCCAAGATTAAACACAGCCCTGATGTGGCCCTCAATCAAAACCCTTGCTGTCAGGGTTCCAAATACTGTATTTTTCAGAGTATAAGACACACCTTTTTCCCTCAAAAAAAGAGGCTGAAAATCTGGGTGCGTCTTATACACTGAATACAACATTTTTTACCTCCTGAAACCCCTTCACCAAAATGGCCATGCATTGCTTTTAGGAGGCTTTCAGAGTGCTCCTGGAGGCTTGGAAGGGCAGAAATGTTCCCACCCATGCCCTTTTTTTGTGAAAAACAGGCCATTTTTTGCTCGTTTTTTTGGGGGGGGGGCTACCCCTCCAGGAGCACTCTACAAGCCCCCTAAAGGGTATTCATGCTCCCCCTTTTTTTGAAAAAAGGGCCCGTTTTCACGAAAAATGGGCTGTTTTGGGGAGGTCTGCAGAGTGCAAAACCTTTTTTAAAAAATTTGCCTCTTCAAAACCTTGGTGAGTCTTATATTCCGAAAAATAAGGGGGGCATCCAAAATTAAATCAGAATCCAAGGCAAAGGATTTCTCAAAGTTCCAATTTATTAAAAGAGCCATGTTGGCTTGCAGACCTGACACCTGCCTTAATTGATATAATTTACACTCTTCTAGAGATTGTTTATTCCCAGTCTGTCCAGTTTGAAGGACAGGGTCAGGATGTCGCTTCTCTGCCCTTCCCAGCTGAAGCCAAATGATTTCAGTTATTTTGTTTTGGACTTGGTGTTATAACCAAATTGGGACAGCTTGTTTTGTCTAGTAAGGGAATTGGAAACTCTTTTTTCTATTTCTATTATTTTTGGGTGGTGTTGCAAAATTAGACAGTTTTAGCCATAGTATATAAAATTGCCATTTGCCATAGCTGACGGACAAACTGTGCAGAGAATACATTCTGAACATCCTGATCCTTGGTGGAATATAGCAATATTTTTGCTGGCTGATTAAAAAGTCTGCAAGCAAAAATAATCTAATTTTCTTTATGAACCCCGAAGGACTAACAATTTCATTCTTCATGTTAATCAGGTTATTTATGCATTTGGTTCTATGTGGGTAATTGTATTGTTCTGTAGAATTGTGGTTCCAACTAAAGTAACTTGCATTCCCCTTAAATCTTTGCAATATACTGTGTTTTTAGTTCTACTAAACCCCAAAGGGCCACACAAGGAGAGGTTATACCCATAATCTAGAAAAATAGCAAATGAAAGAGGGGTGGAAAGCTTTATTGAAGAAAAATGTGAGATATTACAGAATATTTTAATGTGAAGCAAACTTGGATTGATAAAACTAAGTTTCCTCACCCTAATCCGAATAGTGAGAGGTGAACACAGATTAACAAAGATATTATATTAATCAACATAAACTCTGCTTCTATTTGCTGTAAGATTCTAATTGCGGGGTCCTGTAAAAAAATTCACTCTTTGGGGTTAACATCTTCTCTTTTTCTTTCTCATAGGTGTAGGATTTAAAATGCATCTACTAAGGGAAGATATTAAGGAACAGAATCCTGAGAAAATGTTTTTATCATCGATTGAAAGAGGGTGGTATGGTCAACTCCTGATGACTTTATGAACACCTGTACTTTTCTTGATAATAATATAGAAGTTTGCTATTTATTCCAAGATACTCTTTTGACTTGCCAAAGAAGGGCCAGGAATGTGGAGAGTTACATTAGGGAATAATGGATTCCAATGGAACTATGGAAAATGGAGAACATTGGACTGAAGCCCAGAGTATTAAAGTATATGTGCAGGGCCCAATTGTGCTTCATTGCTCATGTGTAATTTGTACCTTTTTGGGAAATGTATGTTTGGAGAAAGACTTCTACCATAATTTTTTTCCCTTTATATGATAGATGGGCTCCCAACCCCCCTGATCCTTTTCTTCTGAAGGAGTATTTATCTCTCTTTCATACAGTACATACATGCATACATACATACATGTTCATTACAGCAGCCATAAAATGATCTGACATGCAAATGAGAAGAAGTCTGTATTCCACCCTCAGCCAACCCCAGTCAAGCCCTTTCTCTGGCTATGTTGAGAGATACCTTCAGTGTTCTTGAAGAGCATGAAATCTGTGTCTAAAATGAGCTTTTGCCTCTCCTCCTGCCAGCCTGAAAAGCAGGTCAGAAGAGAGAGATGAGAAGCTGTTATTAACCATGGATCTTCTAGTGTTCCACAACAGGACTAAACCCATGTTTAAAAAAATAGCTCTAAAAATAAATGACAAGTAAGTGGGCAGCTACTGGTTGCCAGAGGAATTTGGGAGGAAGCACCCCAGCACCCAGCAACTGTCCTTCTTCCTATTAATTATGTTTAGGTATAATATCTGGGAGGCGAGTGGGCATTTCCTGATAAAGAAAGAAAAGAGTTAATCTTGGCACTGAACATAGGTGGTATTCAGCAGGTTCTGACCAGTTCTGGAGAACCGGTAGCGGAACTTTTGAGTAGTTTGGAGAACCGGTAAATACCACCTCTGACTGGCCCCACCCCCATCTATTCTCTGCCTCCCGAGTCCCAGCTGATTGGTAGGAAATGGGGATTTTGCAATAACCTTCCCCTGGAGTGGGGAGTGAAAGGAGATTTTACAGTATCCTTCACCTGCCATGCCCACCAAGCCATACCCACAGTAAAACATTTGAATCCCACCACTGGCACTGAGGCCAACATAAAATAGGATGGCAGACTTTTGAGCTGCCTCACTATCTGGGGGGAAAGGCCCATTAACCCAGTGGTTCCCAAACTTGGCAACTTTAAGACTTGTGGACTTCAACTCCCAGAATTCTCCAGCCAGCAGAGCTGAGCTGGCTGGAGAATTCTGGGAGTTGAAGTCCACAAGTCTTAAAGTTGCCAAGTTTGGGAACCACTGCATTAACCCAGCCATGAAGAAAAGCAGTGAGCTTGGGCCTACACAATAGATGACTTGACAAGATTTTGCCTCCTCCTAGCTTGATCCTTGACTCTTGGTGTTGTTTAACCAGCAATCCTGATGGGAATTCTTAATTGGGCTCCTTTGAACCTTGAAGCAGCTGTGCATACATATGTTGGGCAACTCTCCATTGGCTTTTTAAAAGGGTCTGCTTGACTCACCCATGACTAAGTGAGTTGCGTTGGGACTGATATCAATTGAGGGAGCCTCACTACAGATCTCATTCACAAATCCTGATCTTTTCTACACAGTAGAGACTGTTGCTATAACATTCAGTCACTAGGCAACTGAGAACCCCTTCGTTTCCTACACACTCCTTGTTCTCCCTCTTTTCCCTTTTCCCTTCCAAAAGGAGCAAAGCGCATGGCAAGGCATTTCTGGCCACTGACTTTCTCCAGCTGGACCCTTTTAAAAGCTGAGCTGACTCATGTTTTCTGCCATAACAATGACTTTCTTCTTCATAAACAATACTAATCCTCCCACATCCTCCAGCAAACTGAAGCTGGAGGTTTCTGGGCATCTCCAAGGAATATTGATTAATTATCTATGCACACACACAAATCTTTAGGATGGAGTGGAGTGTAGAAATGACAAAAACTGCAGTTCACAGGGGAAAGTGTGAAATAAACAGGGGCCTTAGGCAGACAACAATCCTTGTGGGTTTTGTTCAATAATGTGGAGTCATTTCTCCTAATAATAATCTCCCAAACTTGTTGAGACTAACAGTTTCTAAAAATTGGAAGAGGTCTGGTGTCGATGGACCTGGAATGAAAAAGAAGAAATGTTCATAGTCGCATTTAACCATGGGATTATTTTAATACAGGTAGTCCTTGATTTACAACAGTTCATTTAGTGGGTGTTTGAAGTTACAATGACGCTGGGGAAAAAAGGGACCGACGACCATTTTTCACACTTACAACCTTTGCAGCATCCTCATGGTCACGGGATCAAAATTCAGACACTTGGCAACTGACTCACATTTATGACGGCTGCAGTGTTCTAGGGTCATGTGATCCCCTTTTGGGGTGTTCTGACAAAAACAGAGTCAATGGGGAAGCCAGATCCACTTAACAACTGGGTTACTAACTTAACAGGTGCAGCAATTCACTTAACAATATTGTCAAGAAAGGTCGTAAAATTGGACAAAATTCACTTAACAATTGCCTCGCTTATCAACAGAAATTTTGGGCTCAAGTGTGGTCATAAGTCGAGGATTATCTGTAGTCCCAAATTTTCCCCTTAGTTCCATGGCATTGGTTGATCTCTTCTCCAGGAGGTTCTCGGCCATCCAGGTCATGGTTGTCCCAAAGGTGCTTTTTTCAAGAGGCAACTGGACTTTTTTTTTGTCTTTGAAGATGTTTCGCTTCTCATCCAAGAATCTCATCTCTTTTAGAGCTGAAGAAGCTTCTTGGATGAGAAGTGATACTTCTGCAAAGAAAAACAAGGAAGTCCAGTGGCCTCTTAAAAAAAAACACCTTTGGATTCCCCAGGCCATCAGTGAGACAATCATAAGAGTCAAAATTAGATGTCCTGATCTAAAGCAGTGCTTCTTCCTCTATCATTACCATACTGTCCAAGGTCAGCCTCAAGATGTGTAACATTTGTGACACTTTAGCCACCCATTACTCTGAAGGTTAAAATTAGGGAATTTTAATAGATATGATTGGAGGTATATTTGGGGGAGTGCTCCATTTTTTTAAGGACCATCTCTAAACATCTACATGTTGTTAGTGCTTATAAAATCCCTCCTAACATCCATTTTTGCCAGAAAGTATTTGAAACAAGCTACAGGGATTCCTAAACTCAGCCTCCACATGGATTACTACCTCAATTGCTAGAATTCCCAGTCCCTAACATCAGTGCTATGAATTCTGGGAACTGTAGTTCCAATATTTCTGGATATCAATAGAATGGGGAAAACCAGCATTCTCTGAGGCAAATTGTATCGTGAGCCTTGAAACATTGATATATTCCTTCTTTTGTTTCCTCTATCTTCATTTGTTTCCCCCTTGCCTCTGTTGTTGACTTTGTTAACCATTTTGGGGTCATTAGCCTATTTGCTTGCTATGCATGTTGATGGTGCCTTGTCAATAAATTATTATTTTAAAAAGTCACTGGCTTCATATCAGTGGTGGGTTTCAAAAATTGTTCGAACCTACTCTGTGGGTGTGGCCTCCTTTGTGGGAGTGGCTTGCTGCCCATGTGACCGGATGGGAGTGGCTTGCTGCCCATGTGACCGGATATGAAGATGCCGAAGACCCTTGTCAGAACCACCTTAAATTACCTCACACACAGCACTGGCAAGCATAAGAATATGATGTAAACTTGTTTTCCAAAAGGCATCTTTGGTTTGCGTTAAAACAACTTCAACACACGCGATGTTCTGATTGCACCACAAACGCAGTAGTCATCCTTACCTTTCACAGAGGCACTGAGTTTTATAGATATGAGCATGATAGTGTAGAATAATCATATCCAAGGACCAGTGGTGGGTTTCAAAAATTTTTGGAACCTCTTCTGTAGGTGTGGCCTGCTTTCTGGGTCCACTGGCGGAACCTCTTCTAACCAGTTCGGTAGATTTGACAAACCAGTTCTACCGAATAGGTGCGAACTGGTAGGAACCCACCTCTGCTTCATATGCAACCCATCTTTGTTTATTAGCTATGTATCCAGCTTGTTCCCAAAAGAATATGTTACTAACTTGGATATATTTCGAGGAAATGGAAGGACTAAATTTGTAGTTCATTATTCCTCTCTCCCTCTCTCCCTCTCCCCCTCTCTCCCTCTCTCCCTTGATATGAAATATGACCATCTGTGTCTTCGTCGAAGTGAGAAAACTTTACTCAGTTCTGTGTGGCATGCTAACATGAATTTATTTGGAGTTGTCAGATCAGAGCCCCACATATCAGTGGCTTTGCACAAGAAGGCAAGATTGTGCAGAATTTCCTCTTCAGATGACTCTTTCTTAAATGAGGGAAGCTGTTAATTCCAAATTCTTCTTTGTTAGATGGGGTGAACGGATGAGGCAGACTCAAGCTCTTTATTTAGTGACAACTATGTACAATCCAGCAAAGACTCTGTCTGGCAGCGGCTCTTTTATAGGGAGCTGTCAGACCTTCGACCAATCAGATTTGAATACTATTCCCGCCGGAACAGAGGACCTTGATGGAAACTACTATACTGATTGTCAGTATGTAACATTCTTCCTTTATGCATGGAAAATTTATACATTTATTGTAGTACGGTTTACAGAGGGAAGTACTGTATGCAGTGGAGTACCCCAAGGCTCTGTTTTGGGCCCAGTACTCTTCAACATCTTCATCAATGGTTTGGATGAGGGAATAAATGGGGAATTCATCAAATTTGCAGATGACACCAAGCTGGCAGGAATAGCCAACACTCCATAGACGATAGGCTAAAGATACAGAAGGGTCTTAACAAACTTGAACATTGGGCACTATCTAATAAAATGAAATTCAATGGTGAAAAGAGTAAGGTTCTACATATAGGCAACAAAAACGAAGTGCACAGGTACAGTATAGGTGGTACCTTGCTCAACAGTAGTAACTGTGAAAGGGATCTTGGAGTCCTAGTGGACAACCATTTAAATATGAGCAAGCAGTGTGCAGCAGCTGCCAAAAAAGCCAACACAGTTCTAGGCTGCATAAACAGAGGGATAGAATCAAGATCACATGAAGTGTTAATACCACTTTATAATGCCTTGGTAAGGCCACACTTGGGATACTGCATTTAGTTTTGGTCTCCACGATGTAGAAAAGATGTGGAGACTCTAGAAAGAGTGCAGAGAAGAGCAACAAAAATGATTAGGGGACTGGAGACTAAAACATATGAAGAACAGTTGCAGGAACTGGGTATGTCTAGTTTAATGAAAAGAAGGACTAGGGGAGACATGATAGCAGTGTTCCAATATCTCCAGAGTTGCCACAAAGAAGAGGGAGTCAAACTATTTTCCAAGGCACCTGAGGGTAGAAAAAGAAGCTAAACTAATGGAAACTAATCAAGGAGAGAAGCAACTTAGAAGTGAGGAGAAATTTCCTGACAGTTAGACAGTGGAACAGCTTGCATCCAGAAGTTGTGAATGCCCCAATACTGGAAGTCTTTAAGAAGATTTTGGATAGCCATTTGTCTGAAACGGTATAGGGTTTCCTGCCTAGGCAGGGGGTTGGACTAGAAGACCTCCAATGTCCCTTCCTACTCTGCTATTGTATTGTATTAATAACTGATTGGGTAAATGATCCCCTCAGTTCAACCCTAGTTGATGAAATTGGGTTGAACAACAGTTTGCTTTAAGGGGAAGATTTAGTAGCTCGGCTATCAAGGGAGCTGTTGAGCACATCTAGTCCAGATCACACCCCATTAGGTTCTTGCTTCATGGTTAAGTGAATGGTTTAATTGGATCAGGCTGACTGTCAAACACGGAATGATTAGAACTCCCACACACACACAACAAAATCAGTTGAGTGTCTCTACCAACATTGTTCATTGGATCATAATGATCTTTCTTTTAACTGCAATGAAGTACAAAGTACAAGAACAACGGAAGTAGCTTTTTGTCCTCCAATTTATTGCTGAACTTTAATAATACAAGCTGTATAAAAATATTTTACAGAAAGCAAAATCACAATTAAACTTGAGATTAAAACATAACAAGGGGACAATAGAACAGATACAACCCACCACTCCTGTGGGTTTTTTTTTTTTTTTTTTTGGTTTTTAGTTAAAAATAGGTGAGCGAGCAGTTTAGTCATGTGTTAAAATATGAGCAGTAAAGCTGTTTTCCATTTAGGTCTATGACTCTGTGACTGAATCAAGCAGGCATGACTAGCTGCAAACCAGGCTGAATATTTATCTTGCCTCACTTGGAAATACATGTTCATCCTGACTTCCTTGCCATCCAAAGAAACCTTATTTCCCAATGTTGGATTGCTTCTCAGGGCAGTTTATTTTAAAAGTTAGTTTGGAATTCCTGCTTGTGAAACATGTTGATGACTTGGAAGCAGAAGCAAATAATTATTTTTAAGCCAAATGTACCATTTGGAAGTGTAATTCTTTTAATTTGGATGTATGGAGCTCATTAATTTGGTCTACGGATTTGGAAACTTAGAAATCTTTGGTGTCGTTTGAGAAGAGCTCCATCTGATCAGATAGAGTCCAGCCTCCTGTTCACACAGTGGTCAGCCAGATGTTTCTCGGAAGCCCACAAGGAGGACAGGATCTTCTCATACTAGACAAGTAGCAGCTGGAATTCAATGGCATAATGTTAATGGGTCACACATAAAATCTCAGACACGAATACTGAGACAGTATTCTTAATTTCGTCTTTGGGGTTGCTAATCCTCATTTTTCAATAGCAATTCCAAGTGGCGCTTGGTAATTCACTGAAATCTTTCAAAGCTGCTGAATTAATTGAGAGACAGTGAGATTTGGGGTGGGGTAGGGTAGAGAGAAGCTCAATAACAGTAGACTGGGTTTTGATATATTTTACATTCCACATTCTTTGTCAACATTTGATGACAACTGATAGCAGGAACGAAGAGGAATGATGATACATACAACACAAGCTGAATAATTATATGCATAACATAACTTGCATTTCATTTTCTCCAACAGAAAAATTACCGGTCTATTGGTAGGGTATATAATGACCACATTCCTGAGACTCCAGTTATCTGATTTTAAAAAAATTAACTATGGATTGCAATTTATTGTGCTTATTATTTATAGCAGTGTTTCTCAAGCTTGGCAGCTTAAGGATATGAGGACTTCGACACCCAGTATTCTGGGAGTTGAAGTCCATACATCTTCAAGTTGCAAAGGTTGAGAAACACTGATTTACAGTATTCTAATTATGAAAGTCCTTTTCCTCATGAAGAGTTTTAGGATACATTTATGCACCCTTTTTATTGCATCTTCCTTTCTGAACTTTTTTTGTCAACACATTTTCAGGTACCCATCTTCAAAATTGTGAGGACTAACTTTGTTTTTTGTTTAAAGAAAAACTGGGATTGTCCAAATTTCTCAGCCTCTCATAGGCCCTATGCAAGAGGACTGTAGGTTTCCCTTAGCATAATACAATTTTGGCCTAAATGAATCTATACAATTGCTCTCAGCACCTTCCTTCAATAATATGCACAATGCCCTGGAAATCCAGAGAGATGCAAGATACCAACTTATTAAATTTGTTATAGCAATAGCAATAGCAGTAGACTTATATACCGCTTCATAGGGCTTTCAGCCCTCTCTAAGCGGTTTACAGAGAGTCAGCATATTGCCCCCAACAATCTGGGTCCTCATTTTACCCCCCTCAGAAGGATGGAAGGCTGAGTCAACCCTGAGCCGGTGAGATTTGAACCGCTGAACTGCTGATCTAGCAGTAGCTTGCAGTGCTGCATTTAACCACTGCACCACAGGCATTCAAAAATAAACAATTTTTTTTACAAGCAGGATTACTAATAGGCCAATGAAGCAGACAACAGACATTTGCAAGTTAGCACAGCTGAAATTAGGGTGGAAAATGCAGTTTCTTTGCTTGTGTACTCATGTTCCTTAATCATCCAATGTAGCAAGGTAAAGAATGATTCGTGGATCACATCAAATAGGCACTAAGGCATCTGTGAAGGTCACGTATGTTATGAGTCTATAGGACTGGTTTTTGGGGTGTCCAAAAATCACAGCATTAGAGGAAGCGGTGTTAAGTCTTTTGTCCTTGCTTGATTCTCTGGGAGAGCATAAGGGGAAGCAGCTGGTTAAGGAAAGAATTTATTTAAGAAACCCTGAGGGAGCTTCCTGACATACTGCTCTCCATAAGTACAAGAGTTTACTCAGTGAATTCAACAGTACTTGCCTCTGTAGAATAACATTTCAGAAGGTTTCAGCTGAAGAAAGACACACTATTTAGAGACACCACCATGGAGCTGTCTCATTTTTTGTAGCAACCAGAAAATATCATAGATCATTTCTCCTTTAAAAAAAATCTTATAGTACAATATATATAACACCCCCATTCCCCCCCCCCCCCAATACAACAGGCTAGTTAATTCTGACAATGGGTTGAAACCAACAGTCAAGAAGCAGCTTTTCTATATAATCAAATGCTCTCTTTGCAAATGTTTATAACATGATGCATTCCAAGTAAGATGTGTAGATAGGCAGAGTCCAATCAAGCCAAGGACATATGTAACTTCTCAAATCCTAGGACTGCTAATGTGTGAGGAAAAACAGAGATTCTCAAAGGGTGGATTATGAACCTCTGGAGTGGGGGAAAGTGGGCAGAGGGGGTTTATAACATTTTTAGTTGATCATACTTGCCTAGACAAAGCAGGCAGGAGGGTTGTCAATGCTAATTTATGATTTGCCTGAGAGAACAGCCCAGGACAGCTAAACATGTGGATCTAGCCAACCGTCAGCAGCATTTGCCAATCAAAGCAGCCCTGTGATTGATGCCAGCTGACAAATTCTTGCCAAGTGGTGACTTCCCACACGGCATGTAATAGGATATCTGTAATCTGGGTGTGACTATAGAAGTAAATTTCAATATTTTTACCCATTATGTTCAATTTCTAGACTTTCAAAATGGAAATTTTTGATGGGTGGGAAGATAAGCGTTTAAAATGATCACTATAACCACAGTGCTCATCCGATTAAGATTTAAGTCAAACATTTATGATGATCATGACATATCTTTTAGTAACTGGGTGTATTTTTTCTTGCCCAACTCTAACTCCTAAAAATGGATTTGTATTATTTATTTAGTTATTCAAATTCATTGATTATTTTAGGGAGGTGTAGAATCAGAACATTTGAGAATAACAAAGTAAAAACATATGTTACAGAAATGTTCTCTCTAAATTCAATGGAATTATGTTTTCTATATTAGGTATCAATGGTGGGTTTCTATTTATTTTACTACTGGTTCACTTGTGCACTCGTATGATGCTTCTGTGCACGTGGGTGGGCGGAGTCTCCCACCATCACCACTACTGGTTCGCCCGATCCGGGGCGAACTGGCAGAAACCCACCTCTGTTAGATATCTATTACACAAGAAGACCGGATGTTGAACACAATAAAGGGAATAAACTACTGTCTAGCAAAAGATACATGGAAAAGTGCTTCAATTTGTCTGGATTGAACCCACAGCCAATACTAACCAAATGCAAGGCATAAGTATTTTGGTATTCTTTCCATCTCAGTATCGCTATTATTCAAATAACCCTACATTTCTCCTCCAAACACACAGATCAAAAACTAGAGGAAATGAAAAGGGAAAAAGATTTCCCCAGAATGAAAAAAAAAAATCCATTCAAATCACAAAACATTCTCACGTGCAGTTTTTCTTTGGTATTCTTTAATGCCAAATGCATTCCAAAGTAATGAAAAGCTCTTACTAGCATGAGTTGACTCTCCAACACCATCTGACTGTTTACATTTAAAGATGGACAATTTAAACTATTTAGTGCAAAAGTTTATAGACGCTTATCCTATAATATGTAGGCCTAAACTGTGGTTAAGAAATAATAATGTTGAAAAAAAATGCCATTGAGTTACAATAAACTGCTTTGACTTTAGCATAATAAAACACTAATGGAAAATGCATTACAGTCGTTCACTTGGTAGACAATCCTTTGTGAGGCCTTTTGATACAATGACAGGAAGGCACTTGTCATGAAGCTTTCAGATAACTGAAGGGGGAAAAAAGAATTTCCTCATATGCAACTATGGCTGTCTTCCAGATAAACTGAGAACAAATTACTCACATAAGGCAGTTAATTGTCCAAGTTTCTTTAGACCAAAGCAATAATAATAATAATAAAAAAGTTTACATGAAGTTTACAAATGTTAACACTGTAGAACTATTGCAAAACCAAAATAAATAATTTCATTCATTGAATGTTTCAGAATTACCTGTACTATCTTAAATGTATCCAGTTATTTTTTTAAGACAAACATCTGTAGCGGAATGTCTTTGCTTGAGAAATATATATTTGGTTAAGGCGGGTTTTTTCCCGTGTAAGAAAAGACCTGAATAGTATCAGCGAATGGTTGCTTGCTAAATATTCTAAATCAGACACGGTAGGACAGATGCTTAAGATAAGAATACAATGCTGCATCTGTTTTTTTTTTAGATATTGCAGAAAATCAAACAAAGAAGCAATATGACTGTCCTGTTGTCGTTCCTTATGGTTTTAATCCATAGGAAATGAAAGAGAACTAAACACCTTATGACTACTTTTCATGTTTACGTATACTTTACAAGAGCTTGTAAGAACATTCGATCAAGTAGTTGGATCAGCAAGAATCGCAGCTCTGTATCTAACAACAACTCTGGATTGTTGATATTGGTATTTGATATCAATAGTTATTGATATTTTTTATCCTCTGCAGTAATTCACTGGCATAACGTGAATATTCCTGGTTCACAAATAATATTAAGCCATTAGGTGGTTGGTTGGTTTTCTTTTAGTGACAGATATACATACTCAGCTCGAATAAGAAACAGTAGTTATAAGTCAGAAAGGGTAAATTTCACACCAAACTTAGGTAGAAACAAACGGCCACAAGGATTTACTATTGCATTTAAACCAGGGATGCCAATGTCCTTACAGAAGGCAATTGCAAATCATTTGCATATTGTTGCCAAAGACTATACTATAGGTGGCCATGAAGTCAAAGGAATTAAGCTCAACTCAAAGGACTTTTTACTTTTTATCCAAAAATGCTATTAACATTTGTCAATAATTTATTTCTTAGACTTGGTGTTTTAGAGCTTAAAAGCCAAAGCAAGGTTGCCTCTCATCCTTAAAATTCTCTATAGATTAGGCAGATAAAGATAAACAAATTGTATAAAACGATAGCATTCAACAATAACCCAGTAAGGAAATTCAAATAGGAAGTTTCTTTGGTATTTTATACTTGGCACAAAAATGACTCCAAGTTTTGGCCTGAAATCCAGGTATCTAAACAAACATTTGAGGATTAGTGATGAAAACAATTATGATGTGAATTCAAGGATGGGCTTAATGCTAATAATTTAGGATAATTTGAAGTGAAACTGAAAACTGATTCATATAATAAAAGTTTTTACTTAACTTTGAAGAGCTAGGTTAGCTGCAACTAGAAAAATTTTTTTGTCCTTATCTCTACTACTATCCAATTCAGCTGCTTTTCATCGTTTCTTTTATTTCACTTCTCTGAATCAAGCTTAGGAAAATATGGACAAAACGTTTCCATCATAACTCCTTGAATGTAGCTATGCTTTCTTATATTGCGTAGATACATATATTGCAAATGTACTTTTATCAGTCCTACTTTCCATGCCCATTTATACATTTGAACATTGGGACCAATCCTCAAGAAACCAAAATCACATTTTTAACTGACAATTACAATAGTTTTATTAGTTTTTATCAGTTCTTTAAGAACCTTATTGATGGAATATGGATAAGTCTACGTATGCCTAAAAAAGTATGCAGTTCTAAACAATTTGTACCATGTGAGTTACGTAGACTGATCTACAGTTTTAATTTTGCAAGGGATGAAGAAAGGAAACTACAACATATATTGGGCAGAAGAGTAAAAAAATATGTTGCGGCTTCTTCTGGCAACAAAAAATTTAGAGCAGGGCTGTCAAACTCGTGACTCACAGGCTGGATGCATCACACGTTGGCCATGCCCTGCCCAGTTTAGCGAAGTGGGGGGGGGGGAAGTCCCGATACATCGCATGATGGTGCTGTGATGACGCAAAGTTTGACACCCCTGATTTAGAGAAATAACATCTAAATGCAGAATACACTAATCATCAATAGAATTTTTTTTTTTGCAGTTTGGCAGGAAAAACCATATTGTACCACAAA